>NC_139251.1:47515613-47588511 GCF_977018435.1 Lepisma saccharinum
AGAAAAAGAGTCGTCCTCCGTAGCTGAGCGAGTTACGGCGTTCACTCGTCTTGAGATTGTTCGCTGCGAGACGGCATAGGTTCGAATCCAGCTCTGGTCGGAATTTATTCAGCCTACGTATAGGGCCGGTAGCAACCCACCATCGTGAGAAAATTGGGGGAGCTATGAATAACTGGTGTAAGCTGGTTTCAGATATCTTCTATAATAGCTGAGGGTTTGTCGTGCTGACCAAGATCAGCTCGTTGCCAGTTAAAAATAACTCTAGGTAGGATTCCCCATCCAAATTTTTGTTTCGTGTTCATGGCGATGGTGGTGCCCAATGCTGCAACTTTTTCTCGCAAAAAAGCATCTCTGCTCATGACCCTCCTGAAAGCGGCATGCTCCAATTTCTTGTCTGCTTCGTGACGTGCATCCAAATTCGTGTGCGTGTTGTACGCAATATCATAATCTTTGCATGCCGCGTCCAACAGATTCACACCCTTGTCTCCTCTCTCCAATCTTTTCTCGAGTTTGGTACCCGGTCCGCAGTATTGGTAGCCAAGTAAATGCATCTCGAAAAATAACTTGTTGATGATGTCGTTCACGAGTCCCTTTCCTTCGGCAACGTTCCAGAATCTCGGAGGCAGCGTATTGATAATTTTGATCAGGTAGCCGTTACCTTTGTCGTCGTTCACGATGAAGTTGGAAAGTTTGCCAACATTGTAATTGGAGAGTGATGTTACCCCTACAGATTTTACTTCACAATGGAGGTTGTTGACACTCATCGAGACACACGCCCCAGAAGACGACCGGTGGATGGATAGATGTGTATGCCAGCCACCAGTTGGGCCTGCGATCAGTTTAGTTGTTTTAAATTGTGAGTGTGTGTGTGAATTGAAACACTACAATTTCTTACCAAGTGGTAATATATCGACGTCTTGTAATCAGTGTGTCCTATTCCGAGTTCCAGTCAGGTCGCATAATCAATATTTCAGATTCCATTTTAAACGTATCCCGAGTCGTGATTAGCCTATGTGTGCAAAAAGTGATGTTAAAACAAACTCTTGACCTCAATAATACAAGTTGTGTATTTTCTTTCAGCTGTGGTTCCCTCTTTTTTTTCGCGAGAAATAACAAATTAACCTAATCATTAACTCAACAAATAAAAAATGCATCTCTAAATTAATTAATAAAAACTGTTATTACACCCAAACCTCTATTTTATCGTAAATGTAAATAAAATATCATCTCACGTAGTGAAAACAATGTGAAAATTGTTCTAGTAAGTGATATATGATTGCCAAACACATACATGAATACATTATGTTACAGATTCCACCGATGTAGTTTCCGGTGAAATAATTATGATGAAATTACTTTCCGGTTCTCGTCGGTGAAACCTTTGATCGCACACCGGACACATTTCAATATTATTGTGAGATTGAAGTTCATCGCTGGATAATGGGAGCATTTGGTTTCGATTCGCGTAAGAGGCTGCCAATGGTCTCAACCTCTTCAACTATCTTTTCAAAAAAAAATATTTGATTACATCTGGTCCTCGGTAAACATACGGTTCATCTATCCTATCCTGTCGCACAACAACAATATCCGAAACTCGAGGCTTCGTGCGGTGTTGTGGAAGAAAGTTCGGGGGTGAAGAATATACATAACTTGATTTATTTATTTCTTCTCTTGTTTTTTCTGTGGGCATATGCGAGTCTTATTCAAAAACTGGAATGATTGTGCCTTTCGAATCGAATTTATGGAGGGGTAGAGAGAGGGCCAATATGGACAGATTAGAAACAAGTGATGTTATGATGGTAGCCGTCGCCATTTCAGAGTGGCAAATGTTTAACATTAATTGTTGAATTTTATTTTAGGCTAGGCATATTGACTTCATCAATTTTATCAAAACAACCATTATTCATCCTCATCGTTGCCATTAGCCAAAATAGCCTCGCTTCTTTCTTTTTTCCCAATTTTCGTAGTGATCTCCGTTCGCACTTGGCTTTTGTAGATTAACAAAAATCGTCTGAAGTTTGAACACGTCATACCGGTGCAAGCTGTTTTTGTGATTGTTCTCCTCGATTATTCAAAATGTCTAATTTTCCCATATTCAAATACACACAAGTGGAGGGGGTTTATGCCACATTAGTGATTTTAAATTGTATTCTCGGAGCCATGCACACATTTCCTAACATTGTTGCCTTGTAGTCAATGAGTTGTGCAGGTACAGCTGTGAAGTTGTTAATAAGACCCAACACAGACAAGTCACCCAACATTGCTTTTCGACATAGATTTTTAACTAGAAAAATTGTTATGATTACAGTACACCCATATCAGTATACAATAACATGGTGCCATTTTTTCTGTTTCTGTTGCCAACAAAAGCAAATCTACAGACCACAGGTTCGAGAAATAAGACATTAACTATATTTTGCATACATGTAGGTACGCCCGTGAGGTGTGTTATTGGAAGACTCAATACATGTGAGCGGTTGAGTAATTTTTTTTTCTTTTATTTTGATGTCCATGCATTTATCTGAACCCCCTTGTCCAACCAAAACAAAAGCTCCAGTCCCATCTGGAGACTGCAAAAAACTGATATGTATGTTTATTCAAAAAAAACCATCCATGGACAATACCATTGCGCCCTCCATGTGCATTTTCCTTGTTGGCTGAACGCGAAGATGCCCGAGACTGCTTTCAAAATTGCTTTCAGCCTCGCATCACGATACAGCCATTTTCTACAATTCTATTAGCCTACTATTATTATCTAAAACTATTTCATCACACACAATCAAAAAAATAAAAAAAATAACATTTCTCTCCTTCACTCGCTTTTAGCCATCGTCCAGTGTCCTTCTAGATAGCAGGTGAATCATGACTAGCAAAAATATTGAAATCGAAATATGAATTATCCATTATAACCCCTCCTCCTCTTTTTTTTCTCTCCCCTTCTTTACATGCCCGCTCAATAACATTGAAATAAGCAAAAACACACCGCTATGCTTAAAAAAAAAAAACATCCATTGTACAACTCTATAGGTCGAGGTTCATAAGCCTCATACATCTCATGCGAGGGACTGCATATCTTGTTTACAGTTTATAGTGGCATCATATTCCTTCACTCAGGAGACTTGCAAGACAGCTCATTACTAGATCTGTTTTGTCGATATGAGAATGCTTGCTATCAGTAATAAAATTTTTATGGTGTTTAACCTAACAGCTGAGGGGCCGGGGCATTCCACATTTACCTTTGCTAGTGCAATAAATATCAATGTTTTTAAGTTATGCAATAATTTTTGACATTATATTCATGTCCATTTCCAAAACTAGATTTATATACACAAACAACTCGCTCTTGCAATATATTATCTATTGTGAAAAATTCTCGCATGTTCGCGAAACAGAAAATACACGTCATAGCTTCCGTGAATCGAGCGCAAGATTACTGGAGCACGCAAAATACCGTATGCCAAGAATAAAATATTCCAAATGCAGGCATCATGCACAAATAGAATAATCAGATTGAATTTACAGTCTAAAACCACCATGTTCTGGCAGCAAGTATCAAAAACATGTAGTTAGGAGATTTTGATAGGGGGTAAGTGAAATAGTTGTTGCAAGTTACCTTTTAAACCCAGTACATGTGTAGGAATATATTGCGTATAAGCTGTCTCACTCTCTCCATATGTGTGTCAGGTGGTCGTGTGGATCGTTAGTTGTATGTCACAGCTTAACCATACTAGGTAATATTTTTACATGAGGTAAGTTGGCATACTCTGCGAGGGTATATATTTCAAGCTTCTAGCTGTAGAGATTAGCTTTAGCCTATTTGCAAAATATAAGTTTGGCTCGTCGAAAGCAACTCAAACAGTGTTGCCAGCTGTAGGTTAATTTTCCCCGTTATACAATTGCAAGAAGTGAGTTGCTTATACCCTATCTGGAAAATGTGTCCATGGCTTATGTCGTAGGTTAATTTAGTTTGCAATAGATCTTGTGTGTTGGCCCTTACAAAAAATATAGCTGCCTTTCTGCCTTTGAGTCACCTGTAAGGCTATATGTGAGTGGGCGAGTGAGGTTAGTTTAGTTTACAATAGATCGACCTGTCATGCTATGTACTACTTTTCTGTTTTTTGAGTTACCTATAAGACTATATGTGGGTGGGTGAGTGAGGTTAGTTTAGTTCACGATAGATCACACTTTGAATTTGCTCACATTCTCTCTGTCTGTGTGTCAGGTGGTCGTGTCGATCGCTAGTTGTATGTTACAGTTTAACCCAAACTAGGTAATATTAACTGTACTTCAAAAAAATAAAAATTGTGTGTATCTCATGTCGAACTAGAAATAAAAAAAATCAAACATTAAGCATTCATGCAGATTAATTAAGCCATAAGTTCAAAATTTTGGCCCCCACACAAATCGCATTACATACATACATACATGTGGAAAAACAGAAGTATGCATGTTTTTTTCGCCCTCCGTAGCATTACAAGAGCCCCCTGTAAGTAAAACTAATCGAGGCTGGACCTACAGTTTCAAAAACCACTTGTGCAAGTATTGAACCCTTGTATACAAGGCTACCACTGCACCATAGGGGAGGAGGCCCGGTGAGAGAGGGGTAGAGAGCTGGAAACATTGACACCGCTATTGCCAGTTAGCATCTTCTTCATCTTATTGCATACTTATCATCTTATAGAAGATTACACCGTCAACTTGTAACTTGTAGGTTAGCCTCGCTTGTGAAATATCATATGTTTAAAAAACAAGAGGTTTGTGAAGCAACTAGTCAGTGTTGCCAACTCCTAATTGTAGGATAGCTTCGCCTATAAAAATAAAATTTTCTTGGGGTAGGTTGGCAACACTGAACCCCACTTGATGATGTTGAAACAGAAAAATACATTTACTCGTACCGGCTTTTTTTTCTGCGCTGTGAAACATCGTCAGCACAATAAATAAGGCACGGAACATAGAGAGAAAATTAGTATTAGGTCGTAGTAAATTACACTGAGGGCCCATTGACAGACGATCTCTGCCTTACACGAAAACATCGTAAAAAAAAACAGCCTTATAGGAAAATATCATAAGTCATTTCAAAAATAGGTCACTGAACACGAAGATTTTTTCCCCTTCACACACCACAGTCGATTTCAAATACCACTACAATACAATTTTTGGATCATGAGGAGCAATTTTTACAAAAAAAACATCGTAGCAGGGGCCCAAAACATCATAGGAGAGGTCGCATTAGGTCGTAGCAGTAGGGGCACATTGTAGAAGATCACACATGAGTTTTAAAAAAACATCGTATTAGCTCGTAGCAGATTACACTGAGAGCAGAAGCCTATTAGGTCATAGTAGATTACAGTGAGGAAAACAATCGCTGCCTTACCGTAAGAGAAGACAGTCTTATAGGAAAATATCGTAAGTCGTTTCAAAAATAGGTCAAAAAACAAGATTAGCATAAGAGCAAAAATTGCAGGAGGTAAAAAATAGCTAAAAAAATAATACCAGAGCTTCTTTCTATCCACTTTTCTCTCATTGTAGGTTAGTTTAGTCCCGTAAAAACAGATTACGCTGAGAGCAGAAGCCTATTAGCAGGTCGTAGTAGATTACACTGAGGAACCTTACAGTAAGAAGAAACAGCAGCCTTATAGGAAAATATTGTAAGTCATTTCAAAAATAGGTTAAAAAACAAGATAGCATAAGAGCTACATTTGAAATAGGGATAACATCAGCTCTGGCAATTGTTGAGAAATAGTAACATCAGTTAGCAGCATAGGTAGCAGTAGCCCCAAGGCCTACGTATTGTTGAATTTGTTAACAACCTGCTGTACAAATAGCATCATGTGTATTGTATACATCAGTAGGGCAGAAAATTAACTCCCATCGTCCCAAAGCCTATGTATTGTTGAATTTGTGCCATTGCATCAACATTGATAGCACACGCAGAGAGGAGAGGGAACAAAATTACAGTTTTTTTTTCTAGATGTGTTTGCATCACAATACAGAAATAAAAAAAATACGTACGTGTGTGTACATGTGCAGCACATCATTCCCGCAAGAGAGGTTTACAAAAATCACAATATACATTGGCGCCCGGGACTTGGAAATAATGCATATTCGCTCACCACTGTTGCCAGCTCTAGGTCTCTCTCTTCATCTTACAGCAATATTGGTATCTCTATCTTTTTTTAGTTGTAGGTGGGTTGCCAACACAATCTAGTTAATAATACTACATATTATACACACACACGCACACACATACTGTGTTGCCATCCATCCATCCATCCCTCTCTCTTTTACGGCTGTATATGTTTGTTGCCGGTTCTCCTTGCCCAGTATATGTATGTTACGTCAGTATATAAATTAGTTAAGCCTCAAGCAAGATAGCCCTTGCCAAGTAAGAAAAAAAAGCTGTAGGTAGGTGTTGGTAATACTGTCGGTTGTTTAACTCTTCCCTCTCTCTCTTTTTCTCCTCTTTTTTTTGTAAAAAGCTATGGCAAAAATACCAGTAGGTTGGCAAATTGCTTTATGCACTGTAAGGCCTCAAGCAGTGTTGCCAGCTCCTTGCTTTAGGTTAGGTTAGACCAAAATAAAAACCTTGGTGACTTTTTAAGTAAGGTGTTGGCAATACTGTAAGACAAGCCTCAAGCAGTATTGCCAGCTTTTTGTTTTAGGTTAGGTTAGACCAAAATAAAAACCTTGGTGATTTTTTCGAGTAAGATGTTGGCAACGCTGCAAAACAAGCCTCAAGCAGTGTTGCCAGCTCCTTGCTTGAGGTTAGGTTAGACCCAAGAAGCTGGCAACACTGCAAGAAAATGAGGCTCGCCTTACGAGAGAAATCCATTAAGGCGAGCCTCACCGAGCCTCATTTTCGGTTGCCGAACCCGTGCCACTATACTACTATGGTACATCATACCCAGTATCCAAACAAACTAAATGTTTGGGTAGGAATGATAAGATGCATCGTTCTTGGCCGTCTCTTCATTGACGGCAATCTGACAGGTGAGAAGTATTTGAAAATGCTTCGTGAGAAGTTTGTCCCTGTCATCCGGGACTTTAATTGTGGTTTGTTCCAACAGGACGGAGCGCCGCCACACTACTTACATGAAACCTTTCCACAACGATGGATTGGAAGACGACGTATGATCGAATGGACTGCAAGATCTTCCGATCTATCAATCCCGGAGTACTTCCTATGGGGGCACATGAAGGACAAAGTGTATAGCACAAAACCACACTCCCTGAATGATCTACAGAATCGCATTGTGGACGATACAAGAGGACTTCCTCGGGATATTCTACAACGTACACCTTGCAGTTTTTACGATCGGTTGACATAGTATTGTCAGACAGTCGATGGGAGCAGTGTGAGCACTTCCTTTGAGGCATTCTGTAAGTCAATGTCATGTTTTCTTGTTCATGTTCTCTGTAATTTGCAGTGTACAGTTACCGACAAGAATACAGTAAACAATTATTTCAGACAAATCTCATTTTTTGCAGTCTAACGTAGTACACCCTATCTCTTCCACGAATGGCGACAGGTCCAAAATGAGTTCGGATTGTCATTTGTGGGACGATTCTAGCCTAAATTGGTGTGTCATACATACCCCTTTCCATTTGAAAATATTGTGTGATATCCAATATGGCTGAATCCAAGATGGCTGCCATGATATCCACACCAATACCCATTTGCAACATGTGATTTTCCTCCGTCCACGGGTCTCGTTATTACTGGCCTGTCCCGATACTTTTGACTAACCCTGTATACACACACACACTTGATCACATATCATTTCATTAGGAAATTATGTGTTTGAGTTTAGGTTATTGTGTTAATAGTGGCTTTACTGAGGTCCCTTAGGTTCATAGAAAAGATGTCAATGGTGTTATTCTTGATTAGCAATTTATTGTAACTGGTGCACATTCTCCACAATGGAGATTTCTTTTTAATTTTCGAGAATACTATTTCCTGTAACGTTCTTCTATGACACAGCTTTGTAAACCGACTTTCATATATTAGGTTGTCGTAGTGTTCAAATGTGGGGTAAACTTTCTGAAATTTGTATTTTAAAAATCTAAGAAATCGTGATTGGACTCTTTCAATTGCTTCACTGTACTTTGCTGTGTCTGTATTCCATATAACAGATGCATATTCGAGTTTTGGTCTTACATACGAATAATACAAAACTTTTAGTGTGTCTATACTCTTGAAATCCCTCCCCATTCTAAGAATGAACCCAAGGCTCTTGAACGCTTCACTAATTATTTGTTCTACGTGTTTATTAAAAGTAAGATTTGAATAATAAATAACCCCTAAATCCTTGTAGGTTGACATTCGATTTCTGAGGAGGTGTGGCCATTCTTGCTCCCCCTTCCAGACATCTATGTCCCTACATTATTATACTTTCACCTAGAAATTTAGTGTAGGGGAATCTTATCGCCGTTATTAGATGATATTTTACTATTATTGCCCCTCCCCAACCTTGGACGGAAATCAATTCTAGGGGGACAAACATTGAGATAAAAGAAAGCAAGGCTAGTAGTATCTAAGAGTAGCAGGACAAAAATATACTCAAGATGGAATTTGTTTTCACGTCTTTCTTGCATTATTTCTTCCAGACGGCCAAGAGCACATGCAGGGGGCACATAGGGGCAATTGCCCCCTTGATATAAAATTTTGTACAAATAAAAATACATTTCGAAAAATTTTCTTGCTCGCTTCGCTCGCACTGTTTGCTTTTCTTATAGTCTTGTCAAGTTCAGAGCCGTAGCTAGAGGTGTTGGTCCTAGGCACCGGAATGAGAAAATTGTAAAAGAATAACACGGCGGCCCGACATTTTTTGTGCCATGTTAAATCAATATTGTTTTTAGTTTGCAAACATTTGGATCTAAAAATTTTGTTGCTCGCTTCACTCGCAATTTTATTGTTTTCTCTAATGCAATGTAAATTACCAGATCGAGAGAAGTTATAATTACCAAATACTTCAGACTCTTGCTGCTAAACCGTTTTGTCTGATATGCATGAACACAGCAGCGCAGCACATTTCAGAGACAATTTATTCATTCATTATGGTGCTTCTATGTTGCTGCATTAGACCTTATATATAATGTATAGCGTATACACTGAGAAAAAATGAGTTTTTTCTTTCCCGACTGAACTTTCATCATGGCTTTGCCCCCCTCCCTAATCAGAGGGTCTGCGCATGCCTATGTTGTAAAGATTAGTGAGAATTCCAGATTGGAATGTGTTCTGGGCAAAGCAAGCTCACGGGGGGGGGGGGCAGTTGCCCCCTCTAGCTACGGGCCTGTTCATACCTCCATGGTCTGGTTCGCGTCACACCCAGCTTCCACAAACTCCAAAACTAAATGCTAAATGCTAGGAGTTCTAAACCTGGTCATCCTAATTAACCACATATGCATTGTCTTACGCGGAGATCTGGCAACATGGCCCTCGGTTGCCATGGCAAACGGTGCTGCCATCTGTTATCGAAGAAATTACCAGAAAATTGCCTTTAGTACGGCCTTAAGCGGAATTGTAGGTTAGGAATTGTTAGGTGCCGGGCTCAGGAGGGGGGGGAGACAGTTGACCCCCACTTTTTGACACTTTTGCCCCCGCACTATGCTAAACCTTATCTACAAAGGGAAATAAACTGTCCTTGGCCCCCCCGCCGGTTTTAGAACTCAATCGCCGCCACTGTCTACAGCTGAATGTGAACGCAGGTTCAGTGCCATGAATCTAATCTTTACTGGTCAGAGTGAGATTAGATACTTGCTTTGATCATAGAATATATCGCCGTAAATTCATTTCGGATACCCCGTTGTAAGTGTTTTTTTTTCATGAGATATGGGGCTGTAGCCTCTTCAGCCCGCCCTCTGCGTACGCCAGTGGTCAAGATCACTTAAGTACTAAAAGAAAACATATACCACACAGTAAATAAAGACCAAAAGAATATAAATTTGAATTCAACATAACGTTTCAAAGACAAGAGTCCAATAAAAAAAAATAGGATGTGTTTAAATCAGCTATCAATTAACTTTTGGTTTCAACCTGATATTACGATTAATCCTTCACTGAAAGTTTAAATACCACAACCGACATAGTAGCATTTCATAAATTTGTTTAATTTGGCTATGTTAGAAAATACAATAGTACTAAAGTTTGTGAGTTTCACTCTCGAAAAGAAGACATTTTCATGGAACTTCTTGTGCCACATGGCACGGGACAATTGGTAAGACCTATTGCATTTGTCAGATATGATGTAAACAGAGGGAAATTTGTGTTACATTTTACACATATGTTTTGCAGTGAGTTTTCCCCCTTGAAAAATTATATTTGATTATTTGGTTTCACATGTGCGACAGGTGTGGTGGGTTAGTATTACTTGGCGATTTGCTTTATTAAAAGGCCCGGCTGTTAAAATAAATGTTCCGGAACAGAAATGAACATGTTCGGATAGTTACTTTAGTTGTAATATGAAGAAGTGCACCACTACTGTTACCAGGTGGTGAGACTAGCAGATTGAGCTATTTTCTCAAGTATTTATTAAAAGTTTAGTATCCCTGAAACGTCTGAAATTCCTTCATTGTCTTCTTTTTCACATTGGTACTTACGTATTCTGCATTCCTAAGGATTATTGAAGGTGCCATTTCGTTTTTTCATGCAAATAATCTCAATTTTCCACATATCGAATAATTCTTGTTTGTTTGATTTCGTTTGCGTTACACGCAATATGGAGGAGAAATCTTGACTAGCGTTGTCCATGATCAGTGGTTATGCAGTGTTGTAATCTACTTCATCGAAAAATACCTACTTTCGTGTTACTGATTTTGTATTTTTTTCCAGGTTCGAAAACCCTACAAACCATTTATAAATAGCCCTATGAACCATGCACGGATAGCCCCACGAACCATTCATAAGTAGCCCCATGTACCATGCATGGCAAGTTAGGTTAGGTTCAGTTAGGTTATGCATACATAGTTAAAATTGTCATGTTCTTGGAAAACAACGGTGTGGTTGGAAAGACTGACCGGGGTTACATCATCGAACGCACGCAACATTTAATTCATGTAGTGGAAGGACATAGAGGCAACAGCTTTCGTGCATCGGAGAAACATTAATGTTGAAAAATACATGATTTACCGTCAAAATAAATTAAGGAAGGGGAAAAAAAAACACTTCCGAGACCTTCGTAAAGTATACACAAACTCATTTCGGTAAGTACTTTCTCCTGTAAAATTTAAGAAATATGTTTGACGGCTATGAAAATTTTACGGGCCAAGAGTAGTTAATATACCAAATATTAACGAAATTCGAGATACTTACCGAAAATGGTTCGTGGGGATATCAGTTAAATGTTTTGCCAATGAGCACACATTGTAACAAAATATAAGTTTTGTAGCACTAGCTTCCTCACTGAGACGTCATTTTTGTAGAAGAATGCTCGAACACCGTTGCCAAACTTACCTCTAATCAAAGTCCGTCCTCTGTTATGCCATGCTTCAGTGATTAATGATCTTCAAGTAACGAAGCAAGAATTAATGCTCTGCAAGTAACGAAGGAACAGTGTGGCAATGCTGTAGACAGCGCAACGAAATCTGAACGTCACTTGTTCATATCATCAAACATGGCTCATATGTTTCTGTGTGGAGAATGATCGCGGTAATGAAGAATGTAATTTTGCAACATATATAGATGTAAGTGTACACTTTTTATCACATGAACCCTAAATCTTAACTCCAGATATGTTACCAGGACTGCATATTTAGTGAGTATAAGAAGTAGGAAAGAAATTGGAGACATTCTCTGTATTCTTCATTCTTACCTTATTTTCTGTTAGGACCGTCGTTCTCCTTTCCAACAATACCTAAATCACCACAATACTCCAAATAGTTTCAGAGATATGACATGTTGTGTGATAGTTACATGGTGCGTTCGTTTGATCACCCAATTACCAAATGTTCCAGCACTGATTGCTTTAGCACTTTTAATATTTTCAATATTTTTGTTGTTCTAATACATATGCAGGGGTAGTTCAAAGCAGGCATTATTTTTCTAAAACTTGACTTTTGTTAAAAATGGTGACCATTTTAAGTTTCATGACTTCGGGTATTTTTTGCCTTGGCAGACAGTTGCGATAATTACAGGGTGGCTACTGACTCCGTGGTCACTTAACCCACCCTCGATTTCGCAACATTTTTTTTTTATGAAGATTATGTGTTGCTAAGTGTGAAGAAAAAATTCCAAAATTTCTTTCTTCACACTTAGCAACACATAATCTTCATAAAAAAAAGGAATCCTTACAAACTCGAGGGTGGGTTAAGTGACCACTGACCCATAATAAAGGGTGATCCATAAAGAAATCCGGATTTGAAGTTGCTATAAATGAAATTTATTTTTGGAAAAAAAGCACAAAACACATACCATTCTCTTCAGGAGATATTAAGGTTTAAACATGGAAAACAATATCAGGCATATGACCCTCCCTACTAGCCCTACATGCAATCACTCGGTCCATGAAATTCACCATGAGCCGATCAAACATTTCCCCATCAAGTGTGTTGAGGACACATCAAATTTCTTGCTTAAGTTCCAACAAATTTCGGGGTTTCTTCTGGTAAACTTGTGACTTGGTGTACCCCCACAAGAAAAAGTCACATGGTGTCAAGTCACAACATCGAGGTGGGAAGGTTTGGTGTCCTCGCAATGAGATTATTCTGTCCAGGAACTTCTCACGCAGCAGATTGATTGTTTCTTCTGAAGTGTGGCAAGTCTTGTTGGAACCATACATTTTCGATGTTCATTTGATCCAAACGAGGCCAAATAAAATCAGTTAGCATTGCACGGTAACGAATTCCATTCACTGTCAGAGCATTTCCATCTTTGTCTTCAAAAAAGTAAGGACCGACCAAAACCCCACTCCAAATCCCACACCAAACCGTAACTCTCTGAGGATGCATTTCCTTTTCCTGAATCACTCTTGGGTTCTCAGATCCCCATATTCAGCAATTCTGCTTGTTTACAAACCCATTTAAATGAAAATGAGCTTCATCGCTGAAAATGATGGGCTTTGCGAAACCCTCATTCTCTCGTTCCCTTTCAAGGATCCAGTCAACAAATTGCCGTCGTTTTCCATGATCCGCTGGTTTCAGTTCCTGCGTTAACTGCACTTTGTACGCGTGCAAGTGCAGATCTTTTGTCAAGATTCTTTGCATTGTTGTTGGCGCCATATGCAGTTCTTGAGCACGACGGCGATACGATTTTGCAGGACTCACAGCAACAGAATCACGCACAACAGCAACGTTTGCTTCACTCCGGCGACTTCGAGGGCATCCAGGGCTTTTGATGTCTTCTGTTGATCCAGTTTCTTCAAATTTCTTGATCAACCTACGAACAGTTGATTCGTTCGGTGCATGAAGATGACCAAGTATCGTACGGAGTTTCCGAACAGTCACCGCGAAACTTCCACCATTCTTGTAGTGCGTTTTGACAATCAAAACTCGCTGTTTCTTACTGTACCTTTCCATGGCATTAGCAACACACACAAACAGTAGAACAACTGAAATGCTTCTCAACACAAAACCTCAATGATAACTGATAACAACAATCACACCAACAATGCTGCCAACCAAACAAAAAATATATGGCGTCCTTTTCAAATCCGGCGTTCTTTATGGATCACCCTTTATAATACCAAAGTTATAATTTTTTAGAGGAAACATATCTATTCAAAGTGTTGGCTGAAAATATTTGAACTCTGCTATTTATTTCCTCTTTTAGTTAAGGCTCTTTGAAAATGCTCAATTTCCATTTTTTTTTTTTCAAAATTTGAACCCTTATATCTGTGATGGGGAACCTAAATAAAATTATATTTACAGCATAAAGTGTACTCTGAGAAGTACCTGTATAAAGAAATCGAGATTGATATTCCAAGGATAATGGTAAATTTGGACAAAAAAGGTAAATTTAAGTTATTCGTTACATATAAATATGTGTTGGACAACCTTTGGTGCAGTAATGAAGCTTATTTCAACTTGACATTGAATATGGATCAATGTGCTGCAACCATCCACCGTGAAACTCTGAATTGAGTTTTTGATAACAGGTGGGCACATGTGTAAATGAATTTTTCACTAAGTTCTTTGGATGACTGTAGTTTATAACACCTCGATCACAGCTGTAAATTTTTCCTTTGTTGAGGTGTGTGGGTTTATAAAATAAATTTGGTAACAGTGAGTTAATGTCACTAGTAATGTCACTAAAGGGCACTTATTGGTGGGCAAGTTGAGGTGCACATGCAGAAAGAAAACTGCCCTTGTCTATCGGCAGCCATGCGAGAGAGAGAGAGAGAGAGAGTCCTGTCTTCAATCCTCAGTTTTCACTTAAGGTTTTGAATGATTGATTTAGTTTATTTTACTTCGCATTTTGTGCCTCTTGGCTAATTTGCGAAGATGGGGATGAGTGATGAAATTGATGAATGGACATTCACAAACAACCAAGCCTGAGCGGGATTCGAACCCGGGACCCTTGGCGTCGCAGCACGATGTGCTAACCACTCAGCCACAGGCTCCGGCTTTTCATTTAAGTGGAGGAGATACAGTTACGCACCAATTGTGCATGTATTTCAATATCACCCGAATGGGCACTGCTACTAAAAAAAAATCCTGGGTGTATCCAAGAGCATGAAATTCTCTCCATGTTGCAAGTGAAAGCATTTTTTTTATGTAGATTATTAAGCTGGACATAATGTTTGGAAAATATGATGAATAAGAATTTTCGGAATCCCATGTATTCCTTATGGGGAATCAACTTCAACATCAAGTTTCGGCTAATCAAATGGAAGTTTCGACTTTTGCACTGGTGAAAGGCATCTTCAAACTGCCCTCTTCCCGTTGACATATTTTTCTATTCCATCGGAAGTTTTATATTCCCAAGAGAACAAATCAAATCATACTCCCAGATGATCAATGCTTTCCTCCTTGCCTCCTAGCAGTGTTGCCAAATCTGATGGACATAAAAGAACTAATTTCACCTTAAATGGAGTTAAAACTGACTTTCATGGAGCTAGATTTACGAAGGCTGGATAAAGTGCCTCCTAGGGTAATTTTAGTTGTCAAAGGGTGGGGCACCGCTATTATTGTTAACTCTAAATTCAGGACAATTTATTCTTAGTTTTCAACATCTAGATCCGGCGGCATCGCCCATCTCAATAATCCACTGATGGTCCAATGAAATCGAAAATAAGGAATTCCCTGATAACAATATTATGTCAATTTCACGTCAAATACGGTGCTATAAAGAAGTAGCCAGGTAGATAAGACAGAGTGGGGTGACACAGCCAATATTACAATATCACGTCACATGCAAAATGTATAATTATGACAAAAGTTGGTCTATGTGGGCTGGAACCAGTGATAGTGGGTCACGTGGGTAGGCGTCCCAGTTCACAGCCAAATGAGTGCATGAAGGAGCCAGATCTGGCTCCAAGAGAGCTAAGTTGGCACACTGCCACAAATGGAAGCGTCCCGTGGAGACTGTATCGCATGCCCTTAAGTATTTATATTATTGTTTTGATCTTTATTTTGTGAGCATAACTGTCGATAGGTTGTGAATTGATTAGTCGATCATTCCAAAAAAAGTTAATTTAGTCGAATTTTTAAATTACCACATTAATCAAGAAAATAAAGGAACTACTCTCTCTCTCTTTCATGTGAGCTCTCTCACTAAACATGTACTTATGTAAATTAGGATCTGAAGTAAATGTTGAACCCAGACAATGCATTTTAGCAAATTATCTTTATGAATAAATGTATTGCTGGAGTGAATTATGTTGTCCTATTTTGAATACTGAATATCCGGTTACTGTTCGATCGAATATTAAGGATTCTGGTCGGAGTTCAGCCCCGAAAGGCTGCGGGATGAATAAAGATTAATTATAAATTTTTGTTATCGGGTCATTCATTTGAAAGACCCTGCACTTCATTTACTTGTAGAAGATAGCAAGTGTCACTGTTACTGCTCTTTGTAAATCAACACACATCATATTTCTTCTGTATTAAATATACCTTTTTTATTTCAGGACTACATGTAAGATGTCTAAAGATTGTGAACGTAAGGCAGAAACAGGTCTCCAACTCTTAGCTCGTCTGAGTTCAAGACCAAGTGTTGTTGGATTGGAAGATGTATTGTTTAAGGAAGGTCCCAATCACAAGGACATCATCGAAGTTAGTGGCGAACCTGGGGTGGGGAAGACCCTTCTCTTGACTCAATTCTTAGCAAAGTGCCTTTTGCCTGTAGAGTGGAATGGCATTCATTTAGGTGGTCAGGGAGCAGGGGTCATATTTATAAACACAGACCATCATTTCAAGATTTTCAAACTCATAAGTCTTATGGGAGACAAGTTGCGAACATTTCAAAAACCTAAACACGGTGACAAGTCTATGAATGCCTCGGATATTGAAGACAAATCTTCCCTGAAGGCAAACGAGATTGAAGATATCATTAAAGATTCATTAAAGAATCTGATTTTATTGAACTGTTTCGATAGTGTGCAACTGTTTGTGACCTTCTGTTCGCTTGAAAAACTTCTCTTGGCAAATACTAATGTTAGTTTGCTTGTAATTGATAGTTTGTCTGCTTATTATTGGCAGGATGTTATGGTTGGTGGTTACAGAAGGATGAATTCCTATGAAACAAATTTACTCCAAACTCTTAACAGGTATGTTCATGAATACAAGATAGTGATGATATACACTAAACAAACATACTTCCAGTCCAAGTTGAGAGATGGTGGTTATAACGCTGATACCTCAGTAAGTGGCATAAAGTACAAAGTAAAGTTAAAACAGGCTGAGATCGAAAACAACAAATTGTTTTGTGCAAATGTTCAGATGTTGAACTCGGAAACCCATCATTTCTACAAGATAAGTAAGAAGGGCATACACTGGGTAAATTGTAAATAATTGTATTGTGTATATAAAATCATCATTCATATGTTAAAATGCTTGTACTCAAGAGTGAGATATGAATACTTTAATGGTAAATATGAAACTTTTTTTATAGATCAGTTGTGCCTTATTTAATTCAAATGGATAGTTCTCTTTTCTTTCATATTGGAGTTTTTTACATCCACAAAATATTGGATGATTGTGTGTAGTTCATGAACTCTAATTAGTAATGTTCATTGTGTGAACAGAAATAGCTACTTTGAAGGTAATGTAAGTACTAGCAAATCATTTTCAAACAAATACATTAATATTAATTTATTGAAATATTAGCGAAAATTCAAGATTCACTCAGTTATTGAACCCTGCTCATTTGTATTTCATGCCAATGGTCTACGACTAAAAGTAAAGTGCTCCCCTGTGCTTTGCACCATGCCATGAAAGCGTATAGGGGGTGTGTAATTAGGGGCACACACTTTCTTGATCATGGCCGAAGGTTGGGGTGATTGATCAGCAACATGGCCGTGTCTTCCTTTACCGCCGCTCAGTGTCTCCTCCAGGTAGCCACTTTATACGACGCTGGGTGGGCACCGGAGCCACTTAAACAGGTGGGAAAATCCCGGTTCTCCCCTTCCAGGGATCGAACGTGGGTCTCTCAAATGGTACCGCTAAGTTATTAATTAATTTCCTGTTTTAATAACTATTTCCATTTGGAATACATGAATGCCAGAAATTGGTAGGATTGCCTTCCTTGTTGTTTTGAAACAGCTGAACCGTTAGCAGACAGCTGTCACATATATTATCAGTCACTGCATGTAAGCAGTTCAGGACAGCTGCTGTACAGATGATATTTCACTTCCAGCATTTTTGTTCATTTGGATACATATGCAGCTATGATATACTTGAATTAGAATGCAATATGAGTATTAATTTGTTAATATAGCAGTTTTTATTTTCTATATCTTCGCAATAACAACTACAGCTGAACCTGAGTTATACGTATGTCAAGGTGAAGAGAAAGTAATATGTATAACTGAGAATTACTTACAAATCAAATTTAGATACCTGTCATATCATTATTAAAATAGTGTAAAATTTTGTATCTATTTTGAGGAACAAGATACAGTATAATATAGGTTTTTTCTGTCATAAAGTAATAAATTAACACATCTAAAAGTTCATTAAATTTGACACTTTATTAGTGAACACTTTGACACTGAAATATTACAGTAGACACTTTAGTTTTACTACCTAATTTTAAAACATCATCTAAAATGTCATTTCTTTTACTAATGACTGTGCAAAGTGTGGTGTAAGAGATGGCTTTTTCAGTTTTAGTTTTATGTGGATTAGCGTCCACTTCCCGTTTAAATTTTACTTTCTGGTCAAGTGTGTAACTTTTTCTCTTTCTGTTCTCTATGGCCGAGCAGTAGTAAGCAAAAGCTGTCACTTCTGTGACATTGTTGTAGCTTGGTTACGTACAAATCAACTGTAATTTATGAAAATTAGTACATATAACACCGAATTACGTATAAATGCATTACATACAAATAGAGTTGCAAAAAAGTAGGCTTTTTTGAATGGACAGTTTTTTCTCGATAAATAGCCAGCTTTTTTGGAAAAAAACTGGAAATTTTGGCTTTTTACCAATTACAGCTAACCTATTTCACTTGAAGTTACTGTTATGAGTTTACAGGTTTGTAGTGACATATTTTACAACTAGCTAAAAATGTACATGACGTAGCAACCAAAAGACAGTTGTAACGTCCTTCTTATTTATCTTTCGAGCCCCACGTTGGGCGCCAATTATCTTGTAACGTCCTTCTCGCCTCACTTTGTCCATCGGCATAGGCATAGACACAGGCTTAGGACTTACGTATCTCTCTCTCACACGAGATACCGTCGTTACAAGATTACCCATAATGCTAACCTTTTCTCCAGCGGTGGTATGAGACTCTATTACACTCAGGGTTCGGGTGTATGTGGCCAGATGAAAGGATAGCGCCCAAAAGCTTGACCAGAGCGATACGCAGGATAGACTTTAACATATAAAATTTTATTTACCAACAAAGTTCAGAAACAAACACAGAAAGGTTATACAAAGGATAAACTTAGTCTATTCCTAATTTACCTAGATACATAGGAACTCCAACGTTTACATCTTTGAAACTAGTTACTAAGGTATCTCCTAAAACAGTAATTCATAAATTTTTACAACGCTGTTGGACGATGGTGGGGGGGGGGGAGAAAGTAGTAAAGGGAAACTGATTTAGTCACTTCTCTCACCTGAGGGTGGAGTGTGTCCTTGGCGTGCCAAGTTCACTTCTCTCGTCCTGAGACGGAGCGTGACATCTCTCATCTGAAGATGGAGCGAGGCTATCTCTCATCCGAAGATGGAACGAGGCTATCTCTCATCCGAAGATGGAGCGGATTATCTGACTCGTGGACAGAGTCCAGCCTCATCTCTCGTCCGGAGACGGAGCTCAGCTTCTCTCATCCGAAGATGGAGCCCTTATTACTCTTGGTTCGAGGGGTGCAGCGGAGTGAGTTTCCTTTGAGGTGCTTGGTCTCTCGCCGGAGCGGAGCGCACCTCCTCTCGCCCGAAAGCGGAGTCCTTCATCTGTGGTGTTTGGTCTCTCGCTGAAGTGGAGCACACCTTGTCATCTGCGGTACTTGGACTCTCGCGTTTGCGGAGCGCACCTTCTCTCATCCGAAGATGGAGCGGAACTTCCTTCTTGGTGTTTGGTCTCTCGCCGTAGCGGAGCACACCTTCTCTCGCCCGCAGGCGGAGTCTATCTGACTTGCCAGCTAAGCTTTGGCCTTTATATAAGGTCTGCGAAGCTAGCGAAGACGGGTGGA
Organism: Lepisma saccharinum; assembly: GCF_977018435.1. Classification (NCBI taxonomy): domain Eukaryota; kingdom Metazoa; phylum Arthropoda; class Insecta; order Zygentoma; family Lepismatidae; genus Lepisma; species Lepisma saccharinum. Next base: position 47,535,402 of record NC_139251.1, read on the forward strand.
GAAATAATAAACTAATAAAAGTATATTTCTAAAATAAGTTTCCCAAAATAGGGGTGGAACTCATCTTTTAAATTTAGATAAATCTCAAATTCTTATATTCTTAGAATGTTCATGAAAATAGAGGTGCGACTCGTATAATTTGTGACGAGACGGGTTCGTTACACAGTTATTGGTCAATCCCAGTGGACACATATTGCATAGTGGTTCAGATACAATTTAAACCCTACCTAACCAGGGAGGGGAAGGAGGGCTTTGCACCACTTCAATTTTTTAGATTTTTCAACTGTTTTAAAATAATAAATTACATAGTTTCCTAGGGTGTCTTATTCAAGACACTCATGCCAGTGACAGTGTACAATTGGTTGGTAATGATGGTAATTATTGTAATTATTATATTTAATAAACAAATACACTGCAAACTAAAAAGCCTTAATAAAAAAATATTATGGATTTCATGAGTTTTAGTGAATAATAAAATATGTGTGACACTTGCAATAATTGGTTATTATTTTTTATTAATGATAGTAGTTTTTGTAATTATAATTAATACATAACTGTTTATGTAATCAGCAAAGGAATCTGTGATTCAATAATAAAATGGTTGCTTGAATATTAGTGATAAAAAAAAGTGTGGGCCGGTGAGCTGCCCCCTCCCCCCCACCCTGGTATGCAAGTTTCTCGTATGGCACAGGTATGCTAGCGTTAAAACTAAACGTGTAGTCCTGATGAGCACATCTGACCATGCATGTTTGTGTCTCAATTTAAATGTTGATGTTATGAAATATGAAACAAATGTTAATATCAAAATATTCGATGTTTCGGGACAATTAAAAATCGTTACTGTTCAGAACATACATATAGAAGTATACGTATTACGTGAATTTGTGTATATATCCTGTTTAACGGAGCTTTCAGATGGAAGCGACACTTGGCTCTTGGAAACCAACCCTTAAAAGTAAATGCAACCTTTCAAACTGAAGCAACATAAGCCGCAAGTTTCGCTTGTCACTTGGCCTGTTTTCTCGGGGAACTTTCAGACCAAAGCGACAAGTGAACATGTGTCACTAGGAAGCAGACCCTCAGTAATCCATTCAACCTTTTGAACCAAATGCGACAACGAGCTAAACATGTCACTTGCAGTTTTCTCAATGGTGTGCATCGTGCTGCTTCGGTCTGTTGTTCTTGCATGCACGGTGAATGCTTTGCTTTATACTGAAGGAGACTGTGTCGCTTGTCATTTGTGACTTCAGTCTGAAAGCTCCTTCAGTGGCACACATCGTGTCACCTCGGTCTTGTTTGTGTGTGTGTGTGTGGTGAATGGGTCCATGTTGCTCATCACTCCAATGTTACGAGGGTCACTATTTATATTTTGAGCCTTGGCAACACTGATTGAAGTTAGGCGCGATTTGACGTTTGCACGGAATCGTCTGGCATTATTGACCATAACGTACTTCAAATGTTTTGTCAATAGCTTCATTTGTGTTGTTTATGTTGCCTTGGAGATTGCGCGACAACAATAAAATGGAATTAACTCGTGAACATTTTCGTGCAATGATTTTTTTACGATTTTTGACGTGGATTATCAAGACAAGAGTGCATCAATCAACTTACTTCTACATTTGGCGATGAAGCCCCATCCTTTGCCACTGTGGAACGCTGGTATATCGAATTTAATCGTGGCTGCCATTCGCTCTCAGACGAGATTCGCGAAGGTCGTCCAAAATCAGTTGTTGTTCAAGAAAACATTGATGCTGTGCAAAACCTAATACTGCAAGATCGTCATGTGACATACTGTGAGATTGAGGCAACCATAGGCATTAGTTCCACCAGCATATATAAATATTACATGATCATTTAGCTGTGAGAAAGGTATGTTCTCGTTGGATCCCACACAATTTGACAAAAACTCAAAAAGACGCTTGCGTCAATTGGTGCAAACAAATGCTCAATAAATACAAACGTGGTGCTTCAAAAGACGTATATAAGATTGTAACAGGTGACGAATTATGGATATATGCATATGAGCCGGAACGTAAACAGCAGTCGACTGTATGGGTGTTTCAAGATGAACCCAATCCAACAAAAGTTGTTTGCACTCGAAGCACATCGAAACAAATGGTCGCCTGTTTTTTCGGGAAAACTGGTCATGTGGCAACTGTGCCTTTAGAGGAACGTAGAACGGGCAACTCTGAATGGTACACAACAATTTGTTTACCAGAGGTCTTCAGTCAAATACGGAAAACAAACAAACGCCGTCGGATCATTCTTCATCAAGACAATGCCAGCTATCACACATCTCATCTAACAACTGACTTTATGAACAGTCAAAAAATCGAATTGATGGGTCATCCGCCGTACAGTCCTGATTTGGCACCCAATGACTTCTTCTTGTTCCCGAATGTCAAGAATAAATTGCGTGGACAACGATTTTTGTCGGCGGAAGACGCCGTTGATGAGTTCAAAAACCATATTATGGAGGTGTCTCAAGAAGATTGGAAAAACTGCTTTGACAAATGGTTCGAACGAATGCAAAAGTGTATTGACCATAAAGGAAAATACTTCGAAAAACAATAAAGCAGTTTTCAATGCCAAAGTCCTGTTTTTTTCATTGTTAGGCTCAAAATATAAATAGTGACCCTCGTATTTACATTATTGAAGTGAAAACACTAATTTAGAACACAGACATGTGATTCGTTTTTTTTTTTGTAAGGACGTCAGTGTTAATGAAATTCATCAAAACTTAGTGGAAGTGTATGGTGATGATGCACTGTCGCATAGACAGGTAACACGATGGATAAGCTCATTTAAGTGTGGTAAAACAAACGTCGAAGATGAGCCTAGAAGTGGTCGACCAAAAACAGCAACTTCACCTGAGGTCGTGGAAATTGTACAAAAATTGGTAATATCCGATCGAAGAAAAAAGATCAGAGAGATAGCGGAGGAAGTAAGGATTGATATTCATAGTGTTTGGGAAATTCTACACCAACACCTTCGGCTCACAAAGGCCTGTTCCAGATGGGTTCCTCACAATTTGAAAGTTTTTCAGAAGCAAACTCGAGTGCAAATGTGTCAGGAAAATTTGGATTTTATGGAAGGAGATAAATACTTCTACCAGCATGTAGTGACAGGGGATGAAACATGGGCTCACTGGTATGACCCAGAATCTAGACAAGAGTCCATGCAGTGGAAGCATCAGGGGTCACCAACTCCAAAAAAATTCAGGGCAAAAAAATCGGCTGGCAAGGTTATGGTAACTGTTTTCTGGGACAGGAAAGGAATTCTTTTGCTTGAACCTCTACCAAAGGGACATACCATCACAGGGACTACTTACAAAAAAACACTTGAAGATTTACATCGAGCAGTTCAGAATAAACGACGCGGAGGTGCAAATCGTCGAATTCTGATTTTTCATGACAGTGCGGCTCCACGCACATCCCATTTTGCGCAGGTTGCTATCACAGAACAGGGAATGACTCAACTTTTCCACCCACCCTACAGTCCTGACCTAGCCCCAAGTGATTATTATCTGTTTCGTCATTTGAAAAAATACCTCAGGGGCAAGCGACAAGCAGGTAATGGATGCTGTGATTCAGTTCTTTGCAGCCAAAGAGAAATCTTTTTATTCTGAAGGCATTGAGTCACTTGGAACAAAATGGAGACGATGTGCACAACTGGAAGGTGACTACATTGAAAAATAATAACTTTTTTCCTCCTCAGTTCATTGGTTTTCTTGTTTGCCCGCCATAGACAAGACTTTCCCAACAGCCCTCGTAAACAACACAAATGAAGCTATTGACAAAACATTTGAAGTACGTTATGGTCAATAATGCCAGACGATTCCGTGCAAACGTCAAATCGCGCCTAACAACTTCAATCAGTGTTGCCAAGGCTCAAAATATAAATAGTGACCTTCGTAACACTAAATATACTGAAATATACCACATAAATGGCGAGGCGTACAACTCCTGCACGTCGTCACGGGTAACGACCATCAACCTCTTAAACCAATATTTTTTTGCTCAATACGCAAAAGATGGGAGAGGGCCTACATATCAGCCATGAGTGCATAAAATAAGTAATGCTAACATTCTTCAAAATTTTCACTGGCACTTACTTGAAAATGTAACTGTGAGGTTTTCAAAATATTGGTTCAGGGTGTCTAGCAGTCTGGAAAACGTCAGGGAAATTTACTGTCTAGAAAAAGATTTAAAACTTGTTTACAAACTATACTTCAGTTTAATATACTGATCATTACCAGTTCTTACAGTAAAATTTGCACTATTTCCATGTAAAATTCTACTACAATACTATAGGAATTTGCTATTTCTTATTGCTTTTTAGTGTCCGTTTGATAGTTATTGGGAACAATGCGTGTGTTATTAAATTGTACTATAATTATGTATTATTTGTGCAGTAATCTAAACAAATAATTGTTTGTTAATCATTAGTCAATAATCAAGTTAAGTATCACAAAAGAAACTCGCCCTCCTCATGTCCAACAGTTAATTACTGTTGAGTTTCCCTTTTCGTTATTACCTTTACATGGGAATAGATATTCCAGTGTTAGGTTTAGTGAGGTTCTAAGCATGCATTTAGATGAAATATAGTGACCTTGTTCCAGACACTAATTGACCTAATGGTTTGGTCTGGAAAATGTTGGTTTTTGGTCTAGAAAAGTCAGGGAATTTCGTTTTTACAAAATTGTAGACACCCAGATCTTAGCATAACACTATTAGACATAGAATTGTTGTATTAACTTTGGTTTATTGCAGAGGTCACAAGGGTTAAATAGGAATTTTGTGTAAATTTAATATTTTCTTTTTCTTTTCCCTCTTACCTCAAGAGCATGTCTATTAAAAAAAACTATGGTGAATAGTTGTCGTACTTTTTTGTGTGTGCACGTCACCTCACATTATAGAAGTGAGTACTTCAAAATCTCATACAAAAGGCTTACATGCAGGGTGTCCCATCTGTTAAGGGTGAATGCATTGACATTGGCTTCATAAAGCTGCTTGCCCAATTGACCAGACATTGCACAGCTTGTGGTGAACAGACATAGGAAGTGCATTGTGTTAATTTATTCCACTTGTTTCGATCAGACAGTTGTAAACTGTTGTAAGCTGTCTGAAAGTACCTTGACAAGTAAAGGAGAACTGACGTGTTGTGCTGCACCAAACTGAGACACCAACATAAGAAAGGCTTACCCAGAGATTTGCAACTTATCAAAAGTTTACTTATTTTGTTTATTGATTTATGGAGATATTTACTCTTTTTTGGTGAAAATAGCACTTCAGAAATATACTACTCTTCGTCTTACATTTTGGCACATGCGCAAATTTAAGTGAAAAATATTTACATACTTGGCCAGGACAAACCTACGTCTCGGGGACTAATATTTGATGCTAGTCTGTCATGGGATGAGCACATTAGCAGACAAATTAATAAATCATTCAGAACACTTAGGTTCTTGTATAGATATAACAAACTATTATCTTGAGAAATCAAGCAGCATTTAGTCGAAACACTCATCTATGCATTTCAAGAATATTTTTGATGTAGTGTACTCTGATAGAATAAATAAAACTTTGCAAGCAAAAATGTCGAAATGCATGCATGCGGTTTATATTTTGCATCCCAAGACATGAACATATTTTTCCTTTCATAAATAATATCTTGAATATGTACCGTAGGAGACTACTTCATATATATTGCCTTACACATAGTTATTAAATCTAACAAGCTGTTGTATCTGGCAGACATGTTGATCCCTCGCACATACACGAACAGATTTCAAATTTAACCTTCCACACTGCAACACAGAGGCTTATCAGTCATTTTAATTTTTAGCTGCAAAAGCCTGGAATGCCCTACCAAAGAGCATGTCAAGTATATCGAAAATATGTAGAATCTTTCCCGAAATGAAGTAAAGAATTTTCTTTTAGCAGAGCAGAGATTGTGTTCAACTACATGTTATGTTGTTTTGTTTTTTTGCCTAGATTTCTTACTTTTTTTTTCACCATTTTTGTTTTATATCATTTTATTCGCATAACATGTATTACAATTAATTGATCAATAGTAGCATTCTGTAGCTAAATCTTACATTTTACTGTATACTGTATTAATACTGTAACCACATATCAGAAAAGTAAATTTAAATGTAATCCATGACATGGGTAAGGTGGAAGAACAGCCTCAGGCTGACCATCGCCCATCCAAATAAAGAATTTGAATTGAATTCAGCACTGGTGTGCATTGTAAAGTGTGTGTTATAATGAAACCAAGGTACAAAATAAAATAACATTTTCAATCAGGTACTTTTATTTTGTGTTACACACACCAATTGTGACAAAAATAACAATATATACATAAAAATAGCATGGCTCTAGGCACTATAAATTAACAATCACAGTATTTCCATGTACATCATTTATCACAGAAATGTGTAGGTGAAATGCTTCAGTTCAGCGAGAAGTCCACAACACCAATGTTAACACCTGTAAACCAGTGTTGTGCATGACAAATTACGAAATTATTAATTCAACATTATTGTACAATGTTTACATGCTGTTTTTATATTCTATTACCTATTCAATGCCGATTTTGTTAATTTTTGACTAGAAAAACTTATTCAAAAAAAGCAATACAAAATAAGAACTTTTAAATATTACCTATTTGTTATAGTTTAACACAATTGATTAAACATTTAATATATTTATGTCATCTGCATGCTTTCTGTTAACCATCACTGAAGTTAAAATGAATGTGACTGTGTACAACTTGCATCTTGAACTGTTACTTTAAAACAATGTTCATATTTCTCTTATTAATAATACTGTATCAGGTATACTTTGTGATTTTTATCTTTTATTTCTCAACAGTTTTCACTAACAAATCTTATTTACACATAACCATAATAATTTCATATTGCTCAATTAAATAGCACCTCCAACAATTAATTGTAACAAAAACATAACAATGCTGAATATATATATATATATATATATATATATATATATATATATATATATATATATATATATATATATGGATACTATATCCTGAATGAAGAATTTGAGTAAGCACTCAAAGAAATGAGGAATGGGAAAGCAACGGGCACTGATGAAATTCCTGTTGAACTTATCAAATGCCTGGGAGATGGAAAAAGAGAAATACTACACTTATGCAATGAAATCTATGAGAAAGGGGATTAGCCACAAGATTTCACGGAGACTGTTTTGGTACCTCTGCAGAAGAAAAGCAATGCCAGAAAATGCTCTGAGTACAGGACAATCAGCTTGATATCTCACTCGGCAAAAATTCTTCTAAGAATTTTGAACAGACGCCTATACTCAAAGGTCAGTGGCGAGTTAGAGGAAGAACAGTTTGGTTTCAGGAAAGGAAGAGGCACAAGGGATGCAATATGTTTACTGAGGGCCATTGGGGAAAGATATTTAGAGAAAGGAAAGGAGGTGTTTGTAGTATTTGTAGACCTGGAGAAAGCCTTTGATAGAGTGAATTGGGTTAAACTTTCAGAAATTCTGAAGAAAATTCGGGTAGATTGGATAGAGAGGAGACTTCTAAGCAACTTATATATGAATCAACGAGTTAAAGTGAGAACAGGAGACGAAATGACAGAAGGCTGTGTAATTGGAAGAGGAGTACGACAAGGATGCTGCCTATCACCTACTTTGTTTAATATCTATTTAGAAGATATAGTGAAAAATTGTTTCCAGGGAACAGGAGGTGTCAAATTGGGAGGAAGAAAAATAAAGTGTATAAGTTTTGCTGATGACATGGCATTATTCGCTGAGGATGAAATAACCATAAATAGTATGTTAGAAGAGTTAAACAGCAGCTGTGAGCAGTATGGGATGAAGATTAATGTAAAGAAGACAAAGGCAATGGTTATTGGACGGAAACCAAGGAATATTAATGTGAGAGCAAACAGTAAAAGAATCCAGCAAGTGGATAGCTTCAAGTACCTCGGATGCACTATAAGCAGTGACATGAGCTGCAAACAAGAAGTGAAAATGAGAATCGCAATAGCAAAAGAAGCTTTCAATAGAAGAAAAAATGTTTTTTGTGGACCCATGGACATAGGTCTAAGGTTGAGATTAGTGAAATGTTTTGTGTGGAGTGTAGCACTATATGGTGCAGAAACCTGGACGTTGAGAAGAAATGAAAAGAAACGACTCGAAGCTTTTGAAATGTGGACATGGCGAAAAATTGAGCATGTAAAATGGACGGACAAGGTAAGAAACGAAGCCGTACTGAAAAGAGTTGGTGAAAAAAGATCTATACTGGAGACCATCAAGAAGAGGAAAAGAAACTGGTTAGGACACTGTCTAAGAAGGAACTGCCTGCTAAGAGATGCCTTGGAGGGAATGGTTGAAGGAAGAAAAGTCCGTGGAAGAAAGAGATATCAGCTTATGGATGATATTAAATTAACTGGGTCGTATGCTATTACGAAGCGTAAGGCGGGGAATAGGGAAAGCTGGAGATTGCAGTGAAACACCTGCCAATTAGGCAGAAAACAATGAATGAATGAATATATATATATAACATCATTGTGTAAAATTCAAATTTAATCCTTTCGGTACAAAAATTAAGAGCCAATATATTTTTATCATCATTTTACTAGTTACATTGAAAACACAATTTGTTCATCCTGATGTGTGAGACTTCATATGGTGCCAGGTGAATGAAAAAGTAGAAATTTGTTCAACATTCTTTGGATACTAAAAATCGAAACCTTAACACTTTTCAGGAAGAGAATATATGCATGCACTGAAAGGGTTAAAAAGTAAATCACAGATGCTCAATAATGAAGGTGGAATGTTACAGAAAACCTCACAATAGAGGCATTGGAATGATACTGATATTTAATGGTATGGTAAAATCATCAATAAGCACACAAGATAAAATGTTTTACTTCACTATTTATAAACAATGCCAATTTCAGCAACACTGCAATATCACAAAATACAATCACAACCTTCAATTGCATTAGTGCTTGTTTCACATATACAAGCAACAATAAAAATCAACTTCTCAAAAAACACTAACATCAATTTCAACTGCTATGCATGTTTGCGAGTGTGTCCACACAAGTTACAATGATCACATATGTGCATACTCTAGAGAAGTTTTCCATGAAACTGTTTCTCAGAATTCCATTTGCAGCATTTGCCACTTCACAATGACTAGGAAACATTTAATCAAAAATTAAGTGTAGTACACTTGCTAATTCAGACTTTGTCTGCAGAGGCAAATTACCTCATTAGGAAAGTCATGTCATGTTATTATTATTTTTTCAGATAAAAAAAAATTGATCCATTATTTTTATTTAAAATTATGAATCCCAAATATCATCAGGTAATTCAAAGTCGTCATTGTTTTCACGAAGTTTCTTGATATTTTCTGTTACATGAAATTTTAAAGATGGTGGCTTACTACATTTGTGAAAATGAAAACTCCATACTGGATCTATGTTACCATTTTCATTATTTAATTTATTCCAGAGTTCTTCTGCAATGAACGAAGCTTCCCAGACATTCAACTCTTTGTTTCCCGTCAATCTTTTTAAAACCTTCTCTTTTTAATCAAATGCTTCTCTTCGATGATGTGAGCTGACGAACCTGTTCTTGTGTTTAGATTTATAATGTCCAAATAGTGTTCGTGCCATCTTATAAAACAGACTGCTTCTTTTCACAGTTAGGTTGCTATACAGGGTCCGCTCTGAAAGTATCAGATACTTTCAGAACGGACCCTGTATTACAACAATGTAACATTGACAACATCCATTATATAACAGATTCTTTTTGTTTAAAAAATTGCTAACCATTGTTATAACTGTATCTTTAGTGAAAATGAAAATAAATGTCTGATGAAGGAAGTGTGCGTTCTCCTGAAACGCCACAACAAAAAACTGTTTTCTTATGCTTGTAATAACCGTAAACTACAAGAAAATAATTCTACAATGCAAGCAATGCGTACATACAAGAAAAACTATTGTTCATCTATTACGGGGAAGGTTTAATGTTGAAGCCTTCGATTATTAATTTTTTTTAAATACATCACTTGTATTAAATTTAATAAAGAATTCACCAGAAGTCTTCCATGCATTCACAGTAACCTTTCACCTCTCTGTGCAAGGACTAGAAGGATCAGCAAGTCTACTGTACTTTGGATTATATGCATGAATCACTATTTATTGCATTCTCCTAAACATGAGTGACAATCCAAGCTTGGATGATTGAAGAGTAAGCACATTCAATGTTTTTGGCATAAATAATGTGAAGCACTTGATAGTTCCAATAGCTATCTTAGTTTAAAAAAGAACAGTAAGTGATGAGAAAATTTATATCATTATAATTAGGCCTGATACCGATGCTGATAATCGCACCGATTCCCACAGATACCGATACTTGAAAGAATTGAAAGTTGTTCAAAATATTGCTTAATATTTGTGTGTAAGCATTCCACTGTGCATCAATTTACCAACACTGGTTTAAACTGTTCAAGAATTACATCAGATTATTAATTACTTGTTCTCTTATTACAAAATTCAGTTTTTCCACACAAAACTGGTAGAAAATAAACAAACTTTGAATTTTGCATAATTTCCAGGATAATTAGACTCAGTGTTCCAGAGCCATGTCATGACAAATTATAACTTAATTATTTTTATTTTTTTTGTGATTGTCTTCTTCAAATTAGTAACATGTGCATATGTTCCATTAGCATGACATACCTTGATCTATACCAGGGGTTTCCAACTGGTAGCCCACGGCCTGCATGCGGCCCCCGTTGCCTTTTTCTGTGGCCCGCGAAGCCAGTTTGCAAAAAAAAAAAAATATTTTTATTAAAATACGTTCTTTTTTACTGAAGGAACGGATGCTCTGTGAAGAAAGACAATATCACAGGCAGAATTGATTTTGCAGTCAATAATGATAATCAGAAGAATCTAAAGTAACGTAACTTTCTCTTCACACCATGCGTTCCATCCCTTCGCTATGTGGAATGAACTCGCCTGCTTCCGCGAAGGCTTCACTCTTTGTCTTCAGAAACAAACTGCAGAGAGGCACTATACAGATCTGTTTTACTACGCATGAAGTACGAAGAGATTTCCAGTGTTCCAACTCGGATTGTACTGTGACTGATTGTTAAAGTTTGTGCAAATATCGAAATGAGCGATATCTCCAAAAAACGTAAGATTGAAAATTAAAATAGCTTCTCTCCAACTTGAATTGCGTGATTTGCAAGGCGATGTGTTCCTTCAAACTAGGTAAGAAAAGGAGCCAGAGTTTTTCAAATACCTTTCAAAAGAACGCTTTCCAAACCTTCGTAGTTTTGGGCAAAGAATGACATCGATGTTCGGCAGCACATACACGTGTGAAAGTGTTTTTTCTTCAATGAAGTTCATCAAGAACCGCTACAGAAGCAGACTGGCAGATTCTTCACTGCTTCACCTTCTGAGACTTTCAAATACAGAAATTCAAACACAACTTTAATAAAAGAAGCAGATCGGGATCAATTTTCACATTGAACACTTACTATGAAGGATTCTTATTTGTATGGTGTGTCTTTAATTTCTTTCAATTCATCAATAAGTATTGGGTTTTTGTGAAATAAATTGTAATTATACAATTTTGATTTGTAATTCCGTTGTTTTATTGCCTCATTTTAGAAATTTAGGTCATGCGAAAGTACTACATTTTCAGTTCAGTACTTACAATTTTTGCAATTTTTAATCCCCTCCCCCCCAAAAGAAAAATGTGGCCCGCCTATCAACTGCTGGATATAATTTTGGCCCTCAGACCTTTTGAAGTTGGAAACCACTGATCTATACTGAACAAAACTAGGTATTATTCATGGTTCTACCATCATTGATTTACAAGATAAAAATATTATTTTGTGGAGTACTAATTTCAATTTCCAGCTGGAAACAGCCTTGGCGTCAAAGCTAATACTGAGAGAAACAGCCTGGCATGTTTGGCATTAATTTTCAATAATAATAAATGAACTGCTGCAAAATGGCTTTTGCACAAAATAAATTATTAAATACAAACATATTGCTAAACACATATCTAAAGAAATAAGTAAACCTTCTGTGGTATACTTAACAAATCCTAAAGCTGCATCATTATAGGTTTCAAGCACATGGCATTCATAGTTCTTCATGTTTTCTAAATTCTTCAATCATTGCATCAACTTTCAACAGAACATATTTACATCCAGTTGTAGAATACACCTTGGAATCTGTAGGATGGTATGTCATAGCATCAACAACTGCCCTGAGGAAGAAAAAGACAAAGAATGGTTATTTTCAGTACATGAAATATTTCATATCTGTGACTGTAATATAATATAATGGATAAAAGCAAGGAGGGCCAAAAGGGCTACGTAAAAATCAAAGAAGGTAAAAGGAAACACTCACTGGACAGTAGAAAAATTCAAAATTTTCGCCAACTTCGTACCATCATCGGTGTGAGGAGAAAGAGACAGAACCGGAAGTTGGGGCCCTGCAGAGTTGCCAGGTCCCCATCGAAGAAGAAGCGGTGCGTACAATGAAAAAAACAGTTTCGTCACCAGGCTCGTCGGAAACTGTGAGTGGGCGGGATGGGTTGGGAGGAACGGAGGGAGAGGTGGGTTAAGGTGGGGATGTTACTGGTTGGCCTTGTTCAGGCCAGGCGGAGTGGTGGCACTCATGGTCGATATATAGGCCCTCTCCCATCTTGTGCGAACAGAGGTGTTGGCTGGTTGGGGTAGAAGATGGATGATCGCTACCTGGAAGCAGTCGTTGAAAGGGATGCTGTGCTGGTTGCTGTGGACAGTGACAGTGAAGTCCAGGTTGTTATTTATACAAATACAGGGTGGCGTGGAGCCGACTGACGCATTTGAAATAGTCATATTATAATATATGGAAACAGGAAAAAATAAGCAAAACCATCTATAAATATGTTCAAATATGCTATTTATTACTTACACATTACAAGCTCATTTGTTGAAAATTGGGAAGCTATGAATGAGTAGCGTAACCTGGTTATGGAAACCTACAACGACGACTGGGGGTTCGTCGTGCTGACCACACGTCACTCCATAACTGGTTGGATGGTGGTAGGTAGGCTGTTGCAGCATGGGTTATTATTATTAACTTCTCTTTGTAAGATAGAAACTAGAGCTGAACTGATACCAAGATCGATTCCTACCGATACCGATGCCAATACTTGTATAATTTCAATAGAAAATAACAAAGGCTAGTTACAGAGTCATAGTAACTTGTCACATCACTAGGCACATATCTAGAAATATAGCCTGGTGTCTCAGAAATACAATGAAAGTATTTCTTTTTAATACGTTAATATAATTATACGTAAATTAATTAATTAGTACTTAATTTCTTTGATGAGTATGGAGTATTGTTTCATGTAACCACAGACTAAGAAACTGAGGAAAGACAATGTTAATACCTATTTGTTCTTTGTTTCTCGACTAAAAAATATTGCTATTACATAAATAGTAAAAAGACGCTATAAAATCATGGATAAAACAGCAAATACTCATCATCTAGCTTAAGAGTAGTTAAAACCATTAAAAATTGTGTAAAAACAACTGCCATGGCAAGAAAATTAATGTCAAAGAGGTACAAAATTGAATATTTATTGAATAACAAAAAGAATGATGGTATGTACATTTGATGAAAAGTAAAGTTCCTGATAAATATTTTAAGTTGTGGTGTACATAAATCTTTAGTGGGGCCTCCCTGATGGTGTAGTGGTAATGTCGTGCCTCCACTGGGAATCATCGAAACTGGGACCCCTTGATTACAAGGTGACGATGATACCACTGCACCATCGGGGAGGCCCTGGATTGGTTAAAATATAGATCTATTTTAATGATAACAGCCAAACACTACAATGTTCAAACTGTTGCTCTATAACTACTTACTTCAACATATCATTAGAAGCAGTAAAATTTCTGAATTGAAATGCATCTCTTGCACAAAGCCGCACGTGTCCCCTTTCTAATGGAAGGAAAGGAACATAACTGTCCACCAGCTGGCCTCCTGTGACATCACTTTCATGCAAGCCACCTGGAAATAACACTAATTCATTAGTAATTTTGCATAATTAGAGCATGGGTAATTATGATCACTGCAATTAAATGCTTGTTATTTGAAGCATTACCCACAGAACCTTTCCGACTGCTGAACTAGTTATCAGTAGTGGTACCAGGCTATAAACCTTTTCTTTTCTGACTTGCTCGTTAGCATTTTTTATTGTGTTCTATTTTGATACTTGCTTGCATTCTTTATACTTCAACCATGTAGTTTATATATTTAAACGCTGTGAAGGGAATGAGAAACACTCTTATATACATGTACTAGGATTTGATAAAATGTATATTTTTGTTAAAAAATTCACTGTACTGTAAAAAATAGCAAACATTCTTGACCAGAAGCATTTTTTTTACCTACCTGTTGATTTCTTGACATTCTTGACTGGTAGACACCTTGCATTTTCAACTTTCGAACTTCAATCAATCAGATAATTTCTTTAAAAATTAGTCCAAACGCTGTCTACAGGCAGCAATTTAGCTTCAACATTCTCAAAACTGGAATTATGAAGTAGGATTACCTTTTTCAGCAAATGCACCTTTCTCAAACAGGTCAGAAAAATCCTCCATTGTAAGTTCATGCCTTTTTTTCTCATCTTTCCAAAGTTCATGCATTCTCTCAGTGATCAAATTTCCACCAGTGTTTGAAAGGAAAATGAATATGCTCTTCCTGAAATACATACAAAGAAGTGTTGGAAAATTAAAGATGCATGAATTGAGATTTTTCTAAAATAAATTAACTTACATTTATGACATTTCTCAATGTGTAGTTAATCTTCACTGCTACCAGTTCACTCATATTATAAATTAATCCTTTAGGTACGTATGCACACAAATAGAAATATCACAGCCAACGTAACATTTTGAACCCTTTTCTGAAAATTAATTATTTTACTATGTGTTGTATAAATTTCAAATTTTGTGTACAAATACAAAATGCTACACTTTACAATATAACTTACAAAAACTACATGGAATTTTCTTCAAGCGTCAATGTTGCGAGTGTGTCTTGCTTGTCGATATCACAAACACTGGCACAGCAGTCTACACTTCAATGGATTGCTCTGTATGAGAATGTAAATACATAAATTTTAGGGCTGAGCTGATACCAGCCGATACTTTTCTGGCATATTGGCCTTTCACGGGTCTGCAAAAATGCCACGCATCACTTTTGTGGACACTAATTATCCTGAAAGTTATGCAAAATTCAAACTCTTTTTATTTTGCATCAATTTTGCACGAAAACTATATTTTGTGATTATATAATATCCATTTTAATATTCTGGTGTAATTTTTGAACATTCTGAAGCCAATTTCTTGGTAAATTTATTCATATAATTGGATAAGAATATTTACACACCAATATTGATCAATATATTGAACAAATTTTTATTATTGCAATTTTCAAGTATCGGTATCGGTGGGAATCGGTAAGAGTAGTGGCACTGGTATCGGTTCAAAGTGGTATCAGCTCAGCGATAATAAATTTATACTATCACATAAAACACTTCAAACTGAAGCTTTCATCAGAAAACTGTCTTCCGAGACAAGAAATACCAATGATATATATTGTAAAAAAGTTTGTAACCTATTACCTGTAGCTGATACCATCATCTTTCTGATGATCAATGAAAGATTTAATTCCATCCATTACCGCCTGCGGCATCTTGTCCACCTCATCAAAGATGAATAAAGAATTTGCACATTCTGAAACATTGCCACGGATCCAATCTTGTAGGTGGCTCTGCAATATTGAATGCAAGTACTTTAGAAAGCCTACACCTACCTACCTACATGTACAAGTATAACACAATTTGAAAGAAGAGATTACAAAGTACAACATGCTTTCAAGTCACACTGAGACTGGATTTTTCAGACTAACAGAACAGAATTTTAGATGTATAGAAATACAGGTGTCCCTGTAGTCCTACTACCATTATAATCAAACTTAACTCTGAAATCACATGACAGAGCAGGGCAGTTCTTTGCAGTGTGTTCTAAAGTTCAAAAAAGTTGTTTTTTGTTGTCATTTGTGTTCTAGGCCCATTTTTTTAATGGGAAAATTTACTGCAATATGCTTGAACAGTACCTACTTTCCCAGGTGGAGGAGTTGCAGCCATCCATGATTTTCCAACAAGATGGGGCACCCCCTCATTGGTCTCATGATGTTTGGGACATTCTGGATAGACATTTTCCTGGGAGATGGATAGGCACCTGCACCCGTGCAATGTTCTCGTCCAAACCTTGTTACACTTCGGAGAAGGATCATTGCAGCTTTGCAAACAGTTGATGCTGATATGCTGCAGCATGTATGGGTAGAAGTGGAATATCGTCTTGACAGCCTGAGGGCTACTATTATTATTAACTCTTTCCCTGGTGACAAGATTACGAACTTCCTGTCTCTATCCTGGCGGGCAATTTAAACAAAATGAACCTAAAAGACATATTTATTCTTCTTGTTTGGCAACAGCAACAAAGATAAAATATTTTGTTATACAAAGTGTAAATATTAGTATAGGATCAATGAAAGCATATATTTATAATGTAATAAATTTAGCATTTTAGCTCAGACAAAGCACATGTGTGTCGGCATGAAAACATGCCCACGCACGCCAGAGAAAGGTTGGATTCTTCACTTTGTAGCCTTGTATCTAGTGTTGTTTTGTTTCGAACACGGAATTGTTTCTGCATGAACGTATCTTGCAACAGTGTATTACTGCTGATAAGTGAGTTCATTTCATTTCGTCTTGTTAGTTGACACAGGAAGGGTGACTTTCTGCTATAGTGTGTGTGATAAATTGCTGTTTTCGTGTGGTGCACTTTGTGTTGGATAAGTTATTTTCCTACTGTATTTGTGTTGGATATTTTCCTACTGTATTTGTATTGGATATTTGACTACTATACAGGTGTATTTGTGATATGTCGGGAAAGTACTGTAGTAGTGTGGAAAAAGCCAGCATTATTGCAAGGCGAAGTGAAACCGTCCCAATAAAGACGATATATAAACAAACAGGTCATGCAAAATCAACCATAATGAAGGTCCTGGCAGCCGCCAGAGGACTGCCTCCGACTGTCATTCCAAAGCACAAATTCGGTGGTGGGAGGCAAAGAAAAACAACCAAATCTACAGACGCTCTCCTAATGAGAGAGATAAAGTAAAACCCTTCACTGACAGCGTCAGAACTTAAAGAAATTCACCCGAGTCTGCTGGAAAATGTTAGTGTTTGCACGATCCAGCACCGTTTACAGAAAGACTTGGATTTGTTGTGTCGTACTGCTGCTAAGAAGCCACTACTCACTGCCTGCATGAAGAAAGACCATCTTGCTTTTGCAAAGAAATATGCACACTGGACACCAGCACAGTGGAGGAAATTCACGTTTTCCGATGAAAGCTCAATCCTACTGTTCTGAATGGGAGTTGCTTTGTTTCGACGTCCATCATCTTCAGATCGATATGACCCAAAGTATACGGTTTCTACCATTAGGCCAGTCTGTAATGGTGTGAGGGTGTTTTTCAGGTGAAAAGGGTAGGGCAGGTTTATATTTCTTACCACAAAACGTGATGATGAACGCAGACTGATATATCAACGTTCTTAAGGACCCTTTAGTAGATATGCTTCAGATCCACGAGTGTGATCTACACGGCTAAGAAGGTAAGGGAACGGCTTGAGGAACAATAGATAAAGATGTTAGTGTGGCCTGGGAATAGCCCCGATCTCAAGTCAATTGAAAATTGTTGGCATTGTATGAAGCAATTCCTGGGAAAGAAGAAGATTCAGAACCTACAGACCCTCCAAACAGAACTAAAGAAAATGTGGTGCACTGACATGGACTTAAATTACTTCCGACGTCTTAGTGATTAAATGCCCAAGCACATCCAAATGGTTCTCAAAAGTAAAGGCAACATGACTCCGTACTAATGTATGCATTTTTAGCTGTATCTAATAGCTTAATAATAGCTTTTCACATGAATTTTTTGTATTTTTGTTATGAGGTCCGAAGTCATTTTGCGGCGAGTGTCTGTTTGAAATGGTAACGGGACTTTATGGACACCTTGAACTTTAATTTCTCAATGTAATCCCCCTCCACACTAATGCAATTAATCAAGCATTTCCTATTGCTTGGATACCTGAAATGTAGAAATAATTCTGTTTCATGATGAATGTGGTAAATGCGGTTTATGTATTACATACACGAAGTTTCATATTTCCGTGTTGCACAATTGGATAGTTGTTTTCCCAGATTAATTTTGAAGGTTTATTGCCTTCATACACTAAGGGTACGGCATCTGGAGCGAAGATGGTAAAATAAGATAGAACACATAATAAAATGAAGCACACTTAAAAACTCACCACATATGTATCAGCATCTTGCATTTGTTGCAAATTCTGTGGCCCCACAAAATAGTGAACATACTGGCTCCTTGTGCCTTTCCTGTACAAACTTTCAGTAACGATGTTACTGGCAAAAATCTTCCCAGTCCCTGTCCAACCATGGAAACTCAACACTAATGCCTTTTCTGGACTGATGCTGTTGACATGGTCCCTCAGAGGCTTTACAATTTTTTCCTTCACAAAAGGCTGGCCATAAAGTTTGCTGTCAATTTCATATTGCAAATCTGCAAATAAAATAAAAAAGTTTTGTGTATCACACACATATATAATATATATTATATTTCTTTTTTGTGATATATGTTTAGTCTTGATTTTTAATATGTTGGATTATTTTCCAGTGAATTTCTGCATTGTATCATTATAATTATTAATTTTTGTGACAAGGGTTTAACTGAGGGCGAAATCACCTTTTAAATATAAGTCATTCTATGTTTTTGGCATTCAATTACAATATGTTTGTGCAAAAATGCTTCAATTTCAGTTCCAGAGTGGCTGTGTGGTCTAAGGTGCTGTGCTTTGGATTCCAACTGCCGGACGGCATGGGTTCGAGTCTGCCTGGATACAGTCTCTGGGTTCTCGGCCTGTGTATAGGACCGGTGGCAACCCACCATCATGAGGAAATTGGGGAGCTACGAGTGAGTAGCGTAATCCCTTCACGGATATCTTCTATAACTCCTGAGGGGATCTACGTGCTTATCCCACGTTATTCCATTACTGGTTGAAGATCTCCACACCTCTAGGTAGGATTGTGGGAGGGAGACTGGCAGTCAAGAGATAGGCCAAGGCCCTTCGTGCCATGGGTTATTATTAATATATATATATATTACATCTTCTCTTAAATAGTCAAGCATTACATTTTCTTATAGAACAGGATAGCACTTTATGCTCAGATAGGTTAATTGGGATTGAATGTACAGTTTGGCATTGTACATTGTGCCTCAACTGAGGATCCAACCCAGTACCATTTGATTACAAGGCTTGCTCTTGACTCTGTAACGCCTATGGCAGAAAGGGGCAGGGGATCGAAAATTTTAGCTCATTTCTCTTTGAAGTTAGAAATTGATAGTTTTAACTAAAGACAGGAAAAGCCAAGTTCACTACACCTCCTGATTTATGTAGGATGTTTAAGCCTGGCAAACTCGATAAGGAATGATCCAGTTTGCTACATTGCACAACACTTACAACAATGAGGATGAATGTAAATTACATTACATTGATTGAGAAACAAAATGGAACATACAAGGGAAGCCTGCGATATTAATCCAGAAATCTTGGTGGCAAGATCAAGAGTCAAACATCCAACTTTCTCAGAAACTGAGGTGGTAACAAGTATAATTACTGAACATGTTGAGTCATGCCCTTGGAGGCAAGTGTGAATCCAACTTTAAACTGTAGCTTCGGTATCAATGAGTCTATCTTAGCATAAAGTGGACTTAGTCCAAAAAGACAGCAGCAATGGGACTAGATGACCATGCTTCACCCAGACATTGATGCTTGTGTGTTTGTGTGTGTGTGTGTACATGCACAAATAATTAATATTAGCAATAAAAAGCAAAGGAGATCTATAAAGATGTAACACATACTTTTCCCCACACATCTATTTTTCACTAAAATATTAAATTCCACCATAGATAGTTGTAAAGGTCAACGAAATTAACAGAACAAATAAATAGATGTGCAGAAAAAAAATTCAAAATAATAATAATAATAATAAAATGGTTCATTGTGAAAATATATAAAGAAATGCATTTCTAAGATATTCTTACATGTCGAGTTAAGAGAAATCCATTGCGAATCACAACACTCCAGGAAGTCGCAACATTCTATGAAGCTGCACACTGCTGATCCACCAATATTATAAGAGAACATCCGTGCTGAATGTGAGAGTCCAGTCAGAATTTCCATTGTTGAACCAGAACTCAGTGCAACAAACGAGAGCTCCAAATAAATGAAAATATGCATTGGTCCCATGATCTGTGTAAAAAAGAAAAGATAAAAGAAAATCAACAGATCTTCATTTTCATAAAAATTCTCAAAAGACCAATCTGTAATATGAAACCAAATGTTGTGGTAAAATAATTTCCATTAAATGGACAAATAATGTGCATAAGTATTTAAACACATTCAATAATTGATGGGTGTTAGCTTATTAGCCTTTTGTATGTTTAGTAAATTTAAAAGATGCGGATTTCATTTTCTTAAATGCATGTTCTTTTAAAACAAGAAACTATATATCAATATTATGATTTCCTAAAACTCTACATCAGATGTATGATAAGACTAAGTGGGATGCGTAGGAATTATGTTTTCATCTTACTATAATGACTGGAACATTCTGCACGTTGCCACAGGAACAAATTGATTAATTTTGGAATTTTTGCAATTTCTGATGTGTATAAATTAAGAGTGCTGCAATGAGTGTTTTCTGCTTGAGCAGCAAATAGTTCACATGGATGACATTAGCTAGCATAAGGAATTTACAGCTTTTTTCGCTCAAGTGAATAACACTTGAAGGTCAGTAGTTCATGTATAACCATAATTTGTCTGTGGTAGTGGCCCTCAAACATGGATCATGAAGTGAAAGATGCAGTGAAATTGATACTTAAGTGAACATAGTCATCATCTCCATGTTAAAATGTAGTTTAGTCTATAAATAATAATAATAATTTTTATTGTAGAAACATATGAGAACATCACATGTATTACAAGAAATATAACCTAGCCTTATACTAATAAAGTATATATAAATCTTACAAACATAACACCACTTACATAAATTTAGTAGTTAACATTATTATCTTACAAGCATAACTATTTTACCAAACAAAATTAATTTCAAACAATTCTTCTACCCTATATATAATTATCAGTCAATATTTTTGTAGTTTTCTTTTGAACTTTAAAAAGAGCAGTTGCCTTAAAGACAGAGGGAGAGCATTGTGAAACTTAACTGACATGTAGTAAAAGGTTTTTTGTGTCTTGTAATTACAATCTCTATTTCTGGTTTGATAGGTATGTGAACACCTTAACTCCTCATAAATGTGGATGTTTTCTTTTATATAGAGCAGGCATTGAAATACAAAGATACCAGGAGCTGTCATAATACCTAGTCTAACAAAACTTAACTTACAGCGGCTTGGAATACCACACATTAATCTTACACATCTCTTTTGCAATTTTAATAACCTTTTTATTGAAGGCTGATGACCCCGAAGTAAGGTACCATAGCTTAAGTGACTGTGTATCTGTGCATAATAAACAGTTTTTAGAACCTTCAAGCTTACACACAATCTTAACCTACATTAAATAAACCCCTTTGCTAACTCTGGATTCAACTCTACTGATATAATCCTCTCATTCCAAATGATTATCTATTAAATATCCCAAAAAAGGTGACAGAATTATTTTCATGCTCTGCATTATGATTATTACAATTATATGTAAGTTTCAAGTTTGGGATCTTATCAGTGTTTATACAAAGCAAGTTAGCAGTACACCAGTCCTGAACAATATCGGAAGTAGATTTTAATGAGGACCTTAAAAGATTATTAGAATCTGAGTTCAAACAGATATTAATATCATCAGCAAATAGGTAACTACTGACCAAGGGTGTTGAAATGTTATGTGGCAAATCATTTATGTAAATAATAAAAAGAATGGGGCCCAGAATAGATCCTTGAGGCACTCCATGTTTAACAGGTAACAAATTTGACTCCTTTTCTTCAAAAACTACTCTCTGAGATCTCCCACTTAAATATGATTGCAAAAGTGACAGTGTTCCATCCTCAAAACCATAAAATCTTAACCTTTTTAAGCAGAAGAGAGTGAGATACAGTATCGAATGCTTTGGACAAATCATAAGAGTTTCACATTAACAACTTTGTTACTGTCTAAGAACATACAGAAAAGCAGCATAAAATCATCTAAATAGATTGAACTCAAAAGATGGAGTAGGCTACGTATTCTGTTTGATTCATGCATATATCCAGGTGTAGAAAAATACGTGACATCCAGCTGCCATGATGCCTCAATGTTTTCACCTTGTGCCTGAATTTTCAAATTCAGTTCTAAAATAAAAAATCAAGTTCAGTTATGGAAATTTCCATTATATGTTTTTCGTAAGGTTTTCACATGTATAATTAAATCATAAAAATAAATATCCCATTATAAATTGTTTCACTCTTACTAGCCGAGCAGCAATATGGTAGAGTTGCTGGCCCTCGTGGCAGAGTGGTTAGCACATTGTGCTACGATGCCAGGGGTCCCGGGTTCGAATCCTTGCCTGGGCATGGATGTTTGTGATTGTTCATTCATCAATTCCATCATATCATCAATCATCCCCATCTTTGCAAATTAGCCAAAAGTGGCACAAAAGTCAAAGTAAAATAAAACAAATCAATTAATCAATCAATATGGTAGAGTCGGCCACAATTAATAAATTAAATGTTATAAGACCACATTTTAAAATGTGCTGCTATTTCTTAGTTGTATGCAAGGTTTTCATGTCCTGTATTTGCAGAAAATAATGTTCGCACCTGAATTATTTTAAGTTTTGTCTACCCCTGCATATATCCATGTAGACAACAAGGGTGTGTATAACACCCTAGTGAACAGAACCATTATCCTGCATCATGGCCAGACAGTCTAAGGCGCAAGCTTTGGGCTCAGGCTACCGACATTTCCATCTGTGTATGGGACTGGTGGCCACCCACCATCGTGAGAAAATTGGGGAGCTATGAATAAATAGTGTAACCAGTCATAGAAAAAAAAAAAACAATGACTGGGGTTCATCATGCTGGTCACATATTACCCCGTAACTGGTTGGATGAACTCCCACCTCTGGTGAAAGTGAAGCCGGCAGTCGGTAGGTAAGCACTGGCCCTGATAGGTTCTTGTGCCATGGGTTATGTTCTTTAATATTTTAACCAGAACCATTGGTCCAAGTAGTTTTTGTGTGGGAAAGATTGGGATTGCACTTGTTGACTAACTGAAGTTGGTCTTACATAGGGCTAAGCCGATACAACTTTGAACCGATACTCTTACCGATTGCCACCGATACTTGAAAATTGTAATAATTTAAAGCTGTTCAAAATATTGATCAATATTATTGTGCAAGTATTCTACTCTAATTGTTTGTATCAATTTACGAAGAGTTTTGCTTCAAAATATTAACGATTTCCATCAGAATATTAAAATGCATGTAATGTAATCACAAAATACAGTTTTTTACTTTAAAATTGAAGCAATATAAAAAAGTAAGTCTGAATTTTGCATAATTTCTAGGATGATTAGATTCCGCAAGTGTCGTGCAGCATTTTCACGGACCACATGAAAAGATCAAAATGCCAGAAAAGTATCGGTAAATAAATTACAACCAATACTTGTCGATACCAATATATCGACTGATATCAGTACAGACACATCAGCATCAGTATCAGCTCAGCCTTACTCTTACATTGTCCCAGCTGTTTCCAACACTGGAAAAATGAGTTTCAAAATTTACTTAATCGTGTTAAGACCACATTTAAGATATCACTGTAAATTCTAGTGTAAAAGAAATGGTATGTGGCAGTGTTTCTTTCTGAACATTTCAGTAACAGCACACACTAAAAATATAATATTTCGTTAATGAAAGTAGAAGCTATTCGTAACCTGGAGATACCAGTCTCATTCTTGTGTAGAGAATAATTTCAATAAAATACAATTAATACTATATTTTCCCTACATATTTCTAAAGTAATTGCACACGTACTAACAGACAGTAAAATGGATAAAAATTTGATGATCCATCAGCACAACACAGGTCAAAAAGAGAACTTTCACATGCAAGCACATAAAAGTGCTCTTTCAAACAAAGCACGGCATGTAGCAGGAATAAAAGGTATAATTTAACAATACAGGGAATTTCTCCAATTTGTTTGAATTTTCGGTTCCTTACTAATTTTGGTCTCCTAATCACGAATCTGCACTTAAAATTTGGCGCTCACGTATAAATTTGGCGCTTATTTGGGGGCAGGTGAATCCGGCCACTTTCTAACATGCCCTTAACAGGGAGTCTATAGATATAGGCGGGAAGCCGGAGCGGAGGCGGGGCCGCGATAGCGGTTGGGGGCGGTAGGTCGATTACCCCAGGGGCGGAGCCCGGAACCGGCGGGAAATTTGGAAATCGAGGGTGTGGAAATAAGAACTTAATTTCGATTATTTTGCTATTTCCACGTGTGAGCGCCAAATTTTGACTGCAGATTCGTGATTAGGGGGCCAAAATTAGTGAGTATGCCGAATTTCAAACAAAATGGAGAAATTCCCTGTATTGTAAAATCGCTCCGAATAAAATATTATAACAAATCCCCCACACACATCAAAGAAATTACTGATACATACAAGAGACTGAAAGCAATAAAACAGTACTTAACAGAAATCCCTTCGGGCAATATCGGATATTTACCCAGTAATGTTTGCTGGCCCAAATTCTAGTTGTTAGATTGTGGTATCTTTTCCACAAGTAACAAACTGTGGTTGGCTGAATATTAGGTCAACTGAACCAAAAGTGGTTGACCAAATTTAAGAACTTACCATTTGACAGCATTGATTTGGCCATGGTGCCAACAGAAAATCAATAGGTGTTTTTTACATTGTACCAACATACTGAAAGCTAACGTAGAGATATGTTTGTTTTATACATTTTATTATGAAGCCAAATATAAACTTTGGTAAATATCCGATATCGCCCGAACGGATTTCTTCAAATTTACAGGAGAAACTACTTACTGAAATCAGTTTCTGTAGCATTGTCGAAGTTCTTGGAGGTATTTTCTTTCGCGGAAACTGAAAACTTCACCATAGAATGCTGCAGAACAAGAAATAATCACTTGTTATGTAAGGAACTTACATTTTCTGTAACATTATGCCATTGTTTTCATTATGTACGTGCAGATGGTGTGAGCGTCGAAAGTCACGCGGTCTCGTCTGTTTCCAAATGTGCCTTTTTTTTACGAGTTTTTTTTTTTAACTATGCTTACCTAACCTAACCTTGCCCGAAATGGTCTGTGGGGCTATCGTGAATGGGTTTTGGGGCTATCGTGAATGGTTTTGGGGGCTATCCGTCAATGGTTTTTGGGGCTAATTACTGTACTTACAAAATTTGTTTTTGCATTGTTATCAAGACAACGCAGTTTAACTATTTTTAATTCGTGTAATTGGAAGTGGAACTAAGTTCCCATTGTGCTGATGGAGGGGGGGCAAACCTCGTTAATCACTGCAGCCATTTTTATTCATAATTTCACCTTGCCCCTTGATACAAACATTATGGGGAAGTAAACACCATAAAAATAAGCTATGTGGGTTACTTGAAATGCACACTGGGTTAATTTAGGTATAATTTAACAATACAGGGAATTTCTCCAATTTGTTTGAATTTTCGGTTACTTACTAATTTGGGTCTCCTAATCACGAATCTGCACTTAAAATTTGGCGCTCACGTATAAATTTGGCGCTTATTTGGGGGCAGGTGAATCCGGCCACTTTCTAACATGCCCTTAACAGGGAGTCTATAGATATAGGCGGGGCCGCGATAGCGGTTGGGGGCGGTAGGTCGATTACCCCAGGGGCGGAGCCCGGAACCGGCGGGAAATTCGGAAATCGAGGGTGTGGAAATAAGAACTTAATTTCGATTATTTTGCTATTTCCACGTGTGAGCGCCAAATTTTGACTGCAGATTCGTGATTAGGGGGCCAAAATTAGTGAGTATGCCGAATTTCAAACAAAATGGAGAAATTCCCTGTATTGTAAAATCGCTCCTTAATTTATTCCATATTTCTCATACAGTTCAGTTATCTGCACAATCCCATTTTCACAAAGGTCAATTTATGGTTATTTTGGTGCTATCTCTAAATTGACGGAAGCGAATGAAAATTCAAGGTAATAACTTGGAACAAGTAGCTTGTATTGCAGGCTATGATTTTGTATGAAATTTTTGCTTCCATGTTGATCAGTAAGGATAAATGGCACACGTACAATGCTTTATAAAATGCAAAAAACACAGTGGTTTGTCAACTTTAAAATACGAAAACTTAATAACAGCAAGAGTTTTTTTTTTTTTTTAAATATACGCAAACTCAAAATAAAGCGTCATGTACATATACTTTCATAACGTGAAATTCTGCGAAAGGCTGATACGTCTCACAAAATAAGTTAAAGCTAATTAAATATATTACAAAATGTACTTTCCCTGACATTTTTAATTTTAAAAAAAAGTTGGTTCATAAAGTTTATAATCACATTTTATAACTACACACATCGGCATTTTTTTTTGCTTGAATTTAATAATATCGTAATAGTACTTACTACCTTTCATTCTGTATTACATTACTGTTCCTTGAAATATCATTCTCCAGGACTTCTTCTGGATCCGTATTACAAACATGCACACTAGTTTTCATTCAACATTTTCTCATTTAAGAAAATAATTTATGTAACTTAAGGCACCTGACACACGCCTCACTTTCGTTTCGTCTGATTTACCAGCAGAAACTTGCACAGTGTTGCAAGCTAATAATTTTTCTCTATCAATATTTTCTTTCATTATGTGTTTAATATATCTTCTAGAATAAATTTTAAAAAAATATCCGAGCGAATAGTGTTAACGTACACAAGCACAATTATTTTCGTTGATAGCAACACGATTTTTGCGGAAGATCTTTATTTTTTTTTAGCTGTGGCACCAGGCGTCTTAATACCTCACACTGGCAATATGTTGCCTAGCAACCAAACAATTTGTTTCACATTCTAAATATCTCGTCTCGTTGAACATATTCTCAATACAACACGAGTTTATATACTAAACATAAATATCTATTATGAAAAAACAGTAAAATGATTTGCTTTGAGGTCATATCGTTGTTTTAACATCTGGACTACTTTTTAACTAGCATTGAACGTTCGTAAAATGCCCGTCTAATTTGTAGTGTTTCCAAATGGTTGTTTAATGCATTAAATCCAGATCTCTTTATGTTCTTTTTTTTATTTTAGTTGTTTTCTTTTAGTGCTTTCTTAATTGTCATCAGAGGCGTCCGGTCATCGGGAGAATAAAAATATTGCATTTTAATTATTTTAGGGAAGAAGTGAAAAATAAGTAGAATACGTACTCGCATAAAGGCCCGTAGCCAGGAATTCTTAGTAGGGGGCTGCGGAGGCAAAATCATTCCTAGAGGGAGCAAATTTTTAATACATTGTGTCGCATTGGCACATATAGTGGGGTACACAAGAGCGTATCCCCCCCTGAAAGCGATAATAACCGGAAAGGGTTGATATAGTGAAATCAAACGAACAAAAAAAAGTTGAAAAAATATAAATATGCTGACCAAGGCAGTAATTTATTTTATTAAAAACCATAAACTAAACGTAACGTTTCAATATGGAGGACAGAATAAAGAAAATATGCACGAAGGAATGTGAAAAAGAAGGCAAAATAAATAGCCTATGGAAACAGCTGGAAAAGAATGGCTATGAGAAGCAGGATAGACTGGACATAAACAGAAGAAGGAAGAAAAGAGGAAGGGGAGATTTGGAAGAGAAAGAAAAAGAGAGAAGGTTTGGTATGGGGAAGACCACAGAAAAGATATGCAAAGTGCTTAGGAAAGCGGGCATTAAAACTTGCAGGAAGGGAGGGAGAAGCATCTTAGGAATAGCGAAGAATGCAAACAAGATAAAGGAAAACAGAGAAGAGGAAGGGATTATCTACGAAGTAAAATGTAAAGAATGTCAGAGTGTGTACATAGGAGAAACGAAAAAGAGACTGAAAGACAGGTTGAAACAACATAGGGATGATGTACGACTTAAGAGAGGGAGAAATGCGATATTTAAACACACGAGAGAAACAGGACATGACATAGAGTGGGATGAGGCTAAGCAGATAGGAAGGGAGAAGAGAATGCTAGTGAGAAAATGGAAGGAAGCCAAGGAAATAGAGAGGAAAGGTGAAGAAGACAATGAACTGGAATGGGGGACTGAAGTTAAACAAAGAATGGAAGAAGGTGTTAGAAAGAGTGGAAAGGACAAGAGAGAAAGAGGAGAGGAGAAGGAAGAAAAATGAAGGAAACAGAGCTTGAGATATAAAGCCCAACCACATTCTATATGGAAGTAAAGCCCCTATCACACGGAACTGGATTTCTATTTGGAATGCTCTAGTTGACGCTGGACTGGCTACCCATTTGCTAGTTTTCGCCTCACACGGTACTTGTTATACCGTACTTGTCGATAGTCTTTCGTTCCCATAATGGCGGCCGCGCGAGATGTAAACAACGTATCACTTCACACTTTTAAAATACGATAACTATTCAACCGAGAGGAATATCGCATCGCATTAAATGGTTTTAGGTAGAGAAGAACGGCGCTGATAAAATACATACTTTACAACGTTTACTGTACACGTATGGAAGAATATTTTAGCTTTTTCAATTGTAAACATGCCTTTCGTGTTGTATGCACTCGGAAGCCACAGACAAAAAAGGCTACTTTACAAACTCACAGAATATCTTCACATGGCCAAACTTTGCTCTGATTGGCTGTTCCACAGAATCTAGTCGAAGAAGTTAGTAGCAATTAGAACATGTCCTATTCCTCAAAACCAGTCAAGCAGTCAGCCAGGCGGCCATGATTACTAGCCAGAAAGTCAGTTCATCGCCAACTAGGGCATTCTAACTAGAAATCCAGTTCCGTGTGATAGGGGCTTAAATATGTTTAGCCTTTTAGGTGAAAGTACAGTTGACAAGGGAAAGCCACCTGCTAGAAAGTTCCAGAACAACTTTCTAATAGTCTGGAGGGAGTAATGTTTGTGTATATATAATGCCCTGTTTTTGTATCTTGTTTCTTTTGTACTTGATACAGAGTCTGAAGAAGACCTTGCTAGAAGGTTGAAACGTTACTTTTAGTTTATGTTTTTTAATAAAATAAATTACTGCCTTGGTCAGCATATTTATGGTTTTTCATAATCATGGAAACAAGGCTTAATGGTGTTATAAAAAAAAGTTCTAGATACTGAGAATCGGGAAATCGTTTCCCGAAGTCTGGATCTGGAAGGGGATTTTTGTTTCCAAATCCTGGTACGACATTACGGAATCCAACACACCTTAATAAATCATGAAATCAATAGAGGTCTTTGTTATGTTGTTAGGGCAATATAGGATATAATTGTAAAGATTAGTGAGAATTCCAGGTAAGAATGTGTTCTACTATATGACTGATTGGTTTGCTTTATTTTATTTCGCGTTTTGTGCCACTTTTGGCTAATTTGCGGTGATGGGGATGAGTGATGTGATGAAATTGATGAATGGACATTCACAAACATCCATGCCCAGGCTGGGATTCGAACCCGAGATCCCTGGCGTCGTAGCGCGATGTGCTAACCACTCCGCAACGGGGGACCGGGGCTGTATTTTGCACAGGGGAACAGTTACCCCACCTGCCCCCTCTAGCTACGGGCCTGACCATGAAACAGCTATAATAGAAATGCAAGAGATTCGCTAAGTTTAGCGCATCGAAATGAGAGCCCAGTTCCACCCCTCATGCCCAGCCGTCCCACTACGTTTCCTGTTGTGTGTCAGGCGGCTCATCGCAATCTCTACCGTTGATGCCCGTTTGCACCAACGTCGATTTACTCGCGAGTGAGAGTAAACCAGGCCCGTAGCCAAGAAGGGGCCGGGGGGGGGGGCTGAGACCCTCTGGAACTGCCGTCAGCCCCCCCCCCAGGCACTGAGGCCAGCCCCCTTGACATTAGGTAAAACTATTTTGTGTAATTTGCTTGCAGTGAAGAGTGAATATGCAGACACCAGATATTACATATTTTGTTCACAACTTTGGTGAAGGATAAATTCAGGGAGCATGAACAGCAGCTATTACATTCGTTCATCTTATTTATAAGAAGTCTAGTAGCGGCAAGTATTTAGGAGATTCTCTTCTCTAGACTTCAGAAACTTCCTTCACGGGGGAGCTTTTTATCTGTACATTCGTTGCCCCTGTTACAACCTCCCATTTATACAGAAATCTGTGACTTTGATGTCATTATGCAAATTCCCTCCGCATCTTCGTCAAAGGCTAACAGCTATCAAGTTTCGGGAACGAACGGGAGTTTTATTGTTTCTGCCGGGGAGTGGAATGTAAGCTAGGCACTATGATTGAATATAGACCCTTTTTTTGTTGTGTGATATCTGTATCATCAAACGTAGTATGGAGTGTGTAGTAAGGAATGATTTCAGTAGCAGCCAATTAACACTTCAAGGGATATTTTAAATTATATAGAAAAAAT
Organism: Lepisma saccharinum; assembly: GCF_977018435.1. Taxonomy (NCBI): domain Eukaryota; kingdom Metazoa; phylum Arthropoda; class Insecta; order Zygentoma; family Lepismatidae; genus Lepisma; species Lepisma saccharinum. The sequence continues at coordinate 47,566,215 of NC_139251.1, forward strand.
GTAGTATTTGTGTGACATTTCTAAACTTTATGTAACTTAATGACCCCCTCCCCCCACACACATAATTTAACTTAATTTAACACTGTTAAACTTTTGAAAAATGGAGTTGATTTACAAAGCCCCCTCTCATAACCCGTGAGCCCTCCCTGGAGATCAATTCTGGCTACGGGCCTGGAGTAAACTCAGAGCTAACCCACGAATTGGCTGATTATCTGTTGCACCAACAGAAACGTCGGGTAAGCTGGGAGTAAATGGAGGGTAAACTTTAATCTCCGAGATCGGTGAGTAAAAGCAGAGTTAACCCACGCGCAGGGGAGTAATGGCTGCCACCTGGAACCGGTAATGTATCACTTCAGAAGTTCAAAGTTCAAAACCAATAAATGTAAAATGAGAAGTAATAGACTCAAACTGCGATTGTAAAAAGCGATAAATAGGTATATATTATGTTATGTTATTAAGTATATACTTTGGCAGATGCTTACTGTGCACTTCTTCAGTACAGAGTTTCTAAAACTGAACGTGCAATACAAACATAAACATACACCCACTAGCCGGAGAAAATGGAATAGTCCTAGCCATTAATACTACGTGAAGGTACATGTATACATCAAAATCTACTGCAAACATCACTGTAAAACTACTTACTATGATCGCAAGCTGCAATAAAATATCAACATTTATTCACGTAAATATTTCCCCCCATCTTTATCACGTGTTTGAATTTTTCTTGTGGCAGTTCGTCCGTTGTCACTGTTTACGGCGATATAAAGAGGTCCTGGGTTCGATACCCGGTGGAGGCACAAGTGGTTCGGATCCCACTTTAAACTGTAGGTCCAGTCCCAATTAGCCTTACTGTGCATAAAGTGGACTTAAAACACCAAATCAATCAATCAATCATGTTTACGGAGATATCAAAGTCCCGTTACCACCAACCTCTCTCTTTTTTCTGTCATGCAGCCACACCACGAGGTGCTACGAGTAGAAACACCCCTTGTCCAAACAGGTAACCAATCACGTGCTTCCATCTGTATGATGTTTAGGCACTTGCTTTGAGGCTAGCTGCTATCCTATAAAGCCGGGACGCACGGGCTGGAATGCCGTTCATATTAGTGCAATCGAAAATGAGCCAACTCGAGTGTTACCCTGACCCGTGGATTTTCAAACTCTCGAGTTTGTTCAATGTTCGTGCAACGTTCAGCGGATCCCGACAGAAAGGTCTGTCGACGGCTACTTTGCCCAGAGGCCATTTTTCAACCCCATGTTTACAACCGCGACAGGGTTCCTCTGGGTTCTGGCGTCATCTCATCAATATTAAACTTCTTCCGAGTGTCGCTATGTCAAGCACTGGCACGTAGCCAGAGGAAGTGGTCGGTGGGGGGGGGGGGGGGCTGAATTCCCAAGAAAAACTACATACACTCAATCAATGTAATCAATCAAGATACCTCTCATTCGATTTTTCAGTTGCGGCACATTTCAGTTTGAAATTCAGTTCCGATTATTTATGCTAAACTTTTTCTTTGTATTCTTTGGCAGTCTGGAAATGGAATATTATTGCAGGACTCTATTCTATTTGTTCGTTGGGATAGTCTATAATGTAATCACTTTCATATCATTTAGCCATCTATTTTGGGGGGTACGTGGCCCTGTGCATCTCCACTCCGGTAATCTACCAATGCTGCAGTAAGTCCAAATGGCCATCTACGATTGCATTCAGTTGCTTATACTGTTGCTCCAGAGGCGCCAACTTAAGATATTTGGGGGGGGGGGCAAGGTTGACATAATCAATTATATTATATATGAAATCTGTCCCTCCACGTGAATTTTGGGGGACAAATGTGTTGCTCGGCATGGTTTCAACTTTCAAGTGAAGATATTTCAGTACAAGTTCACATTTCGTGCTGCTGATGCCTGCCTGATGGGATAACTTCGGCGTTTCCTTCGGGCTTCGTAGAATCTTCTTGTGGATGTCAGCAACAGCAGCTGCTATCATTGGCCACTTCCCCACCAAACCACGCATACTGCTTTTGCTGGACGCGTGTGATCCGGAAACAGATTGTAAAACCATCCGGTGCTTCTTTGAATGAAGCTGTGCGAACATAGGACTAGCTGCATTCCTCGACAATCGGATTCAATAACCAACAGTGGCGATTCCTCCATGTAGGAAGTGAGGAACTACAGGTGTCAACCGAGGAAGCGAAGTGGAATCGAGACTACATCTTCCATCGTCGCGACCGTTCGAAGCCCAAACTTCAAGCCGGGACGACATATGGTCTAAACCACCGTCGGCGAGGAGAGCTTTGTACCCGTCCGAATGTAAGAACTTCAAGAAGTTCTCCGGGGACGACCGGATATCGCCGTCTGCCCTCGTCGAGGAATTCGAAGCAACAGCCCGGGAGTTAGGACTGACGGATGGAGAGCGATTGCTTGTACAGAAAGGCTGGATGCAAGATCGAGCACAGAACAGACTGGATCAGAATGAAAGGCACTTTCATTCGTACTCGTCGTTTAGGGAAGCCTTCCTGACGCACTTTCCACACACTATGCAAGTGAAGGGAAAGATCAAGAAGCTGTTTTTCATGTACAACGGGCACGCAAGGCGCAGCCCGCCGAGGGTTCAAAGGAGCCCGACGAGAAACGCGAACGGGCCGAACCCCAGCAACACATCTCCACAGCCGGGGCCGTCAGGACGTCAGCGCCGAAAGGAGGAATGGGATGGCGAAACATGGTTAAGCGACATCGCGCCATTTTAGAAGTATAAAATAGCACTGCGCCATTCCTAGAGTGTACAATATGTATATTTATTATGTAAATTGGAGGTATCATTTATATCAGGTGTTTTGTGTTATCGAACTGGTTTACTTTTCTTGTACAGGGTGTTAAAAAATTTGTAGTCAAAATTTCGTGCCCCTGAGTAGTAAAAATTTTATTCGCCTACAGAATTTTTGATCGGAAGGAGGGCGAGATGTCACGGTATCTAGTGACATGTAAAACGCAGTTCGATAAAAATTATTTTTTGTTTATTGATTCATTTTATGCACCAACTTGAAAGTGTGAGGTTGTTTATTTTGTGAATAAACTTGTATCCGAGCCAGACGTCGGGAGTTGAGAGATGGGGTTTTTCTTGAGTGACAGCCGCCGCTTAGAACATGACATATTTGCACCAACGCGGAGATAAGGAAAGATTATTTTCGCCGCTACCGAGCTTGAGTCGCAGCAGGCGTTCGAACCCATGTTCACGGATGACCAGGAAAACCTGCTGGAGCCCAACCCTGCAAGGATCCAGGACGCGTCGCCGACCGCGCGTTTCAAGACAATGGAGAGAGGTCATTTCCATCCCTCTGAAACAGAAGCCAAGCCACTAGAGCGTCCTTTTCAACGGAAGAATTCGAATCTCTTATATATAGGCAGTACTATGATTCCAGACACAGTTTTTACCCGGATTTCATAGAGAGAGCATCTCCGCGCTACACTCTCGCGTGATCATTGTTTTGTGTCCGTGGACTTTGTTTCCTTACGTACCGTGAGCGAATTGCAGATAGAGTTACCAGTGTGCGCCTTATTTTGGTGAAGATTACGCGGTGATTTGTTTTTGCCAAGCGTGGACTACATAATGATGGAGGGCTAAAGAAGATAGAGAAGGGGGTCGTCGCTCCCCCTGACGCCTGCAACGACGCAGAAGCCAGCCAGACGACGCCAAAACCAAACACTGCCCAAAGCCCGTTACCAGAGGGAGAGAGAGAAGGACGTTTTCCAGCTCGACGTTCCAACTGAAGCCCGCTACCAGAGAGAGATGATTGCAGATCGACGTCCAATTGATGCCCGACACTAGAGATATCCCGACCGGCGCGTGACCACGTACACCCGACGCTAGTGACGAGATGAACGCCCGAAGTTCTGAGGAGGTGCAAGTACAACAGATCGTCGCAATTATTCTTCGTCGCGATCGACCTTGGAGGACAATTTCGCCACAAAGGAACCGTGTGCAAGTCCCGCGTCCAGGAGAGATGAATGACCACGCCATGTAGCAGAGTCTGGTACAGTATACTTCAGAGGGTCTCATGTCCATGTAAACGTGCGTCGTCAGTATCAACACCGTACAGTTAACGCCGAAGTCTCACTTATTAGCAAAGTTACTCAGGAAAACCCCGAAACTAATTTCCGCGTCTGATAATTTTTGGTATTGTTGTAAAAAAGGGTAATTTCATGTTCAGATATTCTAATTTAATTGTCTGCATTCAGCGTTACAAGCTCCATTTCATTTCTTTAATATTTAATATAAATTGTCAAAGTGTGCTCCATTTCTTGTGTAACCGACCGCCCCGTCGCGCCATTTAATTTGTCGATAGTTGACTGATGAGTCCTTTTTAATTGTGGAAAGCGTAGTTGTTTTTATTGCAAGGTCGTGTGCGTGAAATAGTATTATTTGTTGCATAGTGGTTTATAAGGTAATTTTTGCTCGCGCCGACGATTGATTAGTGTATTCCGGCAGCTGGAGCCAATTAAGTTTTTGCATCACTATGTAATTGAGTAGTTGTTCTCATTGGACGAGAGAGGCTTGTGTGTAATACCCCCGTCCGAGAAACTTGTATATGTCGTGCTTACGACTCGATGCACACGTTCATTCGAACGAAAGATTTGACCACGCCGACCCAATTGTCTTAGTTAACCGCTTTCCGAGGGCTGGCACATAAGTTAATTTAAAAGAGCACAGGAGCTGGCAGACAAATGCCCTAAATTCACATAAAGGTTTAAAAATTAAAAGGAATGATATGTTAATGAGATCCATGATTTGTATCCATACTTCACATGTAAAAATACCTCATGTGTGTGAAAGAGAGATAGAGTGAATGTTGTGAGAGTGAGGAGGCTTTGTAAACAGTTGTTGATTGCAATATTTTTTTGTTGTTACAATATATATTCACTTTTTTACCGTTCGTCAGTGTTGTTATTTGACGTTTTTCAGGTACCAGATATTATGCTATTAGTGTTTTATGATTGTTCGAATCTACATACCAAAGGTAAACAAAACAGTGTAACTTTTCAAGGTATTAAACTCCGCCTCGCAATAGTATGACAATAAACGACCGTCTCAGTACCGAACTTGATAACTGGACCGTGAGTCACGACCGGTTTCCCGTACACATAACGACGTTTGGCCCCGTGCCGGGGTATGATTGACACGTCATTTCGGGGACCGTGAGTGCACTCGTTACAGCCATGCTCTAAATATATCGAGTTTCATTACTTTATTTCAGTTTGTGAATCATCGTTTAAACAGAGATTTGAAAACACCAGCAGAATTTGGAACTCACTCGCTACATAGAACTATTAAAATTATACATGCATATTTTCTGTTAGAACGGTAGGAGGCAGGGGGCATGCGGTGAGGTAAAAAGGATGCCGAACGAGCAAAGCAAGATTGTAAAGAGTAAACATCATGGGATACTGTTGCTATGTTTAATTAATAATATGCATTATACCCTTACAAAACTTTGGAAAATACGCTTGGCGCTTTTGAAAATTTATCTTTCAAATACTAAATGAGAGACTCTAGGGAATTAGGAGTCACGTGCCTCTTCGCCTTAAAAGAAAACGAAATAGCATGTGCAAATAAACGCATGGCATGTTAACTGCAAAAGGAAGAAAATGAATTTTCACTTCAAAATTGAGGCAATGCTTAATTTTATTTTCAATTATTTAAAAATTGAATAGCATTTATTTCACTATCCAACACAAAGAGCACAATGAACTAGGGATGGCCAAACGGATCCGGATCCAAAAGTTACGGATCTGGATCCGGATCCGAAAGTTTCGGATCTGGATCCGGATCCGGATCCGAGAGTTCCGGATCCAAAAATTTCGGATCCGGATCCGGGTCTGAAAGTTTCGGATCTGGATCCGGATCCGAAAGTTCCGGATCTGGATCCGGATCCGAAAATCCGGATCCGGATCCGAGAGTTTCATATCTCAATCCCATTATAATATTACCACACCTTAAAAGGTATTATGATCTTTGATTACAAAGAAATTTTTCATTAGTTAGTCCTACAAGAATTTTTTTCAAGTGTTGTTCCTAAAATACTTTGCTACGCATCGGCTAACACACTCGTGCACAAAAAAAATCTTACTTGTTTAACATAAAATGTCAGAGGTGATTTTGTAAACGCCATTGAAACGAATATGTATTCATTCCAATGTATTTGAAATGAAAACACACATAAATGTGAGACATTCCATTCCAGGATGAAACCTTTAACACATATAACAAGATAGAAATGTTATACAAAAATTATACAATTGTTCTACAGTTACAGTTTTACAAATTAAAATAGAACATTATAATATATGCAGTGTTATATAATTACAAAGTGTAAGACTAACAAGGGAGGTTATCTAAGTGTCCCCCTCCAATTTCCATGAAACTTGGCAGGCGTATAGTGGGGCCCAAATGAAGAAATACGTGTTTTTTTGTTTCAGCTAAAAAACGTTTTTAGGGGGCAAGACCCCCTCAAATGTCAAGATGAAAACAAATTGAAGTGAGGATCTGGCCCCTGTGTCCCTCCGATTTCCATGAAACTTGGCAGGTGTGTGTATAAACGGGCCCAAATGAAGAAATACGTGTTTTTTTTGTTTCGGCTAAAAACTGTTTTAGGGGGCAACCCCCCTCAAATGTCAATATGAGGACAAATTTAAGTGGGCATTTGACCTATGTGTCCCCCTCCGATTTCCATGAAACTTGGCAGGTGTATAGTGGGGCCCAAAGGAAGAAATACGTGTTTTTTTGTTTCAGCTAAAAAAAAAGGTTTTACAGGGCAAAACCCACTCAATTGTCAAGATGAGGACAAATTGAAGTGTGGATCTGACCCCTGTGTCCCCCTCCGATTTTCATGAAACTTCGCAGGTGTATAGAGGGGGCCAAAGGAAGAAATACGTGTTTTTTTGTTTCGGCTAAAAAACTTCTTTAGGGGGCAAAACCCGTCTCAAATTTCAAGATGAGGACAAATTGACGTGGGGATCATCTGACCCCTGTGTCCCCATCCGATTTCCATGAAATTTGACAGGTGTATAGAGAGGCCCTATGCCCCCTGTTTCTTCCTATGCCATATTTAGGGTGGTTTCGGGGTCAGATCCCCACTTCAATTTCACCTCATCTTGACATTTGAGGGGGGACCTCTATACACCTGCCAAGTTTCATGCAAATCGGAGGGGGAGACTTAGACCTCCCTTGTATTAATTAATTACAAATCGCGCACGCGCACGCACACACACACTATATATATATATATATATATATATATATATATATATATATATATACCTAGTCTTACCATAAATACTGTCCCAAAGTTGTAAGTAAATAGACACAAAATTGTGATAGATATTGTAATATCAGAATAACATGAGGTGCATGGATGCATTAAGAACCAAAATCACAAATAATTATTCGAAATGGCCACCTTTAGCACTGACAAACTTCTGAAGTCTTCGTGGCCACGCATCAATGGAATTACGCAACACATCAAGTGGAAACTCCGCAGCTGCCTTCTGAAGAGACCGCTTTAAACTGTCAATATTGGGATGTCTCTTCTTGCAAACCATCTCCTGAAGCTTGGACCACAATTTGTAGTCCAAAGGGTTTAAGTCTGGACTGGCAGAGGGACAATCTGACGTGGATATGAAGTCAGGAACATTTGCCTCCAACCACTGCTGGGTGGTGCGTGCTTTGTGTGCTGGGGCTGAGTCCTGCTGGAAGCTCCAGTTCTCTCCATGGAAGATGGTGTCGGTAGATTCTTGCATAGTTTCTCAAGCACTGTCTGCTGGTACACTTTGGCTGATGTTTTTACCCCTTTTTCACAGAAATGGAGCGTGCCCTCATAGCAAATGTTCCAAACTTCATTTCCACTTCAGATTGGCCTTCTGCAAGTCCGGACCTATACCTTTTGTACTACAAATTGTGGTCCAAGCTTCAGGAGATGGCTTGGAAGAAGAGACATCCCAATATTGAAAGTTTAAAGCGGTCGATCTCTTCTGAAGGCAGTTGCTCATTTTCCAGTCGATGTGTTGCGTAATTCAATTGATGCGTGGCCACGAAGACTTCAGAAGTGTGTCAGTGCTAAAGGTGGCCATTTCGAATAATTATTTGTGATTTTGGTTCATAATGCATCCATGCACCTCATGTTATTCTGATATTACAATATCTCTCACCATTTTGTGTCTATTTACTTACAACTTTGGGACAGTATTTATGGTAAGACTAGGTATATATATATATTAGCGGGTAACAATATGTTATAAGCACATTCTTACTTTCCCAAGAAGCGCATGTGGGATGGCAAAACGGATCCGGATCCGAAAATTCTGGATCCGGATCCGAAAGTTCTGGATCCGGATCCAAAAGTACCGGATCCGGATCCGGATCTGAAAATTCCGGATCCGAAAAATTTTAGGATCCGGATCCCAAGGATCCGGAACGAACCGGATCCGGATTTCGGATCCGCTAGGATCCGGATCTGGCCATCCCTACAATGAACCAAACAAATTTTCTCTCTCCACGTTTTCCAGCAGGCAGTGGCAACTGGCAAGTGCCGTCGTGCCCTCGCTGGTGTGCCTATGGTCAGATATAAATTTGGGACTTAATGTAAATTAAATTTCTTTTATGTTTAATTCCTTACACTCAGGCCCGTAGCCAGGAATTCTTTATGGGGGGGGGCAAAGTCAATTCTAGAGGGGGCAAATTTTTAATATATTGTGTCGGTCGCATTGACAGATATAGCAGGGTACACAGAGGCACTTGACACCTCCCCCAAAAGAGATAAGTAACAGAAAAGGGATGATATCTTGAAACTGCAACGGACGAAAAAAAACCTTGGAGCAACATCAAATGGCATTTTTTGGATAATGACCTTTCCAGATTGCCAAAGAATATAAAGTTGAACATAAATAGGCTAATAGGGACTGTATCTACTTGATATTTACAGGTTGATAATGTTAATAGACGATTAATGGGCCTCTCTGAAGAACTGATTAAGGGAGCCCTTTATAAATCATGCTTCATAATGATTCCCTCTAGTTTCCAGTATGCAAGATTTTTCCACACAAAGGAATCAATGGAATCTAACGAGAATCCAACAACACCATTGTGTTCTGTTATGCAAGAAAAATCAAATTAATTAAATAATAATGGTTACATATTATCTACACTTCGATGAACTACGTAAAAATTTGTAATACATTTTTTTTTGTACTTGCTAAAATATGGGTGTCCAACACTGACTCTATTTCCTTCAAAGGGGAGACTCTTGCATCACTACAGACAATGTTTGGTTACTGGTTACGTTAACCATTTTGCAAAATATTGTGTGAATTGTATTATATTATAGTTGAAATACATGTTTTGACACCTGACAAACAAATAGGAATCCCTTGATTGATCAATGACTTCTTGGATTACAGTGTCATCATTAATATTTCATATTAAGTTTCATAGAAAGAAATTGTTTTAATAGGACGCTAATAATTTTACAGGGCACCATGGCATTCTCTTTAACATTTTTTTTCATATAGATCGTTTGGCTCCCAGGGCCGACTCCCACCGCCCCTTAGCTATGGCTCTGAACTTGGACCATAAGAATAGAAGGCATTGCGAGCGAAGCGAGCAAGAACATTTTACGAAATGTACTTTTATTTGTATAAAATTTGAAATCGAGAGGGGGGTAATTACCCCTTGCAAGTGCCCTTGGCCATCTCGAAGAAAAATGCAAGAATCTCGTAAAAACTAATTTCATCATGAGTATCCAATTGTCCTGCTATTCTTAGATTCTCCTAGCCTTGTTTTTTTTTACTTCAATGTTTGCTTCCCCTAGAATGGACTTCCTTCCAAGGTCAGGAGGGTGGGGGGACAATGCCCCCTGCCACCCTGTGGTTGCGGCACTGTTTATGAGTGTCTCTTCATCAATTTCATATCATCATTCATTGTTGCAATTAGCTAGAAGTGGCAGAAAAGCAACGCTAAGTAACAAAAATCAAATATCCACTTCCTCTCTCTACCACATGAATCACTATTACCAAAACGGAAATTTTTTCCTCCCAATCCTGATAACGACATTATACTGAATCCGCCACACGTTTATAAATCACAAAATCAATAAGTGTGTTTGTTATGTTGCTAGAGTAATTGTAAAGCTTAGTGAGAATTCTAGGCATTCTGTATTTTTCACAGGGGTGGCAAAGCAGGCTCTCAGGGGGTCAGTTGTCCCCTGCCCCCTCTAGCTACGGGCCTGCTTACACTTCCTTTGCTTCCTCTGAAAAGTTGAATAAACTTAAACATGTCATTATGTCAGGGAACCGACTAGATACAAAGAGAAAGACAATCTTTACTAAAGCTATATCTTTGCAAACTGACAATAACTTTAATTTAATAGGGTACCAGTAATTTCACAGGGCACCACGACGTTAATGTTTTTCTATTTTTGTCTGTTTTGCTTGTTCGGCACCCCATTTGTACTTAGCGCCCAGGCAAGCACCACACGTGGACCCTCCCCCTTTTACAACTCTCTTTCTAATAGTATATAATTTCTTTTGCAAAGGTAAGAAGTCTTGGAGCCACAAAAATGGTCATCAACTATAGACGTGAATGAATCACTTAGGTTCTTCATGAAATACTTGCCATTTTATATCGAATACTCTGTCAGTAAATTTTATATTGGTACTTTATGAATATCGGTTGGAAGAAATTATACCTACATATAGTGTCACTGATTTTCTACTCACCACTTTCGGTTTCTTTCTGTCTTGTTTTTCATTTTCTCTATCTTCTTCGGCAGTTTTGCAGTCGAGTTTCAGACATTGTTATACGTACACTAAACAGAACGACAACACACGAACGGAGATGCTACACTGAGACTGACCTAAGGCCAAAGGCATTTGACTGTTCTTTTCTCTACTGCTCCAAAATCATTCTTCTCACCAAGTTACAGAAAATAGTGTTGCTAACCATAGTAACAGAATTCACTACAAGGAGTCAAACCTGTATCTTTTAATTTCTTCCCTTACTTTTATCGTACATTTTTCACATGAAAGAATCGAAAGGAAAAAGTAACAAAATGTAAATTTCATTGACTCAGGGGTTGAATAATTGAATTTACGAATCTGTAACGTATTTAAGAAATATATACGGTATTCAAACGCTGAACTGTCAACACTGTGCGCAGAATGTTCTCCCTTTAAGGAGGGCGAGAGGTGAGAGTTTGACATTTTCCAGATGGCAGTGTCCCTTCCCTACCCTTTAGAGCTGACCGAAGCCTTGTCAAGGGAGCTAGTGTTTCCAGGAAATGACCATGCTGCACATTCCACCCTCCTTCCTTGACACTTTGGTTTCAGTTGACCGAAAGGTCCATTGGACTACGCTCCTTTCTGTTAATGTTGTTGATATAAACATCCATATTTATATCCCCCTACAGGGGGGGTGTTCCACTTTTCTGCTTGGGGGGGGTGTTCACCAAAATTTGGGAGGGTGTTGGGGGGGTGTTAGGGGGTGTGGATAAATCACTGGTCACATGTAAACCAAAACGTATCTCCAATTGACACTTATCGCCACACACGACTGTATACTCATAGCACAATACTGTCCCGGGTTCGAACTCTTATCGCACGAGTCTTAACACACTTTTGTACCGTAACAGTTACTGGCGCACTCTTGTGTTCTTAACGCATCTTGGCGGGTAATGTCTATTTCAAGTCTCGTCACGCACTGTCCTTTCTTCCAAACTATTTCCCCAAAACTGTAGCTTTTGGTGGATCACGTGTCCCCCTGACCCAATGAGATTGTCCGGCGTTGTTTTGACCAAGTCGTGGGAAAAGCATCTCCTGGTGATTCTCTGGATCCTACAGTTTCTTCCACATGTTACCTAAATTAGTTCGGTGGCGATGGACCGTGTCCAGTCGAAGGGATACAGGGCTCAATTGTCATTTCTCGCATTCCTTCGTCCTGGTCCCTCCCTGGCTGGGGAGAGAAGAGCCCACACAGAAAGAAACTTGGTTCCCAACTTTCCGAAGGAAAGTATTTTCAATATGGAGCAACGTAGAATTGCTATATATTCCCGTTCCCCCGGGGAAAAATTTCTGAACTTGTGAAGAAATTTTTCATCATTTGTCCTTCACTAGTGGAACACCCTGTATATGATGAGATGAAACTGTCTTTCACTCGTGGAACACCCTGTATATAATCACACTAAACTTTGTTCATTCACTTGGTGGACACCCTGTATATAATTCAGCTGGACTTTTGTCCATTAAGCGCTATTAACACTATGACATCTTCTTTCTTCATAAGGTTGGGTAAATTTAACTTAAGAAGGTTGAAGGGTATATTTGTCTTCTCGGTTAACAAGGATTAATAACTGCCGATGTCTTCGCAAGTCGTTGGGATGGGAAGGAAAGAAGGATGGGTTATTCTCTGTTCTTTCTATCTGGAATGCCAAACGTCACTGGGTTTGGACTTCATAAAGCTTTGGTGTTCTCAGGTGTCTACAGAGGAAACCATTCTTTTGTCACTTTGAGTCTATGGGGAACTTCTAGAAGCTTTTCACCAATTACACCACGGCATATCGATTAACTGGATGTGTGGGTAAGGGACACGTGATTTCTTCCTCACCACTGGTGAGAGTTCATCTGCTTGGCGAAATGTTCAGATTGTCTCTGATGAAATGTTCTATCACCATCACTTCACTTAGTGTTTGTTTAGAAAGCGTTTAACCACATTGTTATTTAATGTCAATAATTGTCTATCCTAAATACTTCATCACCATGCATTATGAATATACTCGTTTTCATTTATTTCATTTTTCCAAAAATTGCAGGATATATTATACACATACATTTTTCTTCTACCGTTCACACATAGAGAGATAATGCTATTACACGTATCATGATTACACTTAGTAGAGAATTATCAACTCGAATAGGTTTATTGAAAATCAACACATGAATAATGTGACCATATCAAGTTATATTAATAATATGATAATGGTGAACTCTAATAACACTAAATTAAATTTCTTACTTTATAAATGGTCATTTTGGAACCTGAAAAGTACATGAATAAATGCTGAATAAAAAAAGTAATTATCTGACCATCATGATGATAAATTAGACAGATTTTCATAAAGAAAAAGATCAATAAAATACACTAATAAGCAAATGAAATTTCAACGTTGACCTAACATCAGTAAATTCTAAGCATAACATATGGGACATTTGAATATTACTAAAATGAAATTAAAACATTTTGAACTCAATTACCTCATGAACATAAGAACACAGGTGTTGATTCTCATATACATCCACCTATAATTGAAAATAAACAAACTTCTACTTAGGTTTCACTTTTGAAACTACCAGATAACATATTTATTTTGAAATTGATTAGAATTATGATATTGAACATAATAAACAGACAAGAGTTCAAGATGTCATTTTTTCATGAGTTAAAAGTTGACATAATACTCATATTTTCAAGACATAATCTATCAATAGAATCTTCCTTTTTTCTTCTATCTGTTAATTAGATTTTTATATGATTCTTCATAGAAACTTAAGAACAAAATACCAAAACATGACAATATGTAAATACTTTTTGCCCTAGAATATCATCCGTATAAAATAGATTTATAAAGTATAAATGTTCCAATGGCATGACCTCATATTGGCCTATCAACATGTTAATAGTGATTCATTTTTATTCAGTAAGTTTGCGATCGTCATTTTTATATGTATGGTTTTTGTTTTATAATAAGCAAACAATATACGTAAGAGACAAATTTGGTCTTCTCAAATTTACCGTGACCATCATTAATAATTTTTCTTTCTAAATAATTTATTTCAGCACATACTTAACCCTTTACCTTCACTGTCATTTCAAAGTTATTAAACTACTACTGAAAAACATAAAATATGCTGATAGCAGAATAAGTACATATTAACACATATATAAAATATCTCAGATATCATAATTGTTAGTTGTTATTCGTACTGAAATCATTGTAACCTTTCTCAGGCAATAACCCAAAATCACTCCTTAATATTACGTTGTTCACAAGTTTTTCAAGAGTACTGGAAAAAAGTATATATAACTTAGAACTCTTTCTAAGTTCCAAATAACTCTACATAACTCTTTCTACCATTTATTACTTCATAGAAAATACCTATTTTATTCATAAATTGACACATAACTAAATTTTTATAGATACGAGTACAATAGTATCTGTAAGTAAAATATGTGAACACCTCACTCAGAATATTTTTTCAGTACTTATAACTTAGAATCCGTACTTCACTAGTTTGCAAATAATAATGTATATGTGCATTTATTCATCAATAAAAGTTACGTAAATCATCTTACGGACTAAATTTCATAAGATCCTCACACAAATTAAGTGTTATAAATATCAAGTGTAAACACACATCAACTCATTTTGTTATATATAAGAAATGGTACTTTGAAATGAATATGGAAACTAATATGCTAACTTCATTGTCATAAAACTCTATAAAATTCTCTTGATCATTTGATCATTCTATCATTCGACCTAAGAATAAATTTGTCCTTCTTACTTCACCTTCTCTCTCACCAATTAGTAATTAATCACGTGCAGCTCATGCTTTGAGAAACGTGTCAGGAAATGCATGCTCATTTGGCATAATGCAGCATAGGCAATGTTAGTTTCAATACAAATATCTAGCATAATCTTATGATCAATTCCTATAACTACTTATACTGGCCGCGGTGGCTCAGTGGGTAACGCGTCTGACTACCATCCTCAAGGTCCCGGGTTCGATCCCCGGCTGGTTCAAATCCGGGAACTTTTCTAACGGTGGAAGCGGCCCCGGCGCCAACCCAGCGTCGAGTAACATGGGTACCTGGGGGAAACCCTGGGGGGTAAAGGCGGTCAGGGACGTGATGCTGATCACATCACCCCCACTCACGACCGGATCAAGAAAGTGTGGGGCGTTACCCCCACACCCCCTATACGCCTTCATGGCGTGGTGCTATGCACAGGGGAACACTTTACCTTTACCTTTTTACTTACACTTAATAACTTGTAGCAAATGCAATGAATACAATATACATTCCTATAAAGATATGAACTAATACACAAGCAATAATAATACGCTAAGCAATCCCAATGGGTACTTGTTTATAAAGTAATGACTATAGCACTACTGAAATACATTCTTCTAGCTACTACTAACTACTTTCTAGAATAACCCTTATTATTTATTTTCAAATCAAAATACTAAAATAATATGATTACCTACCAAATTAAATTACCTTCTATCCGATGTCTCCTCGCTCTTTTTTACTGACCGACTTACTGATTACCTTCTTTCCTATCTTCCAAATTCATAGAACAAAATAACCTGTTCGCCAGTAAAGAACCTGTTCCTTTAACAAATCCTAGAAAATTAATCTGAATTCTAAACAAAAACAAATGACTAAATGTAGTTATTTAGATCAGAAGAGATGTCCTTTCAAAGTCATAGTTGAAAGCACTTTATACATAATTTCCTTAAAGGTAAAACGTTAAATATGAATATCCTTATATTGAAAAATTAAAATAATATGACACTTAAATATAACTTTGATTATATTTAACTATGACACTTTGAACCAGAATGCTATCCTTCGAGCCAGATGTGCTCTTCAAGGAAACTGTGTCACTAGGGTAGGCATCACTTTTTTCGTCGCTGTGACCTTCACTCCGGCTACCACAGCTGACTGACCATTCCTACCCTTCAGGGTGAGGGGTCTTTACTAAACGGGACACTTCTCCTCTTTTGCCTGAAAAGCCATAAACCTGGCCTCCCAGGACCGTGCTATTTCTTTACACACACTAATAATAAAAATCACAAAAATAAAAGAAAGTAACTAATTATATAATAATCTCAAATATTTACTAGTGATATAGTACGTATCAACTACGTTATTTACATATTTTTAACAACTAAGAATCATTTCCTTTTCCTGTGCTGTGAGTACGAGTGCGTTATGAGAGAAAGAAAAACATTGATCTGCGAGGGATGGTTGCTAAAGAACCCTCTCTAATTCCTTTCCTTTTCTTACCAATTTATCCAACACCTTTCTTCTTTCGAAACTTTAAATTAATAGAATCTTTGTAACCACTGACAAATTTATTTGTGGACCCTGACTTTTTTTTTTAAACGTAAGTTTTCATATTAAATTTGCATTCATTGACGCTGTATATAAGTAAGTATAAAATAATTTCAACTTTTAATTTGCACTGCCGAGCATACCTCAAGCAAAGTAAAACAAATTACATTTATCTTGTAACATTGTGCACTATCCAATGTGACTAATAATATACTCTTCCACTTGTGACATTAAAATCGAAGCACATTTCAGCATGTAACTCATTCATCCTGAAAGAAAATCGTCGTATATTCCCCCTACTCTAGTAAAATATCCCTTTTACTTAGCATCGTTCCTACCAGCGGAACTCGCACACAAAATAAACACATCGCCTTCCTGGCGAACACAATAAAATAACCCTTCGCTCTCTGGCGGACACAATAATAATAATTCTTCGCACTCTGGCAGTACTAATAAAACCAACTTCATTGCTCATTGGCGGACTTAATACAATAACTTCATCGCTCATTGGCGGACACAATAAAGTAAAACTCATCGCCTTCCTGGCGGAACCATTTAAAAAAATCATCGCTCTCTGGCGGACGCAAAAAGTAATCGCTCTCCTGCCGAAACTAATAAAATATAATCTCTACGCTCTCTGGCGGACTCAATAAAATAACTTCATCGCTCATTGGCGGACACAATATAAAAACTTCATCGCTCATCGGCGGACACAATAAAATAACTTCATCGCCCATTGGCGGATACAATTAAATAAATCTCATCGCTCTGTGGCGGACTCAATAAAATAAAACTCATCACCTTCCTGGCGGGCACAATAAAATAAACATCTTGCTTCTTAACTATGTCACATCACATCGTACACTTTAAACGTAAACTTTACTTGAATGTCACAGCATTAAATTTTTCACGTTACTTCAGCTTTCAAAAATGAAAATGTGCATGCCTTTCTTAACTTTTAATCGAAGTTCACTTATTCATGTACTGAATATTTCCTTTTTCACAGCGTTTAATTATCGTACTGTTGGATTACGGGTCACCACTTAATAGACTGTTACGCGAATTTCTTTAGTATTAATTAAATCTTCACTCATTAAACACATTACGACACTCTCACGTACACTCACTATCAATTAAACAAAACACCTTAATCACTCACTGAATATCACTTTTCACGAAACACATTAAGCATTTAATTAATTTCACTGATGAAATAACGCAATTGGCACATAAAAAAACACATTCTATACTAAACTTAACCAACACTTCATGAATTATTTACAATATTTGTGTTGGCTCCTCCATTATGACGGATGGACGGTTCCCTTGGTATTTTATAGGGCCATTTCCGGTAGAATCCTGATCATGGAGTGGCCCACCCGATGCGTTTTCAGATATTGGCGGTTTCTTAGGTGCACTCACTGTTGCTTGCCTATGGTTATAGCCACCACCGCGATCAGCCTCGTGATTTATTTGTGGAGGGATGGGTCGCCGCTCTCTTGGGAGACCCTCATACCAATGCAAATCGTCCCATCTCCTTATCCTAGTCCACCTGTTATGTCCATCGGTTCCCTTGATATTGCTCAAATAAAACTTCCTTTGCCCAATTGAACAATTCCGATTCTTCATGTGACTGACATGTTGTTTGACACCAACTTTACCTATCTCGCAGTCGAGTAATGCAAACGTGTTTGGGGTTTCTTCCTGCGAGCAATAGTAAGGGTCTTCGTAGGTATCACAATATCTTTTGGTTCTTTGATCTAGCAAGCTACTCAAGTAATGAACCTGCGAAAAAGCCAGCGCAAGCTCTTGCATCTCAGGTCTGTATGACCACGCTTGGCTTTGTTTTGCTTTTCTTTGGTTCTCTCGACTTTCTTTATTAGTCTTCGTTAGTTCCATCTTTACTTCCCTCACAGAATTATCACTATCATCAAGCTTCCCATTCAAACCTGGACTCTCAACTTTTCCTGTGAAATTACCATGCACATCATTTAATTTGACTTCAATTTCATTGTTGTTTTTCTCTTGAGTGTCAAGTTGCTTTTGTACTCTATTTTCTAATTCCGCAATTTTTTCATTTTGTTGCTTATTTTCTTCACTTTGTTGCCGAATTTTTTCGTTTTGTTGCTGAATAATTTCCTTAAGTGGGGAGACGGCTGCTTCGATTTGTTCCCTAATAAAAGTAGCGAGTTCGGCGTCCATGGCGCGAGTCCTGGGTATAACTAATAAATCATCAAAAATTAAGTCGTCTTTAAGAGCAACCGTAAAAAAATTCCCTTTTAGTTAAACTTAAAAAGTCACCACATCTCGCCAATTATTAATAATTAGAAATTTAGAAATTCCAATTGGGGTCGGATCACTCCGTACTCTCAATCCTTATTTATCGCCTGTTTTATTCCTCTACATGCTGTGAGAATGACGCGCATGCAACACTCCCGAACAGACGGCAAATTAAGATCTGATCATGTTAATTGCAACGGTTCAATTTGATAAATTTAGGTCCCTGTTCGGGCGCCATATGCAACAGATTTGGTGGTTTAGTAACGGTACGTCCCAGGATTCGGCCAGGGAAGCTAGGGGAATTTATGAGCCAAGAGCTCGACCTAACATTACCTGGTCTTGTTTACCCGTTGCAGTTACCAATGATCAGATACTTAATTTCTTAATCTTGCAGATAAGGGAAACAAATAGAGATTTTTAACATATTTAATTAATGAACAACTAAACCTAGCATACTTACACGAAAAGGATACACTTGTCATAAAAAGGATACACTTGTCACATGTAAACCAAAACGTATCTCCAATTGACACTTATCGCCACACACGACTGTATACTCATAGCACAATACTGTCCCGGGTTCGAACTCTTATCGCACGAGTCTTAACACACTTTTGTACCGTAACAGTTACTGGCGCACTCTTGTGTTCTTAACGCATCTTGGCGGGTAATGTCTATTTCAAGTCTCGTCACGCACTGTCCTTTCTTCCAAACTATTTCCCCAAAACTGTAGCTTTTGGTGGATCACGTGTCCCCCTGACCCAATGAGATTGTCCGGCGTTGTTTTGACCAAGTCGTGGGAACAGCATCTCCTGGTGATTCTCTGGATCCTACAGTTTCTTCCACATGTTACCTAAATTAGTTCGGTGGCGATGGACCGTGTCCAGTCGAAGGGATACAGGGCTCATTTGTCACTTCTCGCATTCCTTCGTCCTGGTCCCTCCCTGGCTGGGGAGAGAAGAGCCCACACAGAAAGACACTTGGTTCCCAACTTTCCGAAGGAAAGTATTTTCAATATGGAGCAACATAGAATTGCTATAAGCATAATGGAAAATTCAGCATCATCTCAAAAACGGGCGTCCCTGGGAAAAAAGAGAAATTGAATTTCAACGAAGATATTTTGAGGAAATATTTATTTTTAAGAACATCTCCAGATCTTGTTTGTACTTTTCTAGCGGGCTTGTTTCAAACGAAAGGAAGTACGCCGACCAAGGAACAAGCTTTTACAGGCCCTGATCCATCCTCTTGTTTTCATCTTCTCTTTATCCTCCCCTATTTAACAAGGGAGGAACATTTCATAAAGGAAAATCGGTAGAAAGAGTTGGAGGTCACAAATAAAACAAACGGACGCCTTTACCAGTCATGGAATTTTCTTCAACTTTTTTTCAAGCACTAAGCCCATTGTATTGTATGGTCGAAATTCCTAATGTTGCTTAACTACAATAAATAATTATTGTATTATAATCAATAACGCAGTTCACAACTCCAAAATAGCGAATTAAAATTGAACTTAAAAGTACTACAGTCATCAGAAAATGATGATAATATATTAATAATAATTAATAATAGTATAATAATAATAATAATAATAATAATAATAATAATAATCCTCTAGCATAATTTTATCACATTTAGCGTAATTTATGACTTGAAACAGCATCTTTTCTTATCAGGAGGTTGGTATTGGCAAAGCTGTTTTTAATCCACACATGACAGGCAGGGAGGGCCTGCAGCTAGCATTACAAATCCAATGGCTATTCCAAGGTACAGGCGATACATGTCACTGTGTAATTGAACGTATTTTCGAAAACTTTCCTCGGTCTTTTACCATAACTTCCTACACCCCAAAAATTCCACGAGTCGTCACTGATAAGCAATCAACTCAGTGGTGTAGCGCAGTTTTCTGTACCCCTCACGTATAATATTTGGACCTCCTTAGTGAAAAAAATATCAAGAATACTATAATGTATATATCAGTGGCGTGCCCAGTATATTCAAAAGGCGGGGGGGGGGGGTGTTACCATACTTTTTTTTAGTAGTCAACCCTAATTTTGTCACCTTTTCCTGCCTTTGACGTTCCCTTTTTTAGAAATACTGGGCCAAAGGGAGAGTTTTAACCCCCACCAAAACCCTCTTGGGCACGCCACTGGCATATATGTATTGATGATGACAGAGAGGTGGACGGACTTAAAATAATTAGCTACTCTCTTTCCCCACCCCGCATCCACAAGGGACAATAAATTACCATTTACCCCAAATATGCTCCAGCCTGCCTCCACATTTTTTTGTTATCAGCTTGTACGCATGTACATCAGTGAATTAGATTATGGTAACTAAATCAGGATGATATGAATGTATGATAAATAAATCGAACATGAAATTGGAAATATTATATTTTATAAACGCAGTGGCACGGCCCAAATTCTTTATGCGTGCGTTATGTTTTGCTTGATACAATCTTTTTAAAAATATACATACGCAGACATTCGAAAAATACTATTTTGGGGAATTTCTCTTTTGAACTTTGAGCCATCTCCTTAGCCCAAATTCAGCGGAAAGTCAACCACATTCCCCTACGAATGCTTATACAGTGGTGACTAAATATTCGAGAAAACGTACCATTTCAGTTCTAGGAGATGAACTGGAACTGTAAATTGTCGATATCGACCCATCATCACAATCTGAACTGGAATTTAACTAACTAACTCTCTAGCCTTCTTAAACCCGAAGGTTCGTGGCTGCAGCAACAAAGGCCTTCCATATGTCCCTATCCTGAGCAAGATCTATCCACTCTTTTCCATCCCTACCAATTTCCTTTAGGTCCATCTCAACGTTATCCCTCCATCTTCGTATTGGCCTTGGAATCTACTTGAAAGAAATAGTCGCGGACTCCAATCTTGAGTTAGGATGTCTATACCGACGTAAAACATGGGTATATGGACAAATAAAGATTATTATGCTTCTGACTGCCACGCGGGAGACCCGGGTTCTATTCCCGGGTTGAGTGATCTGAGGTGGGAATTTTTCCAGCCTTGCACCCGAATAAAGCGGCTCCGGGGCTCACCCAGCCTCAAATCAATGGGTACCTGGGGTAACCCTGGGGGAATATAGGCGGTCGGAGCGTGTTGCTGATCACTTTACCTCCCAAATGGCCGAGATAGAGAATGTGCATCCCCTAAATGTGCCTTCATGGCAAGGTGCTATACGCACGGGGAACTTTACCTTTTTTACCTTTACCATTATTATTACTATTATTATTATTATTAGCTATATATGTATTCGAGCGGCGATGTCACTCGATTCACCGATCACACGTCACTCAATAAAAAATTGATTGGTAGGCCTTGACCCTCAAAAAGGTTGTTTCCACACGGAGAAGGAGTTTGGTTTTATTGTTAGTAGCCCTCGATATTATTGATCGTAACTTTAACGATGCCCTTTCTTTTTAATATACCACTGAACATACATTTCTTAGACCCAGTGGCGTAGCGGTCCCGCCCCACAACTCCTGCCCTATGTGCTCCTCAGGGCCGGCGCAGATGCCGCTCCCTTTCAAACGCCCCCCCCCCCCCCCCCACCGCCGGTCATTACGCAGCAACGGGAAATTGAAAATCAATATATTCCTAAGTAAAACATCAAACTATAAAATAAATAACGAGATTTGTTACGCTATTTCAATACTGTTAAGTAGTGTTGCCCACGAGACGAGACTTTGGCCTGTCTCGTCTCGTGAAAATGCTGTGAAATGCTGTCTCGTCTCGTCTCGTCTCGTCCCGTGGGCAACACTACTGTTAAGCACAAAAGGATACCTCGCTCGGCCATAGTTCAACTTAAAAAAATGCGACACAT
>NC_139251.1:47588611-47936783 GCF_977018435.1 Lepisma saccharinum
ATCTACAAACTATATGTTATAGATATTCCATGTTCCGAACAGTTCTCATGGTGCATGGTTAGGACAACTGTTTAATAAATGCAGAAAGACTATGATAAAAGTATGCACCAGTGAAACAGAAAGTAAAATTCGTGTGGGTATTTATGTGTCTGACAAATTTACAATTCATGATGGGTTAAAACAAGGAGATGCATTATCTCCATTGCTCTTTAATTTTGCCTTAGAATATGCTGTTAGGAAGGTAGAAACTAAAGAAAGACTAAGATTAAATGGTGTGACTCAGTTGTTAGCATATGCAGATGATGTAGACTTACTGGGGGATGATGTGAATACAATTAAGAATAATGCTAAAATATTTTTCAAAACTGCTAAAGAGATAGGTTTGGAAGTTAGCAAAGAGAAAACTAAATATATGCTTACAGGCCGAAACCAAGTGTTATGTAATAATCAAAATCTAATTATTGATAACAACTCGTTTGAAACAGTTTCCAAATTGAAATACTTAGGAGTAATACTAACAAATCAAAATTATATTAAAGAGCAGGCACGTATCCAGAGGGGGGGCTCAGGGGGCTCGAGCCCCCTCCGAAATTTTTCGATTTACACTAGATAAAATGAGGTTCTTGACTTGTGTGTGTGAAATAAAATATTGTGATTATAATTTAAGGAGAAATATAATTATCGAGGAAAGGCGGAGAATGTTCTAGAACCCTGAAGGATATTGACAATATTGTATGTAAACTTTTCTTGCTCTTTCGGTGTTGTGGCAACGAACTTAAGTATTATTTAAAGATTTGTCAGCATCTGGAAGTTGCACAACAAAGTACTGTTGAAGGTAGCGCCATGAGTCGGGCGATTCGTTGCATTACTACAAAAAAAAAGTGCGGAACATTCCAGAATATAATATGGATATAAATACGCGGATTCAATTTCACAGTTGCTCTGTACAACAGAATAATTCAATAAAACTTCACGAGTAAGTGTGACAGTCGATTAGTGATCAGTCCGTGTCCATTGACAGTTTTATAAGATGTAGAGATTTGGGGGGGAGGAGGGGGATGAAGAGGACTAGTGACACATTTTCCTGGAAAGTGCTGAAGTCTACCACTATTAGTACAAGTTCGGGTCCAAAGCTGAAGACATTGCCGACAGTGTAGTGCTAGTTTCGGGCCATGAACCGAAGAGATCGAAGGTCTCTAAAGTAAATATTTCAGCAGTAATGGGCATTGGAGCATCATTTTTTTTAAAAAAAAAAAAAGGAAATAAGCTGCACAGATAGACGGAAAATCTAAGTTTTGAGTGACGATTTATTAGTGACCGGACCAAGTTTCGTGTATGCAGTCCGAGAGTTTCGTGGGTTAAAAAAGGACTTTTAAGTCAACTGTTTTGGAAAAACACTCAAACAATAACTACCACAAAGGGGCATCCATGAAGGGCGAAAATTTTATGAATGTCGAGAAGAGAAAGCAAGAAGATATTGCATATGTGAAAATTTTAGCGGAAAAAGCAAGCTGAACCATGACTCCAAAACCAGGGTCTCTGTCATATATCGTGCCATTCTTTGTTCTACCAAGTGAGCTACCGAGTCACCCTTGGCTTCGCTTGATCTTTTGCTGTCGCTGTAGAGCAGTGGCACGGTATGCCTGGTGGAGCCTGCATTTTCCGCTAAAATTTCTGCATGGCACATCTCTTGTGTATGCCCAACCGTAAGATGTTGCCTGTTTGATTAACAAGCACAGAAAAAAGGAGATAGAATAAAACTAAGGGACATTCCCACCGGTTGACGAGATATTTTTCTTCCGTGGTCAACACGAGCTGCCGTTTCAAGGTGACAATGAGATTGGCCAACCGAAGCTACAAGCTATACGTGTCGCTTGAGGATTTCACAAATCGAACACAGGCTTGTACAGCCTGTCGTGCCGCTACGGTGTGAAAAGTTTCTGTTGATTGGGTCACTCATTGCAAACGACGTGTGTGCGCCTTCGGTCTGAATTCTTCCTAAATCTTGGAAGATCCAAGTCACAAGGATGGAAAATTAGGATTTTTGTTAAGGTTACTTTTCGAAGGCAGGCGACAACACCATAAAGGATCATATCCAAACCTAAGAGAACACATTCGAATGGATTCTCCATTGCATAACAGCTTCGTGAAACGGATACACATACTGAGATCGTTTCGGCACAAACACAACGTTCGTACATTGCAACAGAGGAGTCGAGTGATAAAAAAATGTCCCGATATCACGTTCTGAAAAAAGAAAAAAAAGAAAGAAAAGGAGAAAAAAACAGCAGCTTAAACATTGGCATATTTAGGAGACACTTGCTCTCCATTTTTGGCCTCGCACTATGGTTTTTTAATGCTAACCTTTGTCTACCAAGTAAACTTTTCTTGCCCCCCCCCCCCCCACGGTTTTGGAACTGAATCGCCACCATCGACCTCAAACCTTGCAAGGTTCTATCTATACCCCTGTAAAAAAGATTATGTTTAGCCCCCCCGAAAAGAATTTCTGGATACGTGCCTGTTAAAGAGGAAATAAAAACTAGGCTTAATTCAGGAAATGCATGTTACTTCTCTCTTCATAAACGTTTGTCTTCTCGTGTATCTAAGAAACTAAAAGTTAAAATATACAAAACAGTAATTTTGCCTGTAGTATTATATGGGTGTGAAACTTGGTCCCTTACATTGAAAGAGGAATATAAATTGAGAGTATTTGAAAATAAGATCCTTAGGAAAATATTTGGACCTAAAAGGGATGAGGAGACAGGCGAGTGGAGAAGGTTACATAATTTAGAACTACATAATTTGTATTCATGTCCAGATATTATTAGAATAATTAAATCAAGAACACTTAAGTGGGCAGGCCATGTGACACGAATAGGAGAGGAAAGAGGAGTTTGCAGGATTCTTGTTGGGAAACCTGATGGTAAGATACCTGTAGGAAGGCCAAGACGAAGATGGAGGGACAACGTTGAGATGGGCCTAAAGGAAATCAGTAGGGATGGAAAGGAGTATATAGATCTTGCTCAAGATGGGGACAGGACAGATGGAAGGCCTGTGTTGCTGCAGACATGAACCTTCGGGTTTAGGGAGGCAAGAGAATTAGTTACTTACAAAGACTAGTGCGCTAGCTTTTGATGCTGTATTCTTCTTGTGAGGCTGAAAGTAGTTTGTGCTTTACTTCTCTTCAAGAACTATATACGATGTACGATGACCAGAAAGCGTCTGAACTCTGTGTCAATTACATAAGGAATAACTTATTAATATCAGCCCTAAAGGGATCATTGAGTGCTGTTTCTCTTAGTAAAAGTCGGCTAGAAGTTGAAAAAATACTGTTTTGCAATATGCCACTGTTTTTTCTAATCAGAGTTGTAATGATAGAATCACAACAATATCCTTTTTATTATTAGTTTTTATGTATGTTCAATGTTTTTTTTTTTTTTAGGGACAGCTATACTTCTTTTTTATGCAGTTTCCAATGTAACTTGCTGTAGGGATGGCCTACATGACGGTGAAAGCCAGCTTACAGAAGGCGGGTAGTTTCAAAATCTTGTCCTTTCAATCCTGAAGGCGGGTGGGCAAAGCCCAGTTTACTGGGTTGTTTTTTTTTCGAATCATTTTTACGTTTTTGGGGCAAGAGGAGACCTTTGGAAGGTTCTTCGGTGCTGGTAGAGTGGCGGGGCTAGTCAAATGGCTAGCGATCACGGATCAACCATTTGCTTTCAGCGAAATACATAGATAAGTCCACACCTTTTTTCTTGATTCGTTTGGTGACAAGCCAACGCTTAGTTTTCAGTGGACATTTGTATTATACTTAGAGAAACGACAGTAGTGTATATTGGGCGTTTCAAAGTCATACTTGGTACGAGTGTTTTTGTAGCCTTTTTTTTATCAATTGAAAATCAGTTTTTGACATATTTTGACAAATTTTTGTCGATGTTTTAGCGCTTAGCGATGTTTTTGTAAAATTTCCTATTTTTCTTTTTTTTTCCACTCATACTTGGTACGAGCATACACAAGCATAGGTTCTATTCATATTTTTTCTTACGTATAGATGTACATGATGAATCTGCAAACAGATTTTTCCTAAGTTTTACTGTTTCCAAGATAACCCCAATTCCGGTCGCTATTTTGGATTTCCGAGCATAGGTTCTATCCATATTTTTTCTCACGTATAGGCGTACATGACGAACCCGCAAACAGATTTTTCCTAAGTCTTATCGCTTCCAAGATAACCCCACTTCCGGTCGCCATTTTGGATTTTCGAGAATAGGTTCTATTCATATTTTACTTACATATAGGCGTACATGACGAATCCGCAAACAGATTTTTTCTAAGTCTTGCTGTTTCCAAGATAACCCCACTTCCGGTCGCCATTTTGGATTTCCGAGAATAGGTTCTATTCATATTTTACTTACATATAGGCGTACATGACGAATCCGCAAACAGATTTTTCCTAAGTCTCACTGTTTCCAAGATAACTAGTAGTACAAGTGGCCCGGTACCAAGTCAACATTTGGGGCTCGGTGGGGCTCGCAGTGTTGTCAATGTTTTATTCGAAAAAATCACCAAGGTTTTTGGTCTAACCTAACCTAAAAAGCAAAGGAGTTGGCAATTTTGCTTGAGAGTTCACAAACCGGAAGTGGGGCTCGGTGGGGCTCGGTGGAGCTCGCCACACACACACACTCACTTTCTCTCCACGTTTCGCGCCTTATTTATTGCGCTGACGATGTTTCACAGCGTAGAAAACAACACCAAAACATCAAAAACTCATTTTGATTATTTGGAACTCGCCAAAACCTCAAAAAACTTATTTTTATTAATTGAGGTTCACCAAACCTCAAAAACTCCTACTTTCTCTCCATGTTCAGCGCTTTTATTTATTGCGCTGACACAGCGTGATGAGTAAATAACGCACTCTCTCATCCTTGAAGGATGAACGCACCTTATCGTAATTTTCCAAGTCCCGGTCAAATGTTTATATATCGTGACCTTTGTAAACCTCTCGGAACGATGTGATCTCTCTGCCACACACACACACACGCCTCTTATTATTTCTGTATTGTGACGTGTTTATTTTGGTATGGGAGGACAGAGGACACCGAGACTCGATCGACACACTAAACCCAACCTCTCTACGCGTACTCTACGTCACCAAAAAAAGGTTAAAGGTTCCAAATAACAATAGTTAAGAGTTTCGCCAATCTAGTAAAGTGGATTGGTTGAAATCTCCAAGGCGTATTTTTGCATTTTTTTCAAATATGAACACGTTAAAACTGAACTGTCTTGGATTTTTGAGTTTTGTATTCGCCCCTGAGAAAATTCTATATAAAATAACATACCTGAAAATTATATTTGCAGTAGATTGATTTTTTTTGAGTTTTGTAATCACCTCAAGAAATTCTATATAAAATAACATACCTGAAAATTGTATTTACAGTAGATTGAATTCTTGAGTTTTTGTATTCGCACACAAGAAATTATATATAAATAACATACCCGAAATTCTATTTACAGTAGATTGAATTTTTAAGTTTTGTAATCACTCCAAGAAATTCTATATAAAATAACATACCTGAAAATTGTATCGCTAGACACTTTTTGATTTCTGTGATTTTTTGGAGAAAGCATAATGGCATCCACCACCAGTTTCAATCGAAAAAATGATAAAACTGAATGTGTTACTTGCGAAAAATTAATATCTAAAACTAATATTAGCAAGCACAGGGCAAGATGTAGCGAAACAGGCTCGAGAATTAATCGTTTGTTACCTTCTAAGTCTTGTGCTCGATGTGGAAAGATGATCAGCATTGCAAATTTAAGTAAACACCTCAAAATTTGCAAACCATCGATCGAACAAGGAACATTGAAAAGGAAAATCGATAATCCAGAAACGGAAGCTTCCACTTCCAAACAAGTTAAATTATCGGATGAACGCAAACCGATTAGATCTGCATTCAACGACCAACTCCAGGATTTCTATTTTACTTCGGAACCAGGCCGTGACATCCTTAGTTTCTTGCATGAAACGAAAACATCTGTACTAAATATTCTAAAAAATAAACTTGAAAATAATTCCATAAAAGTATATGTTGTTCTGTTTTCTGAATACGAGAAAGTTGATGGCACAACGAGTATTTTTTATCATCGTACAAAAAACCAGACATTTTATTTTGCTGACGTCGAAAATTTGGACAACTTTTATTATAAAGTTTCCAAAGAGCTGGTTAAGAAACACGACGATTTCGAGGCTAAAGGGTCGGGATGGGCTCTGTGTGTAAGTCCTCACACGCTAACCGTTTACGTGAACCGATTCTCGCCTTTTTGCGCATCCAGCTACGTTCCTCTTCCACCGAACATTCGACACAAGAGGGCTGTGTTAAATATACAGAACAGCGATAACAAGTGTTTTCTCTGGTGTGTGTTGGCTTCACTGCATCCTGTTCATTGCAAAAATAATCCAGAACGGATTTATCATTACAAGCAATACGAGTCCGAATTTGAAAGTGTAATGTCTGACATTGAATACCCGGTGACATTGTCGGATATAACAAAGTTCGAAAATCGTGCCGGAAAACGCATCGCTATTAATGTATATTCCTTCACGTCAGATAAATATCTCGTGCATCCCGTCAGGATAAGCGATATCGACGATGACGATGCTCGTGTGATTAATCTTCTTCTAATTTCAAACGAGGATGTTCATCACTACACGCTAATTCGTTCACTATCACGTTTGGTCAAAAGTCAAACAACCAAGCATGAACATTGCATCGAAGTTTGCCCGAGATGCCTAACCACGTTCGACGATCGAAAACAACTCGATTATCGAAATTACACCGGACGTCAAATTGCTATCGAGAAACTTGCCGAACATAAAATTTATTGTGGTGACAACAGACCGGCTAGAATGTTGATGCCCGAAACGAACGAAGTCGAAGAATTCAAAATGCACAAGGCATTGTTGGAACATCCTGCAATCATCGTCGCAGATTTCGAGGCGTTCCTCAAACCACTCTCCTACTGCGAACCGGATCCTGAAATTTCCTCCACAACGCCGTACCAGCTTCATCAACCCAATAGTTTCGGCTATGTTGTTGTGCGACGTGATAAAATAAATGAAGCATATATATACCGCGGGCCAAATGTAATCGAACACTTCCTGGAAAAAATGGTGGAGGAGGTTGAGGTAATTGGTAGCGTACTGCTTACATCAAAACCGATGACACCTTTAACTGAAAATGAACTTCAAAATTACAATTCCACTGAGGTGTGTCCGGTATGTGATCAAAGTTTCACTGATGAGAACAAAAAAACATTCCACCACGATCATTTCAGCGGAAACTACATAGGTGGAATTTGCAACACGTGCAATCTTAAAACCCAGAAACCTAAATTCATCCCCATATTCTTTCACAACGGAAGCGGATATGATTTTCACCACCTGGTGAGACATCTTGGCTACGATCCGAAACGTATAGGTGTCTTGGCCGAGAATGAAGAACGCTATATTAGTCTCAGCAAGCAAGTGTTGATTCCGGGAACGAAAAATACAATCGAGATGCGCTTCCTGGATTCGTATAGATTTCTCTCTGCAAGTCTGGATGCTTTAGCGAACAAACTCACCGACGATCAATTTAAAATAACTAGAGCTAGTTTTCCCAACGTAGACATAGAACTCGTTAGACGTAAAGGGATTTATCCTTACGAATATGTTAGTGATGGTTCTAAATTTAACGACGACGCTCTTCCACTTCCAAGAGAATTTTACAGCAGACTCAGAGAGAAAGGAATCGCGGAAGAAGAATACCAACACGCGCAACTCATGTGGGAGAAATTAGAATGTACGACACTCGGAGACTACCACGACGCATACTTAAAACTGGACGTGACGATACTCGCGGATGTTTTTCAAGCGTTCAGGAAAACGGCAACGAATATTTATAAATTAGATCCAGCGTATTTCTACAGTCTACCGGGATTAGCGTGGTCGGCAATGTTATTCCAGACAAAGGTCAAGCTGGAACTGATATCGGACGTTGACATGTTGCTATTTATCGAAAGAGGGATACGAGGTGGAATGGTGCAATGCGTACAGAGACATGCGAAAGCTAATAACGTACACATGAAAGAAGATTACGATTCAAATCGAGCATCGAATTACATCTTCTACGCTGATGTTAATAATCTCTACGGACATGCCATGGTTCAAAAACTTCCTTACGGGGGATTCGAATGGTTAGATCCCACTTCGATAGATATTATTCATTTCGACGATAGCGAGTGTGGTTTCTTCGCAGAGGTAGATCTCCAATTCTCCGACCACCTGCACGACACGTTTTCGGATTTGCCTCCGACTCCCGAAATCAAATGTCCACCCGACTCGGTTCAAGACAAGCTTTTGTTAACATTGGACCCTAAACAGAGATACGTCGTCCACTACAAGAATCTCCGGTTTTTGATTGGGAAGGGTGTTCAGATAGTAAATGTTAGAAGAATACTAAAGTTTAAACATTCCACGTGGTTAAGACCTTACATAGAAACTAACACACAACATAGAACAGCTGCCACTTCCGATTTAGACAAGGACTTTTTTAAATTAATGAACAATGCGGTGTACGGAAAGACCATGGAGAATGTTAGAAAACACGTAGACGTGAAATTAATTTCCGATAAGAATAAATGTCGGAAGTGGATAGCCGATCCTAGATTCAAGTCGAGAAAAATTTACAACGAGAATTTGGCACTTTTCAATCTAGATATAAAATTGATGAAATTCAGAAAACCAATTTACGTTGGCGCAACGGTTCTCGACTTGTCGAAACTTTACATGTTCGAATTTCATTACGACGTGATGAAACCCTTCTACAATGATAAAATATCACTTTTGTACACGGACACCGACAGCTTCATTTACAGCATACAAACACCTAACCTATACGAAGACATAAAAAATCCTTCCATGCTTGAGTATTTCGATACTTCTGCGTATCCTCAACCCAACAGATTTGGGATTCCATCTCGTAACAAAAAAGTCCTAGGTAAACTGAAAGATGAATGTAACGGTGATATTATTGTCGAGTTCGCGGGTTTGCGTTCGAAGATGTATGCCATGAGAACAGAGAGTAGCGTCACGAAGAAAGCAAAAGGTGTGGGCAAGAATACGGTGGAGAACAAACTCACCTTCCACGATTACATCGATTGCCTTTACTCACAATCGACGATACTAAGTATAGAACAAAGAATCCAAAGTGTAGACCACGTGATTACAACAAACGAAGTTAGGAAGGTAGCATTAGATCCGCACGACGATAAAAGATGTATTTTGTCTTGTGGAATCCACACGTTGCCTTGGGGACACTATCGTTTAGAAAATAGTAAAAATTGTAGGCAATGCAATTGAAAAAAAAATAAACTTAAATAACTATAACTAAAATAAAAAAAAACTTTGACTGTCTCAAATTATCACATACACAATAAAGAACTAGCAAGGACAATGAATCTCTTTGGTTTCCGAAAGCAAACAATGGAGACTGTACACCGCAAGGCAGATCATGAATTTCTACCTTCCATGTTATCTAAACTCAACGGCCTGTTGATCAATCAATTTTCAAAACGTTGCTCTTCTTGCTGGAACAGGGACGATTTCGGATTCGCGACGATCGACGTGACGAGGAAACCCAACGACGGAAAATACAGAAACAAAATCAACGACTTTCAAAACGTTCCAACGTTGTGAGAAACGTTTCTCACAACGTTGGAACGTTTTGAAAGTCGTTGATTTTGTTTCTGTATTTTCCGTCGTTGGGTTTCCTCGTCACGTCGATCGTCGCGAATCCGAAATCGTCCCTGTTCCAGCAAGAAGAGCAACGTTTTGAAAATTGATTGATCAACAGGCCGTTGAGTTTAGATAACATGGAAGGTAGAAATTCATGATCTGCCTTGCGGTGTACAGTCTCCATTGTTTGCTTTCGGAAACCAAAGAGATTCATTGTCCTTGCTAGTTCTTTATTGTGTATGTGATAATTTGAGACAGTCAAAGTTTTTTTTTATTTTAGTTATAGTTATTTAAGTTTATTTTTTTTTCAATTGCATTGCCTACAATTTTTACTATTTTCTAAACGATAGTGTCCCCAAGGCAACGTGTGGATTCCACAAGACAAAATACATCTTTTATCGTCGTGCGGATCTAATGCTACCTTCCTAACTTCGTTTGTTGTAATCACGTGGTCTACACTTTGGATTCTTTGTTCTATACTTAGTATCGTCGATTGTGAGTAAAGGCAATCGATGTAATCGTGGAAGGTGAGTTTGTTCTCCACCGTATTCTTGCCCACACCTTTTGCTTTCTTCGTGACGCTACTCTCTGTTCTCATGGCATACATCTTCGAACGCAAACCCGCGAACTCGACAATAATATCACCGTTACATTCATCTTTCAGTTTACCTAGGACTTTTTTGTTACGAGATGGAATCCCAAATCTGTTGGGTTGAGGATACGCAGAAGTATCGAAATACTCAAGCATGGAAGGATTTTTTATGTCTTCGTATAGGTTAGGTGTTTGTATGCTGTAAATGAAGCTGTCGGTGTCCGTGTACAAAAGTGATATTTTATCATTGTAGAAGGGTTTCATCACGTCGTAATGAAATTCGAACATGTAAAGTTTCGACAAGTCGAGAACCGTTGCGCCAACGTAAATTGGTTTTCTGAATTTCATCAATTTTATATCTAGATTGAAAAGTGCCAAATTCTCGTTGTAAATTTTTCTCGACTTGAATCTAGGATCGGCTATCCACTTCCGACATTTATTCTTATCGGAAATTAATTTCACGTCTACGTGTTTTCTAACATTCTCCATGGTCTTTCCGTACACCGCATTGTTCATTAATTTAAAAAAGTCCTTGTCTAAATCGGAAGTGGCAGCTGTTCTATGTTGTGTGTTAGTTTCTATGTAAGGTCTTAACCACGTGGAATGTTTAAACTTTAGTATTCTTCTAACATTTACTATCTGAACACCCTTCCCAATCAAAAACCGGAGATTCTTGTAGTGGACGACGTATCTCTGTTTAGGGTCCAATGTTAACAAAAGCTTGTCTTGAACCGAGTCGGGTGGACATTTGATTTCGGGAGTCGGAGGCAAATCCGAAAACGTGTCGTGCAGGTGGTCGGAGAATTGGAGATCTACCTCTGCGAAGAAACCACACTCGCTATCGTCGAAATGAATAATATCTATCGAAGTGGGATCTAACCATTCGAATCCCCCGTAAGGAAGTTTTTGAACCATGGCATGTCCGTAGAGATTATTAACATCAGCGTAGAAGATGTAATTCGATGCTCGATTTGAATCGTAATCTTCTTTCATGTGTACGTTATTAGCTTTCGCATGTCTCTGTACGCATTGCACCATTCCACCTCGTATCCCTCTTTCGATAAATAGCAACATGTCAACGTCCGATATCAGTTCCAGCTTGACCTTTGTCTGGAATAACATTGCCGACCACGCTAATCCCGGTAGACTGTAGAAATACGCTGGATCTAATTTATAAATATTCGTTGCCGTTTTCCTGAACGCTTGAAAAACATCCGCGAGTATCGTCACGTCCAGTTTTAAGTATGCGTCGTGGTAGTCTCCGAGTGTCGTACATTCTAATTTCTCCCACATGAGTTGCGCGTGTTGGTATTCTTCTTCCGCGATTCCTTTCTCTCTGAGTCTGCTGTAAAATTCTCTTGGAAGTGGAAGAGCGTCGTCGTTAAATTTAGAACCATCACTAACATATTCGTAAGGATAAATCCCTTTACGTCTAACGAGTTCTATGTCTACGTTGGGAAAACTAGCTCTAGTTATTTTAAATTGATCGTCGGTGAGTTTGTTCGCTAAAGCATCCAGACTTGCAGAGAGAAATCTATACGAATCCAGGAAGCGCATCTCGATTGTATTTTTCGTTCCCGGAATCAACACTTGCTTGCTGAGACTAATATAGCGTTCTTCATTCTCGGCCAAGACACCTATACGTTTCGGATCGTAGCCAAGATGTCTCACCAGGTGGTGAAAATCATATCCGCTTCCGTTGTGAAAGAATATGGGGATGAATTTAGGTTTCTGGGTTTTAAGATTGCACGTGTTGCAAATTCCACCTATGTAGTTTCCGCTGAAATGATCGTGGTGGAATGTTTTTTTGTTCTCATCAGTGAAACTTTGATCACATACCGGACACACCTCAGTGGAATTGTAATTTTGAAGTTCATTTTCAGTTAAAGGTGTCATCGGTTTTGATGTAAGCAGTACGCTACCAATTACCTCAACCTCCTCCACCATTTTTTCCAGGAAGTGTTCGATTACATTTGGCCCGCGGTATATATATGCTTCATTTATTTTATCACGTCGCACAACAACATAGCCGAAACTATTGGGTTGATGAAGCTGGTACGGCGTTGTGGAGGAAATTTCAGGATCCGGTTCGCAGTAGGAGAGTGGTTTGAGGAACGCCTCGAAATCTGCGACGATGATTGCAGGATGTTCCAACAATGCCTTGTGCATTTTGAATTCTTCGACTTCGTTCGTTTCGGGCATCAACATTCTAGCCGGTCTGTTGTCACCACAATAAATTTTATGTTCGGCAAGTTTCTCGATAGCAATTTGACGTCCGGTGTAATTTCGATAATCGAGTTGTTTTCGATCGTCGAACGTGGTTAGGCATCTCGGGCAAACTTCGATGCAATGTTCATGCTTGGTTGTTTGACTTTTGACCAAACGTGATAGTGAACGAATTAGCGTGTAGTGATGAACATCCTCGTTTGAAATTAGAAGAAGATTAATCACACGAGCATCGTCATCGTCGATATCGCTTATCCTGACGGGATGCACGAGATATTTATCTGACGTGAAGGAATATACATTAATAGCGATGCGTTTTCCGGCACGATTTTCGAACTTTGTTATATCCGACAATGTCACCGGGTATTCAATGTCAGACATTACACTTTCAAATTCGGACTCGTATTGCTTGTAATGATAAATCCGTTCTGGATTATTTTTGCAATGAACAGGATGCAGTGCAGCCAACACACACCAGAGAAAACACTTGTTATCGCTGTTCTGTATATTTAACACAGCCCTCTTGTGTCGAATGTTCGGTGGAAGAGGAACGTAGCTGGATGCGCAAAAAGGCGAGAATCGGTTCACGTAAACGGTTAGCGTGTGAGGACTTCCACACAGAGCCCATCCCGACCCTTTAGCCTCGAAATCGTCGTGTTTCTTAACCAGCTCTTTGGAAACTTTATAATAAAAGTTGTCCAAATTTTCGACGTCAGCAAAATAAAATGTCTGGTTTTTTGTACGATGATAAAAAATACTCGTTGTGCCATCAACTTTCTCGTATTCAGAAAACAGAACAACATATACTTTTATGGAATTATTTTCAAGTTTATTTTTTAGAATATTTAGTACAGATGTTTTCGTTTCATGCAAGAAACTAAGGATGTCACGGCCTGGTTCCGAAGTAAAATAGAAATCCTGGAGTTGGTCGTTGAATGCAGATCTAATCGGTTTGCGTTCATCCGATAATTTAACTTGTTTGGAAGTGGAAGCTTCCGTTTCTGGATTATCGATTTTCCTTTTCAATGTTCCTTGTTCGATCGATGGTTTGCAAATTTTGAGGTGTTTACTTAAATTTGCAATGCTGATCATCTTTCCACATCGAGCACAAGACTTAGAAGGTAACAAACGATTAATTCTCGAGCCTGTTTCGCTACATCTTGCCCTGTGCTTGCTAATATTAGTTTTAGATATTAATTTTTCGCAAGTAACACATTCAGTTTTATCATTTTTTCGATTGAAACTGGTGGTGGATGCCATTATGCTTTCTCCAAAAAATCACAGAAATCAAAAAGTGTCTAGCGATACAATTTTCAGGTATGTTATTTTATATAGAATTTCTTGGAGTGATTACAAAACTTAAAAATTCAATCTACTGTAAATAGAATTTCGGGTATGTTATTTATATATAATTTCTTGTGTGCGAATACAAAAACTCAAGAATTCAATCTACTGTAAATACAATTTTCAGGTATGTTATTTTATATAGAATTTCTTGAGGTGATTACAAAACTCAAAAAAAATCAATCTACTGCAAATATAATTTTCAGGTATGTTATTTTATATAGAATTTTCTCAGGGGCGAATACAAAACTCAAAAATCCAAGACAGTTCAGTTTTAACGTGTTCATATTTGAAAAAAATGCAAAAATACGCCTTGGAGATTTCAACCAATCCACTTTACTAGATTGGCGAAACTCTTAACTATTGTTATTTGGAACCTTTAACCTTTTTTTGGTGACGTAGAGTACGCGTAGAGAGGTTGGGTTTAGTGTGTCGATCGAGTCTCGGTGTCCTCTGTCCTCCCATACCAAAATAAACACGTCACAATACAGAAATAATAAGAGGCGTGTGTGTGTGTGTGGCAGAGAGATCACATCGTTCCGAGAGGTTTACAAAGGTCACGATATATAAACATTTGACCGGGACTTGGAAAATTACGATAAGGTGCGTTCATCCTTCAAGGATGAGAGAGTGCGTTATTTACTCATCACGCTGTGTCAGCGCAATAAATAAAAGCGCTGAACATGGAGAGAAAGTAGGAGTTTTTGAGGTTTGGTGAACCTCAATTAATAAAAATAAGTTTTTTGAGGTTTTGGCGAGTTCCAAATAATCAAAATGAGTTTTTGATGTTTTGGTGTTGTTTTCTACGCTGTGAAACATCGTCAGCGCAATAAATAAGGCGCGAAACGTGGAGAGAAAGTGAGTGTGTGTGTGTGGCGAGCTCCACCGAGCCCCACCGAGCCCCACTTCCGGTTTGTGAACTCTCAAGCAAAATTGCCAACTCCTTTGCTTTTTAGGTTAGGTTAGACCAAAAACCTTGGTGATTTTTTCGAATAAAACATTGACAACACTGCGAGCCCCACCGAGCCCCAAATGTTGACTTGGTACCGGGCCACTTGTACTACTAGTTATCTTGGAAACAGTGAGACTTAGGAAAAATCTGTTTGCGGATTCGTCATGTACGCCTATATGTAAGTAAAATATGAATAGAACCTATTCTCGGAAATCCAAAATGGCGACCGGAAGTGGGGTTATCTTGGAAACAGCAAGACTTAGAAAAAATCTGTTTGCGGATTCGTCATGTACGCCTATATGTAAGTAAAATATGAATAGAACCTATTCTCGAAAATCCAAAATGGCGACCGGAAGTGGGGTTATCTTGGAAGCGATAAGACTTAGGAAAAATCTGTTTGCGGGTTCGTCATGTACGCCTATACGTGAGAAAAAATATGGATAGAACCTATGCTCGGAAATCCAAAATAGCGACCGGAATTGGGGTTATCTTGGAAACAGTAAAACTTAGGAAAAATCTGTTTGCAGATTCATCATGTACATCTATACGTAAGAAAAAATATGAATAGAACCTATGCTTGTGTATGCTCGTACCAAGTATGAGTGGAAAAAAAAAGAAAAATAGGAAATTTTACAAAAACATCGCTAAGCGCTAAAACATCGACAAAAATTTGTCAAAATATGTCAAAAACTGATTTTCAATTGATAAAAAAAAGGCTACAAAAACACTCGTACCAAGTATGACTTTGAAACGCCCAATATACACTACTAACGACGTATCCGAGAGAATTAAGGGACGCGTTTAATTTCAAGTATATGTCTATCCGTTGGTGACAAGCCAAGTACCTTGTTACGCGAAATTATTAGTTTAACTTTGTAGATTAAACACTGTCAAGGTGTTCGGTTTTTATTTAATCTGGGATTAAAGGCACTGTGACAGGGTGCAAAAAGAATCATCACAGTTTTGTTTCTATATAATTTCAAGAAAAGCGCATAATTAGTTGTTGTAATTTCAATCAAGTTTAGTCTATTTTTTTCGAGGCCACAAGAAAAGGAGGGAATCCGAGAAACATGTCATGTATACTAGTGACAAGCTAGATACATTTTTTAACTAGTACTGCTGGTCTAGACCATCGTACGAACCTCTCATACACATATAACAGTGTTTAAATTAAAGAGGATCATGTCATTTCTTATGTGGGGGTTATTTCATATGTAATTCTTTGTACATATTTAATCAACGAAATAAGTAGTATTTTTATATATTTTTAAACTGAACGTCTGAATTATCATTCAAGATAAAAGAACTGAGTTTTCCCTAATATCCATGGTAAATAATATGGTAGTTATTCTAGTGTTTTTTC
Source organism: Lepisma saccharinum (assembly GCF_977018435.1). Taxonomy (NCBI): domain Eukaryota; kingdom Metazoa; phylum Arthropoda; class Insecta; order Zygentoma; family Lepismatidae; genus Lepisma; species Lepisma saccharinum. The sequence continues at coordinate 47,604,864 of NC_139251.1, forward strand.
TTCGATTTGAACCGCATTGTTAGTTTTTAAGTCTTACTGTCTTATGCTAATTATTTTACCTGAGGAAGTAACGAAAACAAGTAACAGGTCGAGCCAAGGCAGGTTACTCTCCCCAGAAGAGAAATAGAGCATAACAGGATTAGTAAACATTTTACTTGTACCGGTAAACATATACCTGCTATTTTCTACTGCATTACTCTGGCTAGTGTTACATATTTATACAATGCGTAGGGGAGAGACGTACAGTACCGGCCACCTTAAGCTTATTGATTATAACTGATAAATTGATTGATTGATTGTGTTGGTGTTTTAAGTCCACTTTATGCACATTAAGGCGAATTGGGACTGGACCTACTGTTTAAAGTGGGATCCGAACCACCATGTGCCTTCACCGGGTATCGAACCAGGGACCCCTTGATTACAAGGCAACGACGCTACCACTGCGCCATCGAGGAAGCCCTGTAACTGATAAAGGATTAGGAGATAGTCCGATTGAACATAATAATATGATACAATGCATACTTTAAGGAACACGGGTTTAATTTTTCTGAAATGTTTTCAGAACTACAAGATATATATACAAAAAACGAATTTTCAATGAGTGGAAAAATTGTCGTCCAGTATCGGCCAGTCAATATTTTAATTTTAGGTGGTGGTAACTATTGATAAATGCTTAAGTTTTATGAAGAAACTGTGAACTATGTGTACAAAGGTATGGTAGTTAAGAAATGTGGAAATAAAGTCCGTTAAAGCAGAGTTGAAATCACATTTTTACAATAGTCACAAAAATACAAAATATTTTCTTGGTCTACGCATTCAACATGTGCCAAACTCCATATTCGGTACACTGAACCCAATCTTCCTCAAAGGACTCTAGACAAATTTTGCATTAGGGGGTTTCTACAGTTGTCTTCTATTTACTGAGGAGCATAAACTTATTGTCCAAGTCTTTCATATACGAAAGTAATTGTTTTTCCAATTCGTCATTAAACGTCTTCTTAAATCTGCAAATCTGAGGTGTCAACTCCACATCCATACCTCCTTGAATTGTTCTCAATGTATCTCCTAGCGTGCTTCTTGGTAAACAATATATACTAGCTGCTTGTCTTGCTGTCATTTTGTTTGTCATTACCTCATTTACCGCCTCTTTCATGGCCTCTTCAGTCCATTTACCTCTTTTGTTGCCCTCCTCGTCTGCCATCTTACTCTGAAAACAAAAGCAAGCAGGACTCCAGTAGGTGCGTACGAAATTCTGTGTGGCCGATACTGGACGACACTTCGCTGGCCGATACTGTACGATCATTAGGTGGTGACAAAAGTTCCGATTACACTTTGTTTGTAATCAATTTGCTAACTATTTACAGGTTTTCGTATCCTTATAGAATACCGATAAACTGAATCTGACAATAAAATCAAACACTTACCTCGAACATGAATACCAGGGCACCAGAAATAACTTCTCTCACGCAGCCACTTGACTCTTCACAGTAACACAGGCACAGCTCTCACAATGCTGCGCGAAAGCGGGTGACCCCGAACTATAGCGCACACGAATACATACCCTTCCCTCCTACTCCCGTGAACTACTGTTATGTAGCGTCAAATGTCCGAACTAGCAATTGGCCGATACTGTAGGACGGCCGGTATTGTACGACTCTCCCCTAACTGACGTTAAAAAATAAGTTTGTGTGTACATGTGTAAAGATATTAAACAGTCGTAAAGGATTGTGGAGGAAGATACAGTACAGAAACAGATGATAGTCAAATTCTCAATAAAGAATTACATGAAAAGCATAATGTATTTATATAATCACAATATAGTGATTTTTTGTTTGGCTCAGGAATTTCGATGTACTCTGATATGTATATTTTTGTTGCCAGAGCAATAAAAATTAATTACAATTTTTCAAAGATTAATCCGAGTGTGTATTCTTTGGTCTCTACTATTGACATTTTCTAAAAAAAAAAAAAAGGTGCTCCCTTCCCCACCACCGCAAATATCGATCTTCATGCTTTGCTTATAGCTTTGGGCTCCCCCAAATATCCAGGCCCGTAGCTAGAGGGGGGGCAGGGGGGGCAACTGCCCCCCCTGATAGCCTGCTCTGCCCCCCCTGTGAAAAATACAGAACACATTCTTACCTAGAATTCTCACTAATCTTTACAATTATATCATGTGTTACTCTAGCAACATTACAAAGACACTTATTGATTTTGTGATTTATTAGGGTGTATGGGATTCCATATAATGTCGTATCAGGATTGGGGGGAAAAATTCCCTTCCAAATTAGACTTCGGGAAATGATTTCACAAATTTTAGTATCTAGAACAGTTGTGACATTTTGAGTAGTCTTGTATTACAGGTGCCTAATGTGTTCGGATGTTTTTCTTGGATATGTTGCTATGAACTTTGAATTGCTTAAATTTTTGTTCCCAAGTCTATCTTTTGGTAATAGTGTGGTAGAGAGAGGGAGTGGATATTTGATTTTTGTTACTTTACGTTACTTTTCTGCCACTTATAGCTAATCACAACAATGAAGGATGACGTGAAATTGATGAAGACACACTCATAAACAGTGCCGCAACTACAGGGGGCATTGTCCCCTCCCCCTGACCTTGGACAGAAGTCCATTCTAGGGGAAACAAACATTTAAGTAAAAAACAAGACTAGGAGAATCTAAGAATAGCAGGACAATTGGATACTCATGATGGAATTAGTTTTTACATGTTCCTTGCATTTTTCTACCAGACGGCCAAGGGCACTTGCAAGGAGCACAGAGGGGCAATTGCCCCCCCTCGATTTTAAATTTTATACAAATAAAAAAACATTTCCTAAAATTTTCTTGCTCGCTTCGCTCGCAATGTCTGCTATTCTCATAGTCCAAGTTCAGATTCATAGCTATGGGGCAGCAGGAGTCGGCCCTGGGAGCCAAACGATCTATATGAAAAAAAAATGTTAAAGGGAATGCCATGGTGTCCCGTGAAATTATTGCACCCTATTAAAACAATTTATTTCTATGAAACTTAATATGAAATATTAATGATGACACTGTAATCCAAGAAGTCATTGATCAATCAAGGGATTCCCATTTGTTTGTCAGGTGTCAAACACATGTATTTCAACTATAATATAATAAATTCACACAATATTTTGCAAAATGATTAACGTAACCAGTAGGCAAACGTTGTCTGTAGTGATGCAAGAGTCTCCCCTTTGAAAGAAATAGAGTCCGTGGTGGACTAAGGGACCCATGTTTTAATCAAATTTTTACACAATTCATCAAAGTGTAGGTAATATGTAACCATTATTATTTAATTAATTCTATTTTCCTTGCATAACACAACACAATGGTGTTGTTGGATTCTCGTTAGATTCCTTTGTGCGTAAAAATCTTGCATACTGGAAACTAGAGGGAATCATTATGAAGCATGATTTATAAAAAGGGCTCCCTTAATCAGTTCTGCAGAGAGCCCCAAAGTTGTTGGTGCATATTAATCATCTATTAACATTATCGACCTGTAAATATCAAGTAGATACAGTCCCTATTAGCCTACCTAAGTATTTATGTTAAACTTCATATTCTTTGGCAATCTGGAAAGGTCATTATCGAAATGTTGCTATTTGATGTTGGTCGAAGTTCTTTTGTTCATTGCAGTTTCAAGATATCATCCCTTTTCTGTTACTTATCTCTTTTAGGCGAGGGGGCAAGTGCCTCTGTGTACCCTGTTATATCTGCCAATGCGACACAATATATTAAAAATTTGCCCCCTCTAGGATTCACTTCGCCCCCCCTACAAAGAATTCCTGGCTACGGGCCTGCAAATATCTGAAGAAATCGGCGCCTATGCTCATGCCCAGGCCGGTATTCGTACCCGGGACCCCTGGCGCCGTAGCGTGGTGTGATAACCACGGCGTTTGGGGGTCTGGTGCAGGTGCCTGCAGTCTCGTATCACTCCTTGCTTTCGTTTTGAAGCCAGTGGACGGAGCTTAAGTTTGTCTGCGTAAGATGGCCGCATCGCATCTACTTCAACCAATGAAAACAGACAGAAGAACATCGCATCGGCTGCGGCAAGCGTACGCGGGCTGGAAGTAGCATGGAAGTAGTCAAACGAAAACTCGAGGTGGAGGTCTACTTTACACTTAAATACTACAAAACAAACTATAACTAGCGTTATTTGCTTATGGAATTATTCCTTCAGGTTTTCTGTCTCTTCTGTTAGTACAGCCGTGAGTTGAGTAGGCACCAGTAGGCTTCAGGAAAATCGCGCTAGGCTTACTCCTCCCCCTTCATACCCAGGCTTGTAGCCAGGAATTCTTCGTAGGGGGGGGGGGGGGCGAAGTGAATCCTAGAGGGGGCAAATTTTTAATATATTGTGTCGGATTGGCTATTGGCAGATATAGCAGGATACACAGAGGCACTTACTTGTCCCTTCCCCAAAATAGATAAGTAACAGAAAAGGGATGATATCTTGAAACTGCAACGAAAAAAAAAAACTTTGAGCAACATCAAATAGCAATATTTCGATAATGACCTTTCCAGATTGCCAAATAATATAAAGTTTAACATAAATAGGCTAATAGGGACTGTATCTACTTGATATTTACAGGTCCTCTCTGCAGAACTGATTAAGGGAGCCCTTTATAAATCATGCTTCATAATGATTCCCTTTAGTTTCCAGTACGCAAGATTTTTACGCACAAAATAATCTAACGAGAATCCAACACCATTGTGTTGTGTTTTGCAAGAAAAATTGAATTAATTAAGTAATAATGGTTACATATTATCTACACTTTGATGAATTGTGTAAAAAATTGTTATACATTGTTTTGTACTTGCTAAAACATTAAAACATGGATCCCTTAGTCCACTACGGGCTATATTTCCTTCAAAGGGCAGACTCTTGCATGACTACAGACAAAATGTTTGCCTACTGGTTACGTTAACTATTTTGCAAAATATTGTGTGAATTGTATTATAATATACATGTTTTGACACCTGACAAACAGATATGAATCCCTTGATTGATCAATGACCTCTTGGATTACAGTGTCATCATTAATATTTCATATTAAGTTTCATAGAGAGAAGTTGATTTACTAGGACGCAAATAATTTTACGGGGTGCCATGGCATTATCTTTAACATTTTTTCCCATATAGATCGTTTGGCTCCCAAGGCCAACTCCCGCCGCCCCATAGCTATGAACTTGGACCAGAAGAATAGTAGACCTAGCGAGCGAAGCAAGCAAGAAAATTTTACGAAATGTATTTTTATTTGTATAAAATTTGAAATCGAGCGGGGGGGCATTGCCACTCTGTGCCCCTTGCAAGTGCAATTGGCCGTCTGGAATAAAAATGCAAGGAACACATAAAAACTAATTCCATCAAAAGTATCCAATTGTCCTGCTATTCTTTAGATTCTCCTAGTCTTGTTTTTTACTTCAATGTTTGCTTCCCCTACACTGTAAAAATGTTGGTGTTAAAACGACACAGTGTGGTCCCTGGAGGTCTACACCACATTTTGGTCAACGTTTAACCTCACTGGTGTTGAAATAACACAGCCAAATGGTTGCAATCAACACATTTTTGACACCACTGTTAAATGTTGACCAAAATGTGTTGTAGACCTCCAGGGACACACTCTGTGTCGTTTTAACACCAACATTTTTTACAGTGTAGAATGGACTTCCGTCCAAGGTCAGGGGGGAGGACAATGCCCCTCCCCCCAGTGGTTGTGGCACTGTTTATGAGTGTCTCCATCAATTTCACGTCATCATTCATTGTTGAGATTAGCTAGAAGTGGCAGAAAAGCAATGCTAAGGAACAAAAATCAAATATCCACTCCCTCTCTCTACCACATCAATCACTATTACCCAGCGGCGGCTCAAGGGGTAGAGCCGCCGTGCCATGGCATGGCACTACCCTCAGAAGATACGCATACTTCGCCAAGTAAAGTTAAATGAATACATTGATAGTTTACAGACAAGGAGATTCGAATCTTGCAATCGGTCAAGCTGACGTGACGACCGCCCCAACCTCCTCACTGCATCGCCAGCTGTTTCGTTCGTGTCCTCGCGAGACAACAGTCCGTGCCGCGGAAGAGCTGGCCTAGCCCATGGACCTAACCAAGTTGACACAAGTGTAGAGGGTTGTAAAAGTCTCAGCGAGGAACATTTCCACCATGAGCCGAGGACAGAGTGGCAGGGGGCGGGGTTAGCCCATAAGAAACCGTGCTCGTCATCGCCTGGCCTGGCGAGGGAACTTTCGCAGTGTTGACACGACACAGTTGCCACCTAAATACGACTGGTTTGTAAGACCCGTTGGGGAAGTAATTTCTGCCTACTTTTGGAGAAACGAACCTAATATTTTTCCAAAGTTAAATGAACATTTTTGGTAATAGATAGATGCACCAAGAGAAACTTTTTTTAAAATATAAAAGTAAAACATCCTATGATGATGCGAGTTTCCTTTGGCATTTCGACAATTTCTTTTCATAACAAAGATATTTTCGATATCCAGTTAGAATACGTGTGCATGGAGGAGGAGAAGGTGATAGGATTTGTTTTTCCTATGGCGCAACCTCAAGGAGAGGGGAGGGGGCATTGCGGAGGTTTTTTTTCTATTTACTTGATCACGTTGGCACTACCATTATATTTGGGCAATTAAATATAAAATATTAATAATTTGGAAATATTCAAGCAGGTGCTTTTATATGATGCAATAAAAACATGAAGCATCCATAGCAAATACATTGATTGCGTTCATTGGGGTAAAATCCAAGTATATTAATTATCTAATTTATTACAAGAAATTTGAAATGTGAACTGGAAAATGTATTGGATTCATAACCCCCCCCTTACGAAAATCCTGGGCACGCGCCTGACAACAGCGCAGCACATTTCAGAGACAATTTATTTATTCATTATGGTGCTTCTATGTTGCTGCATTAGACCATATATATATATAATGTATAGCCTATACACTGAGTAAAAATGAGTTTTTTTCTTTCCCGACTGAACTCTCATCATGGCTTTGCCCCCCTCCTTAATCAGAGGGTCTGCACATGCCTATGTTGTAAAGATTAGTGAGAATTCCAGGTTGGAATGTGTTCTGTATTTTTCACAGGACAAGGCAAGCTCAGGGGGGGGGGGGCAGTTGCCCGCTCTGCCCCTCTAGCTACGGGACTGTTAATACCTCCATGGCCTGGTGCAGGTCACACCCAGCTTCCACAAACTCCAAAACTAAATGCTAAATGCTAAGAGTTCTAAACCTGGTCATCCTAACTAACCATATGCATTGTCTTACGCGGAGATCTGGCAACATGGCCCTCGGTTGCCATGGCAAACGGTGCTGCCATCTGTTATCGAAAAATTACCACAAAATTGCCTTTGGTACGGCTTTAAGCGGAATTGTTAGGTGTCGGGCTCAGGAGAGGGGGAGAGACAGTTGGTCCCCATTTTTTGACACTTTTGCCCCCGCACTGTGCTGAACCTTATCTACAAAGGGAAATAAACTGTCCTTGCCCTTCCCCGCCGGTTTTAAACTCAATCGCCGCCACTGTCTACAGCTGAATGTGAACGCGGGTTCAGTGCCATGAATCTAATCTTTAGTGGTCAGAGTGAGATTAAATATTAGCTTTGATAATAGAATACATCTTCGTAAATTCATTTCGGATACCCCGTTGTACGTGGTTTTTTTCCATGAGATAAGGGCCGTAGCCTCTTGAGCCCGCCCTCTGCGTACGCCAGTGGTCCAGATCACTTAAGTACTAAAAGAAAACATATACCACACAGTAAATAAAGACCAAAAGAATATAAATTTGAATTCAACATGACGTTTCACAGTCCAGAATCCAATAAAAAAAAATAGGATGTATTTAAATCTGCTATCAATTAACTTTTGCTTTCAACCTGATATTACGATTAATCCTTCACTGAAAGCTTAAATACCACAACCGACATAGCAGCATTTCATAAATTTATTTAATTTTGCTATGTTAGAAAGTACATAATACTAAAGTTTGTGAGTTTCACTCTCGAAAACAAGGCATTTTCATGGAACTTCTTGTGCCACATGGCACGGGACAATTGGTAAGACCTATTGCATTTGTCAGATATAATGTAAACAGAGGGAAATTTGTGTTACACTTTACACATATGTTTTGCAGTGAGTTTTTTCCGTTGAAAAATTTGTTTTGATTATTTGGTTTCACATGTGCGACAGGTGTGCTGGGTTTGTATTACTTGGCGATTTGCTTTATTAAAAGGCCCGACTGTTAAAATAAATGTTCCGGAACAGAAATGAACATGTTCGGATAGTTACTTTAGTTGTAATATGAAGAAGTGCACCACTACTGTTACCAGGTGGTGAGACTAGCAGATTGAGCTATTTTCTCAAGTATTTATTAAAAGTTTAGTATCCCTGAAACGTCTGAAATTCCTTTATTTTCTTTTTTTTCACATTGGTACTTACGTATTCTGCATTCCTAAGGATTATTAAAGGTGCCATTTCGTTTTTTTTTCACGCAAATAATCTCATTTTTCCACATATCGAGTAATTCTTGTTTGTTCGTTTTCGTTTGCGTTACACGCAATATGGCGGAGAAATCTTGACTAGCGTTGTCCATGATCAGTGGTTATGCAGTGTTGCAACCTACTTCATCGAAAAATACCTACTTTCGTGTTACTGATTTTGTATTTTTTTCCAGGTTCGAAAACCCCACGAACCATGCACGCAGCCCCACAAACCATGCACGCAGCCCCACAAACCATTCATAAATAGCCCCATGAACCATGCATGGCAAGGTAAGGTTAGGTTCGGTTAGGTTATGCAAACATAGTTAAAATTGTGGTTACCAAAATTGTCATCTTCAAAATTCTCATATTCTTGGAAAACAACGGTGTGGTTGGAAACACTGACCAAGGGTTACATCATCGAACGAACGCAACATATGATTCATGTAGTGGAAGGACATAGAGGCAACAGCTTTCGTGCATCGGAGAAACTTTAATGTTGAAAAATACATGATTTACCTGCAAAATAAATTAAGCAAGGGGAAAAAAACACTTACAAGACCTTCGTAAAGTATACAGAAACTCATTTCGGTAAGTACTTTCTCCTGTAAAATTGAAGAAATACGTTTGACGGGTATGAAAATTTTACCGGCCAAAAGTAGTTAATATACCAAATATTAACGAAATTCGAGATACTTACCGAAAATGGTTCGTGGGGATATCAGTTAAATGTTTTGCCAATGAGCACACATTGTAACAAAATATAAGTTTTGTAGCACTAGCTTCCTCACTGCGCAAGACGTCATTTTTGTAGAAGTATGCTCGAACACTGTTGCCAAACTTACCTCTAATCAAAGTCCGTCCTCTGTTCCGCCATGCTTCAACGATTAATGATCTTCAAGTAACTAAGCAACAATTAATGCTCTGCAAGTAACGAAGGAACAGTGTGGCAATGCTGTAGACAGCGCAACGAATGATCGTGGTATTGAAGAATGTAATTTTGCAACATATATAGATGTAAGTGTACACTTTTTTTCACGTGACCCCCAAATCTTAACTCCAGATATGTTACCAGGACTGCATATTTAGTGAGTATAAGAAGTAGGAAAGAAATTGGAGACATTCTCTGTATTCTTCATTCTTACCTTATATTCTGTTAGGACCGTCGTTCTCCTTTCTAACAATACCTAAATCACCACAATACTCCAAATAGTTTCAGAGATATGACATGTTTTGTGTTAGTTACATGGTGCATTCGTTTGATCACCCAATTACCAAATGTTCCAGCACTGATTGCTTTAGCACTTTTAATATTTTCAATATTTTTGTTGTTCTAATACATATACAGGGGTAGTTCAAAGCAGGCATTATTTTTCTAAAACTTGACTTTTTTTAAAAAATGGTGACCATTTTTTGTTTCATGACTTCGGGTTATTTTTGGCCTTGGCAGACAGTTGCGATAATTACAGGGTGGCTACTGGCTCCGTGGTCACTTAACCCAACCTCGATTTCGCAACAATTTTTTTTTTTTTTGTATGAAGATTATGTGTTGCTAAGTGTGAAGAAAGAAATTCCAGAATTTCTTTCTTCACACTTAGCAACACATAATCTTCATAAAAAAAAAGAATACTTACAAAATCGAGGGTGGGTTAAGTGCACGGACTCATAATATAATACCAAAGCTATAATTTTTTAGAGGAAACATATCTATTCAAAGTTTTAGCTGAAAATATTTGAACTCTGCTATTTATTTCCTCTTTTAGTTAAGGCTCTTTGAAAATGCTCAATTTCCATTTTATTTTTTCCAAATTTGAGCCCTTATATATGTGATGGGGGACCTAAAAAAATATATATTTACAGCGTAAAGTGTACTCTGAGAAGTACCTGTATAAAGAAATCGAGATTGATATTCCAAGGATAATGGTAAATTGGGGCAAAAAAGGTAAATTTAAGTTATTGGTTACATATAAATATGTGTTGGACAACCTTTGGTGCAGTAATGAAGCTTATTTCAACTTGACATTGAATATGGATCAATGTGCTGCAACCATCAACCGTGAAACTCTGAATAGAGTTTTTGATAACAGGTGGGCACTTTAAACATGTGTAAATGAATTTTTCACTAAGTTTTTTCGATGACTGTAGTTTATAACACCTCGATCACAGCTGTAAATTTTTCATTTGTTGAGGTGTGTGGGTTTATAAAATAAATTTGGCAACAGTGGATGTCACTAATAATGTCACTAAAGGGCACTTATTGGTGGACAAGTTGAGGTGCACGTGCAGAAAGAAAACTGTCCTTGTCTATCGGCAGCCATGGGAGAGAGAGAGTCCTGTCTTCAATCCTCAGTTTTCACTTAAGGTTTTGATTGATTGAATTAGTTTATTTTACTTCGCGTTTTGTGCCTCTTGGCTAATTTGCGAAGATGGGGTGAGTGATGAAATGATGAAATTGATGAATGGACATTCACAAACAACCAAGCTTGAGAGGGATTCGAACCTGGGACCCTTGGCATCACAGCACGATGTGCTAACCACTCGGCCACAGGGTCCGGCTTTTCATTTAAGTGGAGGAGATACAGTTACGCACCAATTGTGCATTTATTTCAATATCGCCTGAATGGGCTTTGCTACTAAAAAAAATTCAAACTGCCCTCTTCCCGTTGACATATTTTTCTATTCCATTGGAAGTTTTATATACCAGATGGTCAATGCTTTTCTCCTTGCTTCCTTGCAGTGTTGCCAAACCTGATGTGCATAAAAGAACTAAATTTCACCTTAAATGGAGTTAAAACTGACTTTCATGGAGCTAGATTTACGAAGGCTCAATAAAGTGCCTCCTAGGGTAATTTTAGTTGTCAAAGGGTGGGGGCACCACTATTATCGATAACTCTAAATTCATGACAATTTATTCTTAGTTTTCAACATCTAGATCCGGCGGCATCGCCCGTCTCATTAATCCACTGATGGTCCAATGAAATCGAAAATAAAGAATTCCCTGATAACAATATTATGTCAATTTCACGTCAAACACTGTGCTATAAAGAAGTAGCCGGGGAGATAATACAGAGTGGGGTGACACAGGCAATATTACAATATCACGTAATGTGCAAAATGTATAATTATGACAAAATTTGGTCTATGTGAGCCGGAACCAGTGATAGTGGGGCACGGGGGTAGATGTCCCAGTTCACAGCAAAATGAGTGCATGAAGGAGCCATATCTGGCTCCAAGAGAGCTAAGTTGGCACACTGCCACGGATGGAAGAGTCCCGTGGATACTGTTTCGCATGCCCTTAAGTATTTATATTATTGTTTTGATCTTTATTTTGTGAGCGTAACTGTTGAAAGGTTGTGAATTCATTAGTCGATCATTCCAAAGAAAGTTAATTTAGTTGAATTTTTAAATTACCACATTAATCAAGCCAAGAAAGGAACTACTCTCTCTCTCATGTGAGCTCTCTCACTAAACGTGTACTTATGTAAATTAGGATCTGAAGTAAATGTTGAACCCAGACAATGTATTTTAGCAAATTATCTTTATGAATAAATGTATTGCTGGAGTGAATTATGTTGTCCTATTTTGAATACTGAATATCCGGTTACTGTTCGATCGAATATTAAGGATTCTGGTCGGAGTTCAGCCCCGAAAGGCTGCAGGATGAATAAATATTAATTATACATTTTTGTTATCGGGTCATTCATTTGAAAGACCCTGCACTTCATTAACTTGTAAAAGATACCAAGTGTCACTGTTACTGCTCTTTGTAAATCAACACACATCATATTTCTTCTGTATTAAATATACCTTTTTTATTTCAGGACTACATGTAAGATGTCTAAAGATTGTAAACGTAAGGCAGAAACAGGTCTCCAACTCTTAGCTCGTCTGAGTTCAAGACCAAGTGTTGTTGGATTGGAAGATGTATTGTTTAAGGAAGGTCCCAATCACAAGGACATCATCGAAGTTAGTGGGGAATCTGGGGTGGGGAAAACCCTTCTCTTGACTCAATTCTTAGCAAAGTGCCTTTTGCCTGTAGAGTGGAATGGCATTCCTTTAGGTGGTCAGGGAGCAGGGGTCATATTTATAAACACAGACCATCATTTCAAGATTTTCAAACTCATAAGTCTTATGGGAGACAAGCTGCGAACATTTCAAAAACCTAAACACGGTGACAAGTCTATGAATGCCTCGGATATTGAAGACAAATCTTCCCTGAAGGCAAACGAGATTGAAGATATCATTAAAGATTCATTAAAGAATCTGATTTTATTGAACTGTTTCGATAGTGTGCAACTGTTTGTGACCTTCTGTTCGCTTGAAAAACTTCTCTTGGCAAATACTAATGTTAGTTTGCTTCTAATTGATAGTTTGTCTGCTTATTATTGGCAGGATGTTATGGTTGGTGGTTACAGAAGGATGAATTCCTATGAAGCAAATTTACTTCAAACGCTTAACAGGTATGTTCATGAATACAAGATAGTGATGATATACACTAAACAAACATACTTCCAGTCCAAGTTTAGAGATGGTGGTTATAACGCTGATACCTCAGTAAGTGGGATAAAGTACAAAGTAAAGTTAAAACAGGCTGAGATCGAAAACAACAAATTGTTTTGTGCAAATGTTCAGATGTTGAACTCGGAAACCCATCATTTCTACAAGATAAGTAAGAAGGGCATACACTGGGTAAATTGTAATTAATTGTATTGTGTATATAAAGTCATCATTCATATGTTAAAATGCTTGTACTCAAGAGTGAGATATGCATACTTTCATGGTAAATATGAAACTTTTTATATAGATCAGTTGTGCCTTATTTAATTCAAACGAATAGTTCTCTTTTCTTTCATATTGGAGTTTTTTACATCCACAAAATATTGGATGATCGTGTGTAGTTCATGAACTCTAGTAATGTTCATGGTGTGAACAGAAATAGCTACTTTGAAGATAATGTAAGTACTAGCAAATCATTTTCAAACAAATACATTAATATTAATTTATTGAAATGTTAGCGAAAATTCAAGATTCACTCAGTTATTGAACCCTGCTCATTTGTATTTCATGCCAATGGTCTACCACTGAAAGTAAAGTGCTCCCCTGTGCTTTGCACCATGCCATGAAAGCATATAGGGGGTGTGTAATTAGGGGCACACACTTTCTTGATCATGGCCGAAGGTTGGGGTGATGTGATCAGCAACATGGCCGTGTCTGCCTTTACCGCCGCTCAGTGTGTCCTCCAGGTACCCACTTTATACGATGCTTGGGTGGCCACCGGAGCCACTTAAACAGGTGGAAAAATCCTGGTTCTCCCCTTCCAGGGATCCAACGTGGGTCTCTAAATTGGTACCGCTAAGTTATTAATTAATTTCCTGTTTTAATAACTATTTCCATTTGGAATACATGAATGCCAGAAATTGGTAGGATTGCAATCCTTGTTGTTTTGAAACAGCTGAACCATTAGCAGACAGCTGTCACATACATTATCAGTCACTGCATGTAAGCAGTTCAGGACAGCTGCTGTACAGATGATATTTCACTTCCAGCATTTTTGTTCATTTGGATACAGCAGCTATGATATACTTGAATTAGAATTAAATATGAGTATTAATTTGTTAATATATCAGTTTTTATTTTTTATATCTTCACAATAACAACTACAGCTGAACCTGAGTTATACGTATGTCAAGGTGAAGAGAAAGTAATATGTATAACTGAGAATTACTTACAAATCAAATTTAGATACCTGTCATATCATTATTAAAATAGTGTAGAATTTTGTATCTATTTTGAGGAACAAGATACAGTATAATATAGGTTTTTTCTGTCATAAAGTAATAAATTAACATCTAAAAGTTCATTAAATTTGACACTTTATTAGTGAACACTTTGACACTGAAATATTACAGTAGACACTTTAGTTTTACTACCTAATTTTAAAACATCATCTAAAATGGCATATCTTTTACTAATGACTGTGCAAAGTATGGTGCAAGAGATGCCTGTTTTAGTTTTATGTGGATTAGCGTCCACTTCCCGTTTAAATTTTACTTTCTGGTCAAGCGTGTAACTTTTCCTCTTTCTGTTCTCCATGGCCGAGCAGTAGTAAGCAAAAGCTGTCACTTCTGTGACATTGTTGTAGCTTGGTTATGTACAAATCAACTGTAATTTATGAAAAATAGTACATATAACACCGAATTACGTATAAATGCATTACATACAAATAGAGTTGCAAAACAGTAGGCTTTTTTGAATGGACAGTTTTTTTCCGATAAATAGCCGACTTTTTTGGAAAAAAAACCTGGAAATTTTGGCTTTTTACCAATTACAGCTAACCTATTTCACTTGGAGTTACTTGAGTTTACAGGTTTGTAGTGACATATTTTACAACTAGCTAAAAATGTACATGACGTAGCAACCAAAAGACAGTTATTGGTCAATCCCAGTGGACACATATTGCATAGTGGTTCAGATGCAATTTTAACACTAGCTAACCAGGGAGGGGAAGGAGGGCTTTGCACCACTTCAATTTTTTAGATTTTTCAACTGTTTTAAAATAATAAATTACATAGTTTCCTAGGGTGTCTTATTCAAGACACTCATGCCAGTGACAGTGTACAATTCGTTGGTAATGATCGTAATTATTATATTTAATAAACAAATACACTGCAAACTAAAAAGCCTTAATAAAAAAACATTATGGATTTCGTGAGTTTTAGTGAATAATAAAATATGTGTGACACTTGCAATAATTGGTTATTATTTTTTATTAATGATAGTAATTTTTGTAATTATAATTAATACATAACTGTTTATGTAATCAGCAAAGGAATCGGTGATTCAATAATAAAATGGTTGCTTGAATATTAGTGATAAAAAAAGTGTGGGCCTGTGAGCTGCCCCCCACCCCACCCTGGTATTCAAGTTTCTCGTATGGCACAGGTATGCTAGGGTTAAAACTAAACGTGTAGTCCTGATGAGCACACCTGACCATGAAATGGACTTAAAACAAACTTTTACATGTTTGTGTCTCAATTTAAATGTTGATGTTATAAAATATGAAACAAATGTTAATATCAAAATATTAGATTTTTCGGGACAATTAAAAATCTTTACTGTTCAGAACACACATGTAGAAGTATACTTATTACGTGAATTTGTGTATATATCCTGTTTAACGGAGCTTTCAGATGGAAGCGACACTTGGTTCTTGGAAACCAACCCTTAGAAGTAAATGCAACCTTTCAAACTGAAGCAACATAAGCTGCAAGTTTCGCTTGTCACTTGGCCTGTACAGTTTTTTCTGGGAACTTTCAGACCGAAGCAACAAGTGAACATGTGTCACTAGGAAGCAGACCCTCAGTAATCCATTCAACCTTTTGAACCAAATGCGACAACGAGCTAAACATGTCACTTGCAGTTTTCTCAACGGTTTGCATCGTGCTGCTTTGGTCTGTTGTTCTTGCATGCACGGTGAATGCTTTGCTTTATACTGAAGGAGACTGTGTCGCTTGTCATCTGTGACTTCAGTCTGATAGCTCCTTCAGTGGCACACATCGTGTCACCTCGGTCTTGTTTGTGTGTGTGTGTGTGGTGAATGGGTCCATGTTGCTCATCACTCCAATGTTACGAGGGTCACTATTTATATTTTGAGCCTTGGCAACACTGATTGAAGTTAGGTGCGATTTGACGTTTGCACGGAATCGTCTGGCATTATTGACCATAACGTACTTCAAATGTTTTGTCAATAGCTTGATTTGTGTTGTTTATGTTGCCTTGGAGATTGCGCGACAACAATAAAATGGAATTAACTCGTGAACATTTTCGTGCGATGATTTTTTACAATTTTCGACGTGGATTATCAAGACAAGAGTGCATTGATCAACTTACTTCCACATTTGGCGATGAAGCCCCATCCTTTGTCACTGTGAAACGCTGGTATAACGAATTTAATCGTGGCCGCCATTCGCTCACCGACGAGATTCGCGAAGGTCGTCCAAAATCAGTTGTTGTTCAAGAAAACATTGATGCTGTGCAAAACCTAATACTGAAAGATCGTCATGTGACATACTGTGAGATTAAGGCAACCATAGGCATTAGTTCCACCAGCATATATAAAATATTACATGATCATTTACCTGTGCTCGTTGGATCCCACACAATTTGACAAAAACTCAAAAAGACGCTCGCGTCAATTGGTGCAAACAAATGCTCAATAAATACAATCGTGGTGCTTCAAAAGACGTATATAAGATTGTAACAGGTGACAAATCATGGATATATGCATATGAGCCGGAACGTAAACAGCAGTCGACTGTATGGGTGTTTCAAGATGAACCCAATCCAACAAAAGTTGTTCGCGCTCGAAACACATCGAAACAAATGGTCGCCTGTTTTTTCGGGAAAGATGGTCATGTGGCAACTGTGCCTTTAGAGGAACGTAGAACGGTCAACTCTGAATGGTACACAACAATTTGTTTGCCAGAGGTCTTCGGTCAAATACGGAAAACAAACAAACGCCGTCGGATCATTCTTCATCAAGACAATGCCAGCTGTCACACATCTCGTCTAACAACCGACTTTATGAACAGTCAAAAAATCGAATTGATGGGTCATCCGCCATACAGTCCTGATTTGGCACCCAATGACTTCTTGTTCCCGAATGTCAAGAATAAATTGCGTGGACAATGATTTTTGTCGGCGGAAGATGCCGTTGATGCATTCAAAAACCATATTATGGAGGTGTCTCAAGAAGATTGGAAAAACTGCTTTGACAAATGGTTCGAACAAATGCAAAAGTGTATTGACCATAAGGGAGAATACTTCGAAAAACAATAAAGCAGTTTTCAATGCCAAATTCCTGTTTTTTCATTGTTAGGCTCAAAATATAAATAGTGACCCTCGTACATCCCCTACTGTCATGTGTTGCTTCGGTCTGAATGTTCTCCATACTTAACAAGATTGTTAGTTATTTCATCAGAGATTAAGATTTAATTTAGCCTGTTAATCACAGAAAACAAATTGCAAGTACTGTCCTAAAATAATATGGCATTTTGATAGAAGGTTCCTTTTTTAATCATGAATGGGTCTCTGGAGTGGCATAAAATAATGCTGTTGCCTTGTAATAAGAAGGAGTCTGAGGT
Source organism: Lepisma saccharinum (assembly GCF_977018435.1). Taxonomy (NCBI): domain Eukaryota; kingdom Metazoa; phylum Arthropoda; class Insecta; order Zygentoma; family Lepismatidae; genus Lepisma; species Lepisma saccharinum. Next base: position 47,622,517 of record NC_139251.1, read on the forward strand.
TCAATCAGTGGAGGCAGAATGCTTCAGATTTCATTTCAAGCTGTAGGTCCAGTTCAGATTTCGAAAATAGTTTTTTTTTTTTTTTTTGCACCATTTGCTGCTGGTCTTTTTTACTTCTGCTTCAGTTTTAGTCCCAGTGTTTTTCAACCGCCGGGCCACAAAACATCCTTTGCACCCGGGGGTTGACAACTAATTTGAATCTAATTTTATATTTGACAGCAAGTCTATACATAATTGAACTATGATTATGCCATAGTTGATATATTATGATTATGCCATAGTTGATATATTAATATTAATTGAGGTTGCATGTTAATTTCCATATAAATTTAAAGATCAGAAATGTATTTATGAGTGAAATTTTTGGGTTCAGGACATCGACTTGTAAGAAATAAATTTACTGGGCTGTGGTCTCACAAGTTGAGAACCACTGTAATAAATAGCCAAAATACATCACTAGTTGGTCCGTGACCAGGGTTAGCAGCCATTTAACCAAATTATACACAATGTACTGGAAATCCAGAATACGAATATATTTTACTGAACACAAAATTTAATGTAAAGAGATTTGATACTAAATTTTCAAAAGGTAGAACAGTATTTTCTTTGTTGCTTCATGTACGGGTTCCTATAAAAAATTCAAACATTGAAAATCATATCATATACTATTACAGACACTATTAAAACACACACACACAACTACGTATTATGTAAATATGTTTATACTACATAGATATATTTAATAAATCTACGGAATTTGAAGATAACACTTGGAAAGAACCGCCCATTAAGAAAAGCCAGCTTTCTTGAAAACCCTGTTTATGTCTAGCTATGAATTTCATATTGTAAATTTTATTTTATATATAGAAATGAGTCTATTTTACAGTAGGGAGATAACCAAAAACCATGGAACAGGAAAAATACTGCCAACTTTGTATTTTCATTGATTTGAGACACTTTTGTGAAAAAAAGCCAGTTTTTTTCCTGACCACTTCCAACTCTACATAACACGTTTTTAAATTATATTTTACCAAGAACTACAGTAATTTACGTATAAAATAGAATTACGCAGATCTGAGTTACTGTTTAGGTATGCAGCATGTTGGATTACCGTGCGCAAACTCTGCTGCTCCAAGTTCCTGGGTGCATGGTTTCGCGTATTTCAGTCTCACTCTGGTACGAATGAAACATGTATGGAGACTTACACTTCAATAATGTAAATAACACTAAATACGAGGGTGGTTTGAAAAGTTCTCGGAATGGAATAGAAAGAAACTACTTACAACAGTGATTTTTTTTTGATTTTTCAATGTAGTCTCCCTGTACACTAATGCACTTGGTCCAGCGATGTTCCAATGCCTTGATCCCATCTCGAAAATTAGATTCCTCCAGGCCTGTGAAATACGTGTCAACTTCTGCTATTAGTTCTTCCTTTGAAGAGAATCTCCGTCCACCGAGGAAAATTTTGAGTTTGGGGAAAAGATGGAAGTCTGAGGGAGCCAAATCAGGCGAATAAGGCGGATGTGGCAACAATTCGTAACCAAGTTCATGAATTTTTGCCATGGCAACGACACTTGTGTGAGGGCGTGCATTGTCCTGATGCAAGATGATTTTCTTTCTTGCCAAACCTGGCCTCTTTTCCCGTATCTTATGCTTTAGTTGGTCGAGGAGATTAGCATAGTATTGTCCCGTAATTGTTTGACCAGTGGGAAGATAATCGATCAACAGAATCCCTTTTGCATCCCAAAACACTGACGCCATTACCTTTCCGGCCGACCGTATTGCCTTTGCTTTCTTTGGTGGTGGTGAATCAACATGTTTCCACTGCTTTGACTGTTGTTTTGTCGTAGTGGACCCACGTTTCATCTCGTCACAAACTGGCGCAAAAAATCTGTTTGGTTTCTCTTAAAACGAGTCAAACATTGTTCGGAAATGTCCACTCTGATGCGTTTATGGTCCTGTGTTAAAAGGCACCCATCTTGCAGATAATTTTCTCATATCCAATTCAACTGTTAAAATGTGATACGCCCGTTCGGATGACATTCCTATAGCTTCAGCAATTTCACGCACTTTCAGTCGGCGATCCTCCATGACCAATTTATGCACTTTTTCAATAATTTCTGGGGTAGTAGCACATTTTGGGCGACCACTACGTGGATCATCTTCTAAGCTGTCCCGACCAAATTTAAACTCGTTTGTCCACTTTGCAACAGTTGAATATGAAGGAGCAGAGTACCCCAGTGTGTTCAGAAAATCGGCATGAATTTCTTTTGCTTTCATACCTTTCTTTACGAAGTACTTAATCACCGCTCGAATCTCGATTTTTTCCATCTTCACAAAGCATTGCACGGAAACAACTACAAAGTGACGTCCGCATCATAGATCTCTACCCAGAACACTGACGTGCCACGTGTTTATTAATAAAGGATGGCCTATTACTATGCGGGAACCTCGTTGTCCTAGCACTGACATCTGGTGGTGATTCCGAGAACTTTTCAAACCACCCTCGTATACTGAAATATACCACATAAATACACAGGTGGATGATGAGGCGTATAACTCCTGCACGTCGTCACGGGTAACGACCATCAACCTCTTAATAGTGGGGGAGCATGTAGTTTCCCGTGGGATTTTTGTGGTACAATAATGGGAGGTAGTTTTTCTGAAAGGTATTGGCACAAGGAAAACGAATATGGATGTTGCCAGTCCCAAAAATTGTGCAGGGGGGTGGGGGGTGGAGATTCAAAATGGCCGACAACTCGTTTCACCGAAACAGCAATATCTTCATCATTTATGCGACTACAATAAATTTTCAAAGCTTTAAATACTTCTTGATGCAGTTTATACAATTATGATTATTAGGAATAATGTGAATTGTGTAAAAACTAGCGGTAACGCTACATATAAATTATCAGTTGGTTTAAAGAACTGAAACTACATGTCATTGTGACACGGCGAGAAGAAGTTTGCAGCTACTCACATCACAGTACAGCATCTACGAAGCTGACACAAAATTGATATTACATGCTGCTGTTGCAACCTTACGAGGAGCCTCTACTATTGATATTCACTCACCAGATACAGATGTTGTTATATTAGCTCCTCGGCGATACCCCATGCTATGTTCTAGAACATCGTGTATTGTAGGCAGTGGTAAGAAGAAAAGACAGATTGCTCCAAAACCAATCTACAATGCCTTAGGCAAAGAAAAAGTGAATGCATTGCCTGGGTTTCATGCCTTCGCTGGAAGCGATACCACAGGAGCTTTTGCTGGTAAAGGTAAACTTTCATGTTGGAAAGCATTTCAGCAATGTGATACAAATACAAGGTAACGAAAAAAAGTTCTTGCCGTTTTTGACGTCCCATTAATCATGCGCTCGCAGAGAGGAAACGAAATGACACACGTGCCTGCCAAGCGATCGGGAGTTAGTCTGACCATCGACTGTCAGTAATACAGGCACGTTGCGCACACACAGCAGTCATAGCTCGTCCAGTGTCGAAGAGAAATGGAGGTATCGAAGCAGCTTGTTCGCGTGTGTTTGTTGTATGACTTTAAAGTGGGCCTGTCAGCTGCCGAATCAAGTCGCCGCATTTGCCAGGCATTTGGGAAGAATGCCGTGAACGAACGCATTCCAGAAATTCCATTTGGGAGATGTGAGCCTTTCGGATGAACCTCGCAGTGGACGACCACAAGTGTTGGATGACGAGGCCCTGAACGCAGCCATCGAGGAAGACAGTGGTCTAACGTGTGATGAACTTGCAGAAAGGTTCCATGTTTCCGCTGAAACATTCAGACTGCACCTGATAGGGAAGTCATACAAGTTAAGCAAGTGGGTACCACCCCACATATTGTTGGCAGCCAACAAGGAACAACGAGTGACAGCCTGTTTGTCCTTGCTCACTTGGCACCCGAACACACCCATATTTGATCGCTTCCTCACTGGTGACGAAAAGTGGGTCCTCTATGACACTCCCAAGAGTACCAGACATTGGTTGTCGCCACGTGGCCCTGTTCCTCACACCTCAAGACCACCTCTGCACCCACAAAAGGTTATGTATGCTCTCTGTATGGTGGAATTGTCGGCAAGTGGTGCATTACGAGCTCCTTCCACCTGGTCAGACCATCACTGCTGACCTCTATTCTCAGCAGTTTCAAAGGGTGCACCGTGCATTGCGGCAGAAGGAGCCGGCATTGGTGTATCGCAAGGGCGTGTTCCTGCACGACGATGCCAAGCCACACGTGGCAAAGAGGACCTGGGAGACCCTTCAGTAACTTGGCTGTGAGACACCATATTCACCGGACTTTGCACCAACAGATTACCACCTGTTTCATTCCCTCGACAACCACCTCCGTGGGAGATCCTTCGCAAATGAGGAAGACCTGCGGAACGCACTCACGGACTTCTTTGCATCCAAGCCCGCCGAGTTTTGTCACCAGGGTATTTCGCAGCTGCAGGAATGTTGGCAAGACGTGTTGGATGCTGATGGAGATTACTTCGAAACCTAAAGGAACGTACCGTTCACTGTATTGATCTTTGTTTCTCACTGCTCTAGAACGGCAAGAACGTTTTTGGTTACCTTGTATTTTGCAAGCTTTTGCAAACTTGGGATTGGATGCAACACCATCTAATGGTATTTTTGATGATTTAGAACGTTTTGTTTGTAAAATTTACATGCCAAACTCTGCAAAATCGGATGTTGGAGTTGTCCGGTTTACCTTGTTTCAAAAGAAAATTGCCGAATCAGAAAATGCCACCAACACAGTCAGCTCTTCGTTATGCTATATTGAGAGCACATTATCAAGCCATGGTATGGCGAAATGATGTTGTTGCGAATCCGAAGATTCCACAGCCAAATGCTGGTTATGGATGGGAAAGACAAAACGGTACATTTGTACCCCCACATGACCATGATGCAACCTGCCCCACAGGCCATTCTGGAGCTAGTGAAATGTTCATGCAAAAAGAGTAGATGTTCAACACTTGTATGTAAATACAGATGTCATGGCTTTCCATGCACTGACATGTGTGAATGTGTGGACCCCGACGATAATGTAAATAACTGTTTTAACCGGAATGGGGATAATAGTTCAGATGAAGACAGTGAAACTGATTAATAAGTGTAATTATTATTTTACATTATTTTTATTTGGATGACCTCCTGTTTTTAAACACTTTGTAGTAATGATCTTCTGAAACATATTATTATAATGTTAGTTCATTTCATTGTGTTTTAGGTAACAAGCAAATACATCAATATGATGCCATGGAGTTTTCTGTCCTTGTATCTAAAATTTATGATGATGGCAAAATTAAATAAAATAAAATAATGAAAGCTACACAATGAATATTTTGTTTCATTCCAAAATATTTTTTATACTCTGTAACAGAAAGTAGCCCTTCAACGGAAACCAGAAGAGCTATAATTAAGCAATCCGTAAGAGGCTAACAGGTTCATTTATATTATTCGCAATATTTTAGTAATTGTAGAAACTGCATCAAGAAGTATTTAAGCTTTGAAAATTTATTGTAGTCGCATAAATGATGAAGATATTGCTGTTTCGATGAAACAAGTTGTCGGCCATTTTGAATCTCCACCCCCACCCCCCTCCACAATTTTTGGGACTGGCAACATTCATATTCGTTTTCCTTGTGCCAATAACTTTCAGAGAAACTAACTCCCATTATTGTACCACAAAAATCCCACGGAAGGCAAATATATTATCATTTGCCCCCCCCCCACTATAAACCAATATTATTTTCCTCAATACGCAAAAGATGGGAGAGGTCCTACATATCAGCCATGAGTGCATAAAATATATATATATATATATATATACGAACTCACGACCCTTAGGTCTAGGAGTGACGCCCTTACTGACTGAGCCACCAGTGGTGCCCTCTCAATGTTTTCTCAGAAGTTGTATTTATACCCAACATTCACAAATGTAACCTGAAAAGAAATCCAAGTTTCCTGAAGTGAATTTGAACTCGCAAACATGAGATCTTGAAGTAGCGCCCATACCAACTGAGCTACAAAGCTTCATACTGAAAGTAGCCTTGGAACTTGTATCTGCATGAAGAGAGCTTCATCCTATAGTAGCAGTTCCAAAGCTACGTAATTGATGATGATAATATTTTTGTCATTGAGAGGATCTTTGGAAATCCTGATCTGATAACACCTTCAACTAATGCTAACATGCTTCAAAATTTTCACTGGCACCTACTTCAAAATGTAACTGTGAGGTTTTCAACTGGTTCAGGGTGTCTAGCAGTCGGGAAAACGTCAGGGAAATTTACTATCTAGAAAAAGATTTAAAACTTGTTTACAAACTATACTTCAGTTTAATATACTGATCATTACCAGTTCTTACAGTAAAATTTGCACTATTTCCATGTAAAATTCTACTACAATACTATAGTAATTTGCTATTTCTTATTGCTTTTTAGTGTCCGTTTGATAGTTATTGGGAACAATGTGTGTGTTATTAAATTGTACTATAATTATGTATTATTTGTGCAGTAATCTAAACAAATAATTGTTTGGTAATCATTAGTCAATAATCAAGTTAAGTATCACAAAAGAAACTCAGCCTCCTCATGTCCAACAGTTAATTACTGTTGAGTTTCCCTTTTCGTTATTACCTTTACATGGGAAGTAAATATTCCAGTGAGGTTCTAAGCATGCATATAGTGACATATAGTGACCTTGTTCCAGACATGTACACTAATTGCCCTAATTGTTTGGTCTGGAAAACTTTGGTTCTTGGTCTAGAAAAGTCGGGGAATTTCATTTTTACAAAATTGTACACACCCTGAACTTAGCATAACACTATTAGACGTAGAATTTTTGTATTAACTTTGTTTATTGCAGAGGTCACAAAGGCCTGTCAAATAGGAATTTTGTGTAAATTTAATATTTTCTTGTTCTTTTCCCTCTTACCTCAAGAGCATGTCTATTAAAAAAAAACTGTGGTGAGTAGTTGTCCTACTTTTTTGTGTGCGTGCATCACCTTACATTTATAAAAGTGAGTACTTCAAAATCTCATACAGAAGGCTTACATGCAGGGTGAATGCATTGATCATTGGCTTCATAAAGCTGCTTGCCCAATTGACCAGACATTGCACAGCTTGTGTGAACAGACACAGGAAGTGCATTGTGTTCATTTATTTCCACTTGTTTCGATCAGACGGTCGTAAACTGTTGTAAGCTGTCTGAAAGTACCTAGTGACAAGTAAAGGAGAACTGACGTGTTGTGCTGCAGCAAACTGAGACACCAGCATAAGAAAGGCTTACCCAGAGATTTGCAACTTATCAAAAGTTTACTTATTTTGTTTATTGATTTATGGAGATATTTACTCTTTTTTTGGTGAAAAAAGCACTTCAGAAATATACTACTCTTCGTCTTACCTTTTGGCACATGCACAAATTTAAGTGAAAAATATTTACATACTTGGCCAGGACAAACCTACGTCTCTGGGACTAATATTTGATGCTAGTCTGTCATGGGATGAGCACATTAGCAGACAAATTAATAAATCATTCAGAACACTTAGGTTCTTGTATAGATATAACAAAACTATTATCTTGAGAAATCAAGCAGCAATTAGTCGAAACACTCATCTATGCATTTCAAGAATATTTTTGATGTAGTGTACTCTGATAGAATAAATAAAACTTTGCAAGAAAAAATGTCAAAATGCATGCATGCGGTTTATATTTTGCATCGCAAGACATGAACATATTTTTCCTTTCATAAATAATATCTTGAATATGTACCGTAGGAGACTACTTCATATACATTGCCTTACATATAGTTATTAAATCTAACAAGCTGTTGTATCTGGCAGACATCTGTTGTATCTGTATCTGATCCCTCGCATCAGCGTGCACAACCACCATACACAAACAGATTTCAAATTTAACCTTCCACACTGCAACACAGAGGCTTATCAGTCATTTTAATTTTTAGCTGCAAAAGCCTGGAATGCCCTACCAAAGAGCATGTCAAGTATATCGAAAATATGTAGAATCTTTCCCGAAATGAAGTAAAGAATTTTCTTTTAGCAGAGCAGAGATTGTGTTCAACTACATGTTATGTTGTTTTTTTTTTGCCTAGATTTCTTATTTTTTTCTAGTTTTCTTTTCACCATTTTTGTTTTATATCATTTTATTCGCATAACATGTAAAACAATTATTTGATCAATAGTAGCATTCTGTAGCTAAATCTTACATTTTACTGTATACTGTATTAATACTGTAACCACATATCAGAAAAGTAAATTTAAATGTAATCCATGACATGGGTTAGGTGGAAGAACAGCCTCAGGCTGACCATCGCCCATCCAAATAAAGAATTTGAATTGAATTTAGCACTGGTGTGCATTGTAGTGTGTGTTATAATGAAACCAAGGTACAAAATAAAATAACATTTTCAATCAGGTACTTTTATTTTGTGTTACACACACCAATTGTGACAAAAATAACAATATATACATAAAAATAGCATGGCTCTAGGCACTATAAATTAACAATCACAGTATTTCCATGTACATCATTTATCACAGAAGTGTGTAGGTGAAATGCTTCAGTTCAGCGAGTAGTCCACAACACCAATGTTAACACCTGTAAACCAGTGTTGTGCATGACAAATTACGAAATTATTAATTCAACATTATTGTATTTACATGCTGTTTTTATATTCTATTACCTATTCAATGCCAATTTTGTTAATTTTTGACTAGAAAAACTTATTCAAAAAAAGCAATACAAAATAAGAACTTTTAAATATTACCTATTTGTTATAGTTTAACACAATTGATTAAACATTTAGTATATTTATGTTATCTGCATGCTTTCTGTTAACCATCACTGAAGTTAAAATGAATGTGACTGTGTACAACTTGCAATTTGAACTGTTACTTTAAAACAATGTTCATATTTCTCTTATTAATAATACTGTATCAGGTATACTTTATGTGATTTTTATCTTTTATTTCTCAACAGTTTTCACTAACAAATCTTATTTACACATAACCATAATAATTTCATATTGCTCAATTAAATAGCACCTCCAACAATTAATTGTAACAAAAACATAACAATGCTGAAATATATATATATATATATATAAATAAAACATCATTGTGTAAAATTCAAATTTAATCCTTTCGGTACAAAAATTAGCAGCCAATATCTTTTTATCATCATTTTACTAGTTACATTGAAAACACAATTTGTTCATCCTGATGTATGAGACTTCATTACACTTTTACAGAAAACCTCACAATAGAGGCATTGGAATGATACTGATATTTAATGGTATGGTAAAATCATCAATAAGCACACAAGATAAAATGTTTTACTTCACTATTTATAAACAATGCCAATTTCAGCAACACTGCAATATCACAAAACAAATTTGCTGCATCATGTCACAAAATACAATCACAACCTTCAATTGCATTAGTGCTTGTTTCACATATACAAGCAACAATAAAAATCAACTTCTCAAAAAACACTAACATCAATTTCAACTGCTATGCATGTTTGCGAGTGTGTCCACACAAGTTACAATGATCACATATGTGCATACTCTAGAGAAGTTTTCCATGAAACTGTTTCTCAGAATTCCATTTGCAGCATTTGCCACTTCACAATGACTAGGAAACATTTCATCAAAAAATAAGTGTAGTACACTTGCTAATTCAGACTTTGTCTGCAGAGGCAAATTACCTCATTAGGAAAGTCATGTCATGTTGTTATTTTTTTTTTCAGATAAAAAAAATTGATCCATTATTTTTATTTAAAATTATGAATCCCAAATATCATCAGGTAATTCAAAGTCGTCATTTCACGAAGTTTCTTGATGTTTTCTGTTACATGAAATTTTAAAGATGGTGGCTTACTCCTTATGAAAAAGAAAACTCCATACTGGATCTATGTTACAATTTTCATTATTTAATTTATTCCAGTGTTCTGAAATGAACGAAGCTTCCCAGACATTCAACTCTGTGTTTCCCATTAATCTTTTTAAAACCTTCTCTTTTTAATCAAATGCTTCTCTTCGATGATGTGAGCTGACGAACCTGTTCTTGTGTTTAGATTTATAATGTCCAGATCGTGTTCGTGCCATCTTATAAAACAGACTGCTTCTTTTCACAGTTAGGTTGCTATACAGGGTCCGCTCTGAAAGTATCAGATACTTTCAGAATGGACCCTGTATTACAACAATGTAACATTGACAACATCCATTATATAACGGATTCTTTTTGTTTAAAAAATTGCTAACCATTGTTATAACTGTATCTTTAGTGAAAATGAAAATAAATGTCTGATGAAGGAAGTGTGTGTTCTCCTGAAACGCCACAACAAAAAATTGTTTTCTTATGCTTGTAATAACCGTAAACTACAAGAAAATAATTCTACAATGCAAGCAATGCGTACATACAAGAAAAACTATTGTTCATCTATTACGGGAAAGGTTTAATGTTGAAGCCTTCGATTATTAATTTTTTAAAATACATCACGTGTATTAAATTTAATAAAGAATTCACCAGAAGTCTTTCATGCATTCACAGTAACCTTTCACCTCTCTGTGCAAGGACTAGAAGGATTAGCAAGTCTACTGTACTTTGGATTATATGCATGAATCACTATTTATTGCATTCTCAAAAACATGAGTGACAATCCAAGCTTGGATGATTGAAGAATAAGCACATTCAATGTTTTTGGCATAAATAATGTGAAGCACTTGATAGTTCCAATAGCTATCTTAGTTTAAAAAAGAACAGTAAGTGATGAGAAAATTTATATCATTATAATTAGGCCCGATACCGATGCTGATAATCGCACCGATTCCCACAGATACCGATACTTGAAAGAATTGAAAGTTGTTCAAAATATTGCTTAATATTTGTGTGTAAGTATTCCACTGTGCATCAATTTACCAACACTGGTTTAAAATGTTCAAGAATTACATCAGATTATTTATTACATGTTCTATTATTACAATATTCAGTTTTCCCACACAAAACTGGTAGAAAATAAAAAGAAACTTTGAATTTTGCGTAATTTCCAGGATAATTAGACTCAGTGTTCCAGAGCCATGTGATGACAAATTATAATTTAAAATATGTTCCATTAGCATGACATAGCTTGATCTATACTGAACAAAACTAGGTATTATTCATGGTTCTACCATCATTGCTTTACAAGATAAAAATATTATTTTGTGGAGTACTAATTTCAATTTCCAGCTGGAAACAGCCTTGGCGTCAAAGCTAATACTGAGAGAAACAGCCTGGCATGTTTGACAATAATTTTCAATAATAATAATAAATTAACTGCTGCAAAATGGCTTTTGCACAAAATAAATTATTAAATACAAACATATTGCTAAACACATATCTAAAGAAATAAGTACACCTTCTGTGGTATACTTAACAAATCCTAAAGCTGCATCATTGTAAGGTTTCAAGCACATGGCATTCATAGTTCTTCATGTTTTCTAAATTCTTCAATCATTGCATCAACTTTCAACAGAACATATTTACATCCAGTTGTAGAATACACCTTGGAATCTGTAGGATGGTATGTCATAGCATCAACAACTGCCCTGAAGAGGAAAAAGACAAAGAATGGTTATTTTCAGTACATGAAATATTTCATATCTGTGACTGTAATATAATATAATGGATAAAAGCAAGGAGGGCCAAAAGGGCTAACTAAAAATCAAAGAAGGTAAAGGAAACACTCACTGGACAGTAGAAAAATTCAAAATTTTCGCTAACTTCGCACCATCATCGGTGTGAGGAGAAAGAGACGGAACCGGAAGTTGGGGCCCTGCAGAGTTGCCAGGTCCCCATAGAAGAAGAAGCGATGTGTACAATGAAAAAAACAGTTTCGTCACCAGGCTCGTCGGAAACTGTGAGTGGGCGGGATGGGTTGGGAGGAATGGAGGGAGAGGTGGGTTAAGGTGGGGACGTTACTGGTTGGCCTTGTTCAGGCCAGGTGGAGTGGTGGCACTCATGGTCAATATATAGGCCCTCTCCCATCTTGTGCGAACAGAGGTGTTGGCTGGTTGGGGTAGGAGATGGATGATCGCTACCTGGAAGCAGTCGTTGAAAGGGATGCTGTGGTGGTTGGTGTGGACAGCGACAGTGAAGTCCAGGTTGTTATTTATACAAATACAGGGTGGCGTGGAGCCGACTGACGCATTTGAAATAGTCATATTATAATATATGGAAACAGGAAAAAATAAGTGAAACAGTCTATAAATATGTTCAAATATGCTATTTATTACTTACACATTACAAGCTCATTTGTTGAAAATTGGGAAGCTATGAATGAGTAGCGTAACCTGGTTACGGAAACCTACAAGAACGACTGGGGGTTTGTCGTGATGACCACATGTTACTCCATAACTGGTTGGATGGTGGTAGGTAGGCTGTTGCAGCATGGGTTATTATTATTAACTTCTCTTTGCAAGATAAAAACTAGAGCTGAACTGATACAAAGATCAATTCCTACCGATACCGATGCCAATACTTGTATAATTTCAATATAAAATAACAAAGGCTAGTTACAGAGTCATAGTAACTTGTCACATCACTAGGCACATATCTAGAAATATAGCGTGGTGTCTCAGAAATACAATGAAAGTATTTCTTTTTAATACGTTAGTATAATTATACGTAAATTAATTACGCCGCGGTGGCTCAGTCGGTAACGCGTCTGACCACCATGCTAAAGGTCCTGGGTTCGATCCCCGGCCGGTTCAAATCCGGGAACTTTTCTAACGTTGGAAGCGGCCCCGGCGCCCACCCAGCATCAAATAAAATGGGTACCTGGGGGAAAGCCTGGGGGGTAAAGGTGGTCAGGGGCATGATGCTGATCACATCACCCCCACTCACGACCGGATCAAGAAAGTGTGGGGCGTTACCCCCACACCCCCTATATGCTTTAATGGCGTGGTGCTAAGCACAGGGGAGCACTTTACCTTTTTTTTTACCTTTACGTAAATTAATTAATTAGTACTTAATTTCTTTGATGAGTATGGAGTATTGTTGTATGTAACCACAGACTAAGAAACTGAGGAAAGACAACATTAATACCTATTTGTTCTTTGTTTCTCGACTAAAAAATATTGCTATTACATAAATAGTAAAAAGACACTATAAAATCATGGATAAAACAGCAAATATTCATCATCTAGCTTAAGTGTAGTTAAAACTACTAAAAATTGTGTAAAAACAACTGCCATGGCAAGAAAATTAATGTCAAAGAAGTACAAAATTGAATATTTATTGAATAACAAAAAGAATGATGGTACGTACATTTGATGAAAAGTAAAGTTCCTGATAAATACTTTAAGTTGTGGTGTACTAGTGGGGCCTCCCTGATGGTGTAGTGGTAATCGTGCCTCCACTGGGACCCCTTGATTACAAGGTGACGATGCTACCACTGCACCATCGGGGAGGCCCTGGATTGGTTAAATTATAGATCTGTTGATACAATAATAATCTCTTGTAGCAGTCAATGTATAAGTTCCATATCCAACCAAAAATTAATCATCTTGTAATTACATTTAAACTATTTACAAAAGGCATTATTAATATTTTAATGATAACATCCAAACACTACAATGTTCAAACTGTTGCTCTATAACTACTTACTTCAACATATCATTAGAAGCAGTAAAATTTCTGAATTGAAATGCATCTCTTGCACAAAGCCGCACGTGTCCCCTTTCTAATGGAAGGAAAGGAACATAACTGTCCACCAGCTGGCCTCCTGTGACATCACTTTCATGCAAGCCACCTGGAAATAACACTAATTCATTAGTAATTTTGCATAATTAGAGCATGGGTAATTATGATCACTGAAATTAAATGCTTGTTATTTGAAGCACTACCCACAGAACCTTTCTGACTGCTGAACTAGTTATCAGTAGTGGTACCAGGCTATAAACCTTTTCTTTTCTGACTTGCTCGTTAGCATTTTTTATTGTGTTCTATTTTGATACTTGCTTCCATTCTTTATACCATGTAGTTTATATACAGGGTGTCCCACTAGCTTTCGAACCCGAAAAAAAAGTTATAATTTCCAAACAAACATACATAGGAAAATGAAATTCACAATACACGTACCTTGTTTCATGCTGAATACATGATCATCACAGCAGGTGCTGCAAGTGTCTTCCCTGGACGTCCAGACATGTTTATATATGGCGTTCCATATTGTGAAAAGTCAGATGTAGAGTCTCCGGTGTGATCTCATGAATCGCATTCTCGATGTTGTTTCGCAACTCTTGCAGTGATCGTGGTTTGTTTCTGTAGACACAACCTGTAAGGAAACCCCATAAAAAGAAATCCGGAGGTGGCAAATCTGGGGATCTTGGCAGCCACAATTTTTGGAGATGATTCTGTCACCAATAAAGGACTCAATTTCTGCCATGGAGACGTTGAAAGTATGGCATGTCGCTCAGTCTTGTTGGAAATAACCACAACGCAGTTATTCATCATCCAGCCGATTCACTAATGCACTGAAGATGTGTAAGTATACTTGTGTGTTTACTGTATCTTCAAAGAAGATTGGTCCAATGATACGCTGTTGGGAAATTGCACACCAAACTCCCACCTTCAATGGTCCTTTACGGCGTCCAAATTCACGTTGAACAGTCTGATACGATCCCGATATCCAATATTTATTTACAATGAACATGCGTTCCGATACGGTGTACCGATCCATCCTCGCAATTCAGGGACTCGCGCATCACACTAACCCACACGCACCACTTCCCCTGGCACCACCTACCGTCTTTGTTTTGATGCGTGTGTTTATTTTCAACCCTGCCTCGTGTTCAGCATGAAACAAGGTGCGTGTATTGTGAATTTCATTTTCCTATGTATGTTTGTTCAGAAATTATAACATTTTTTTCGGGTTCGAAAGCTAGTGGGGCACCCATTATTTAAATGTTGTGAAGGAAATAAGAAACACTCACCAGAACACTCTTATATAAATGTACTAGGATTTGATAAAATTCACTGTACTGTAAAAAATAGCAAACATTCTTGACCAGAAGCATATTTTCTTCTTCTTTTTTTTACCTACCTGTTGATTTCTTGACATTCTTGACTGGTAGACACCCTGCATTTTCAACTTTCGAACTTCAATCAATCAGATAATTTCTTTAAAAATTAGTCCACACACTATCTACAGGCAGCAATTTAGCTTCAACATTCTCAAAACTGGAATTATGAAGTAGGTTTACCTTTTTCAGCAAATACACCTTTCTCAAACAGGTCAGAAAAATCCTCCATTGTAAGTTCATGCCTTTTTTTCTCTTCTTTCCAAAGTTCATGCATTCTCTCAGTGATCAAATTTCCACCAGTGTTTGAAAGGAAAATAAATATGCTCTTCCTGAAATACATACAAAGAAGTGTTGGAAAATTAAAGATGCATGAATTGAGATTTTTTCTAAAATGGATTAACATACATTTATGACATTTCTCAATGTGTAGTTAATCTTCACTGCTACCAGTTCACTCACACTCATATTATAAATTAATCCTTTAGGTGCGTATGCACACAAATAGAAATATCACAGCCAACGTAACATTTTGAACCCACGCTTTTCTGAAAATTAATTATTCTACTATGTGTTGTATAAATTTCAAATTTTGTGTACAAATACAAAATGCTACACTTTACAATACAACTTACAAAAACTACATGGAATTTTCTTCAAGCGTCAATGTTGTGAGTGTGTCTTGCTTGTCAATATCACAAACACTGGCACGGCAGTCTACACTTCAATGGATTGCTCTGTATGAGAATGTACATACATAAACTTTAGGGCTGAGCTGATACCAGCCGATACTTTTCTGGCATATTGGCCTTTCACGGGTCTGCAAAAATGCCACGCATCACTTTTGTGGACACTAATTATCCTGGAAGTTATGCAAAATTCAAACTTTCTTTTTATTTTGCATCAATTTTGCACGAAAACTATATTTTGTGATTATATAATATCCATTTTAATATTCTGATGTAATTTTTGAACATTCTGAAGCAAATTTCTTGGTAAATTTATTCATATAATTGGATAAGAATATTTACACACCAATATTGATCAATATATTGAACAAATTTTTATTATTGCAATTTTCAAGTATCGGTATCGGTGGGAATCGGTAAGAGTAGTGGCATTGGTATCGGTTCAAAGTGGTATCAGCTCAGCGATAATAAATTTATACTATCACATAAAACACTTCAAACTGAAGCTTTCATCAGAAAACTGTCTTCCGAGACAAGAAATACCAATGATATATATTGTAAAAAAGTTTGTAACCTATTACCTGTAGCTGATACCATCATCTTTCTGATGATCAATGAAAGATTTAATTCCATCCATTACCTCCTGCGGCATCTTGTCCACCTCATCAAAGATGAATAAAGAATTTGCACACTGTGAAACATTGCCACGGATCCAATCTTGTAGGTGGCTCTGCAATATTGAATGCAAGTACTTTAGAAAGCCTACACCTACCTACCTACATGTACAAGTTTAACACAATTTGAAAGAAGAGATTACAAAGTACAACATGCTTTCAAGTCACACTGAGACTGGATTTTTCAGACTAACAGAACAGAATTTTAGATGTATAGAAATACGGGTGTCCCTTAGTCCTGCTACCATTATAATCAAACATAACTCTGAAATCACATGACAAGAGCAGGGCAGTTCTTTGCAGTGTGTTCTAAAGTTCAAAAAAGTTTGGTTTTTTTGTTGTCATTTGTGTTTTTTTAATGGGAAAATTTACTGCAATATGCTTGAACAGTACCTACTTTCCCAGGTGGAGGAGTTGCAGCCATCCATGATTTTCCAACAAGATGGGGCACCCCCTCATTGGTCTCATGATGTTTGGGACATTCTGGATAGACATTTTCCTGGGAGATGGATAGACATCTGCCCCCATGCAATGTTCTAGTCCAAACCTTGTTACACTTCGGAGAAGGATCATTGCAGCTGTGCAAACAGTTGATGCTGATATGCTGCAGCATGTATGGGTAGAAGTGGAATATCGTCTTGACATCCTGAGAGCTACTATTATTATTAACTCTTTCCCTGGTGACAAGATTATGAAGCTGTCTCTATCCTGGCGGGCAATTTAAACCAAATGAACCTAAAAGACATATTTATTCTTTTTGTTTGGCAACAGAAACAAAGATGAAATATTTTGTTATACAAAGTGTAAATATTTGTAGAGGATCAATGAAAGCATATATTTATAATGTAATAAATTTAGCATTTTAGCTCAGACGAAGCACATGTGTCTGGGCGTGAAAACATGCCCACGCCAGAGAAAGGTTGGATTTTTCGCTTTGTATCTAGTTTTGTTTTGAACATGGAATTGTTTCTGCATGAACATATCTGGTAACAGTGTATTACTGCTGATAAACGAGTTCATTTCATTTTGTATTGTTAGTTGACACAGGAAGGGTGACTTTCTTCTGTAGTGTGTGTGATAAATTACTGTGTTTTCGTGTGGTGCACTTTGTGTTGGATATTTTCCTATTGTATTTGTGTTGGATATTTGACTACTGTGCAGGTGTATTTGTGATATGCTGGGAAAGTACTATAGTAGTGTGGAAAAAGCCAGCATTATTGCAAGGTGAAGTGAAAAGGTCCCGATAAATTGATTTGATTTGATTTAGTTTATTTTACTTCGCGTTTTGTGCCTCTTGGCTAATTTGCGAAGATGGGGATGAGTGATGAAATGATGAAATTGATGAATGGACATTTACAAACAACCAAGCCCGACCGGGATTCGAACCCGGGACCCTTGGCATCGCAGCACGATGTGCTAACCACTCGGCCACAGGGTCGGGCAAAACGTCCCGATAAAGATGATATGTAAACAAACAGGTAGTTCAAAATCAACCATAATGAAGGTCCTGGCAGCCGCCAGAGGACTGCCTCCGACTGTCATTCCAAAGCACAAATTCGGTGGTGGGAGGCAAAGAAAAACAACCAAATCTACAGACGCTCTCCTAATGAGAGAAATAAAGAAAAACCCTTGACTGACAGCGTCAGAACTTAAAGAAATTCACCCGAGTCTGATGGAAAATGTTAGTGTTTGCACGATCCAGCACCGTTTACAGAAAGACTTGGATTTGTTGTGTCGTACTGCTGCTAAGAAGCCACTACTCACCACCCGCATGAAGAAAGACCATCTTGCTTTTGCAAAGAAATATGCATACTGGACACCAGCACAGTGGAGGAAAGTCATGTTTTCCGATGAAAGCTCAATCCAACTGTTCTGAATGGGAGCTGCTAAGGTTCGACGTCCATCATCTTCAGATCAATACGACCCAAAGTATACGGTCTCTACCGTTAGGCCAGTCTGTAATGGTGTGGGAGTGTTTTTCAGGTGAAAAGGGTAGGGCAGGTTTATATTTCTTACCACAAAACGTGACGATGAACGCAGACCGATATATCAACGTTCTTAAGGACCATTTAGTAGATATGCTTCAGATCCATGAGTGTGATCTTCAAAAGGCTAAGAAGGTAAGGAAATGGCTTGAGGAACAAAAAATAAAGATGTTAGAGTGGCCTGGGAATAGCCCCGATCTCAACCCAATTGAAAATTGTTGGCATCGTATGAAGCAATTCCTGGGATCGTATGAAGCAATTCCTGGGAAAGAAGAAGATTCAGAACCTACAGACCCTCCAAACAGAACTGAACAAAATGTGGTGCATTGACATGGACTTAAATACTTCCGAAGTCTTAGTGTTTCCATGCCTAAGCGTATGCAAATGGTTCTCAAAAGTAAAGGCAACATGACTCCGTACTAATGTATGCATTTTTTGTTGTATCTAATAGCTTAATAATAGCTTTTCACATGAGTTTTCTGTATTTTTTGCGCTTTTGTTATGAGGTTGGAAGTAATTTTGCGGCGGGTGTATGTTTGAAATGGTAATGGGACTTTATGGACACCTTGAACTTTCATTTCTCAATGTAATCCCTCTCCACACTAATGCAATTAATCAAGCATTTTACTATTGCTTGGATACCTGAAATGTAGAAATAATTATGTTTCATGATGAATGTGGTAAATGTGGTTTATGTATTACATACACGAAGTTTCATATTTCCGTGTTGCAGAATTGGATAGTTGTTTTCCGGGATTAATTTCGAAGGCTCATTGCCTTCATACACTGAGGGTACGGCATCTGGAGCGAAGATGGCAAAATAAGATAGAACACATAATAAAATGGAAGCATACTTATAACTCACCACATATGTAGCAGCATCTTGCATTTGTTGCAAATTCTGTGGCCCCACAAAATAGTGAACATACTGACTCCTTGTGCCTTTCCTGTACAAACTTTCAGTAACGATGTTACTGGCAAAAATCTTCCCAGTCCCTGTCCAGCCATGGAAACTCAACACTAATGCCTTTTCTGGACTGATGCTGTTGACATGGTCCCTCAGAGGCTTTACAATTTTTTCCTTCACAAAAGGCTGGCCATAAAGTTTGCTGTCAATTTCATATTGCAAATCTGCAAATAAAATAAAAAAAAGTTTTGTCTATCACACACATATATAATATATTTCTTTTCTGTGATGTATGTTTAGTCTTGATTTTTACTATGTTGGATTATTTTCCAGTGAATTTCTTCATTGTATCATTATAATTATTAATTTTTGTGAGGGCAAAACGCACCTTCTGTGTTTTTGGCATTCAATTACAATATGTTTGTGCAAAAATGCTTCAATTTCAGTTCCACAGTGGCTGTGTGGTCTAAGGTGCTGTGCTTTGGATTCCAACTGCCAGACGGCATGGGTTCGAGCCCACCTGGATTCAGTCTCTGGGTTCTCAGCCCATGTCTAGAACCGGTGGCAACCCACCATCATGAGGAAAATGGGGAGCTATGAGTGAGTAGCGTAATCCATTCACGGATATCTTCTATAACTGCTGAAGGGATCGACGTGCTGACCCCACGTCATTCCATTACTGGTTGAAGATCTCCACACCTCTAGGTAGGATTGTGGGAGGGAGACTGGCAGTCGGGAGATAGGCCAAGGCCCTTCGAGGGCTGATGTGCCATGGGTTATTATTAATATATATATTACATCTTCTCTTAAATAGTCAAGCATTACATTATCTTATAGAACAGGATAGCACTTTATGCTCAGATAGGTTAATTGGGATTGAATGTACAGTTTGGCATTGTACATTGTGCCTCAACTGAGGATCCAACCCAGTACCATTTGATTACAAGGCTTGCTCTTGACTCTGTAACGCCTACGGCAGAAAGGGGCAGGGGATCGAAAATTTTAGCTCATTTCTCTTTGAAGTTAGAAATTGATAGTTTTAACTAAAGACAGGAAAAGCCAAGTTCGCTACACCTGATTTATGTAGGATGTTTAAGCCTGGCAAACTCGATAAGGAATGATCCAGTTTGCTACATTGCACAACACTTACAACAATGAGGATGAATGTAAATTACATTACATTGATTGAAAAATAAAATGGAACATACAAGGAAAGCCTGCGATATTAATCCAGAAATCTTGGTGGTGAGATCAAGAGTCAAACATCCAACTTTCTTAGAAACAGAGGTGGTAACAAGTATAATTACTGAACATGTTGAGTCATGGACTTAGTCCAAAAAGACAGCAGCAGCAATGGGACTAGATGACAATGCTTCACCCAGACATTGATACTTGTGTGTTTATGTACATACATGCACAAATAATTAATATTAGCAATAAAAAGCAAAGGAGATCTATAAATATGTAATACATACTTTTCCCCACACATCTATTTTTCACTAAAATATTAAATTCCACCATCGATAGTTGTAAAGGTCAACAAAATTAACAGAACAAATAAATAGATGTGCAGAAAAAAAATTCAAAATAATAACAATAAAATAGTTCATGGTGAAAATATATAAAGAAATGCATTTCTAAGATAGTCTTACATGTAGAGTTAAGATAAATCCATTGCGAATCACAACACTCCAGGAAGTCGCAACATTCTATGAAGCTGCACACTGCTGATCCACCAATATTATAAGAGAACAGCCGTGCTGAATGTGAGAGTCCAGTCAGAATTTCCATTGTTGAACCAGAACTCAGTGCAACAAAGGAGAGCTCCAAATAAATGAAAATATGCATTGGTCCCATGATCTGTGTAAAAAAGAAAAGATAAAAGAAAATCAACAGATCTTCATTTTCATAAAAATTCTCAAAAGACCATTCTGTAATATGAAACCAAATGTTGTGGTAAAATAATTTCCATCAAATGGACAAATAATGTGCATAAGTATTTAAACACATTCAATAATTGATGGGTGTTAGCTTATTACCAACTAAATGTTAAAAGATTAAAAATCAGTAACTTACGTGTGTGAGCTTGAGATTTGTCGAACTACGTTTCTTCAGGTTGAAGCGATATTTTCAGACACCTGACATGGTGCCTCATCGAGAAAGTGTTGGTTGAGGATTTAGGTCACTTTAGGAAAAGACACTTTCTAAAAAGATAATGTAAAATACACATACTAAAACCGCGCAATACTCTATAAAAACAAAAGAATGTTCAAAGCTGATGAAGGCGAACTGCCGATCGGTGCTTGTGGTAGGCGAATGCACGGTGTCAGCTCATACCTGGAGAAGGAAACACCACCCCCCCCCCCCCCCCCGTCTTTCCCCAACTGGGGCTCGTGAGTCACCAATCCGAGGTGAATTCAACTTCCACCTCGGCGGCTTTCCTAACCTCAGGGG
The DNA here is from genome assembly GCF_977018435.1 of Lepisma saccharinum. Classification (NCBI taxonomy): domain Eukaryota; kingdom Metazoa; phylum Arthropoda; class Insecta; order Zygentoma; family Lepismatidae; genus Lepisma; species Lepisma saccharinum. The sequence continues at coordinate 47,644,317 of NC_139251.1, forward strand.
TAACATGGAAGCCCATCTCGTCTCTACTCCCGGCGGTTTTATCCCATTTTTTAAAGAAGTTTATCCAGCCATCTTCCAAGTTCCCGTCATCCCTATTGAGTTTATTCTTATTATCCGCGCATATATAGGCTGCCTCTACACATTCCTGTCCAATTTATTGTTAATTTTCCTGACGACTTCTCTTTTGGCAATCTTATGCTGGTTAACTAATATATGTTCAGATAATCCTGTCTTGGGTATACCCTCCTTTACATCTTTATCATGCTCACCCCACCTAATTTGCATACTTCTCCCGGTCTGTCCCACGTATTCCTTTCCGCATTCACATACTATCCTGTACACTCCCTTTTGCTCTTCAGGGTTATCGCGCCTATCTCTCCTCCCTTTCTTATAAGACGTGAAGTGTTTTTCGATGATCCGAGGGACTCTCACCCCACATTTTATCCCGTATCCCCTTACGGATTTTTCAATTTTCTCGGAAACACCCTTAAAATACGGAATCCCGACAAAATATGTGTTCTTTTCATCTTTTCCTACCTCTGTTTTATCTTCATCTTTATCATTTTGTGATAGTTCTTGTCTAACAATCTTCTTTGCTTTCCTAGCTACTTTTTCCATGTCGCGGATAGTATACCCATTCTTTATACCCACCTTCCTTATCCATTCTTCTTCTTTTTCTTTGTCTTTTTCGTCATTGCACAGCCTTTCGGTGCGAATGAAAAAGTTAAGGAAAACATATGACTTAGTTCTATTCGAATGTTGGGATCTTTTATGAAGGTACAGCTCGCCAGCCAATGGTTTATGAAAGACCCCGGTTACAATCTGTTGTCCGGTTTTAGTAAGCACAAGTCTAGAAAGTGAATCTTTCCGTTGGCCAGATCTTCTCTGGTAAATCCAATTCTGGGATCTTGCTTGCCCAATTGGTTGAAGATGCTATCGCGTTTATTTTTATTCCCTATGATGAGGATGACATCTACGTATCTCCCATAGTATTTTACCCCTCCCCCCACATGCTCTATGGCGGCATAAATATGGATGTTTTCTTTTATATAGAGCAGGCATTGAAATACAAAGATAGCAGGAGCTGTCATAATACCTAGTCTAACAAAACTTAACTTACAGTGGCCGCGGCTTGGAAGACCACACATTAATCTTACAAATATCTTTTGCAATTTTAATAACCTTTTTATTGAAGGCTGATGATCCCAAAGTAAGGTACCATAGCTTAAGTGACGGTGTATCTGTGCATCATAAACAGTTTTTAGAACCTTCAAGCTTACACACAATCTTAACCTACATTAAACAAACCCCTTTGCTAACTCTGGATTCAACTCTACTGATATGATCCTCCCATTCCAAATGATTATCTATTAAAAACCCCAAAAAAGGTGACAGAATTATTTTAATGCTCTGAATTATGATTATTACTATTATATGCAAGTTCCAAGTTTTGGATTTTATCAGTGTTTATGCAAAGCAAGTTAGAAGTACACCAGTCCTGAACAATATTGGAAGTAGATTTTAATGAGGACCTTAAAAGATTATTAGAATCTGAGTTCAAACAGATATTAATATCATCAGCAAATGGGTAACTACTGACCAAGGTTGTTGAAATGTTATATGGCAAATCATTTATGTAAATAATAAAAAGAATAGGGCCCAGAATAGATCCTTGAGGCACTCCATGTTTAACAGGTAACAAATTTGACTCCTTTTCTTCAAAAACTACTCTCTGAGATCTCACACTTAAATATGATTGCAAAAGTGACAGTGCTCCATCCTCAAAACCATAAAATCAGAGAGAGATACAGTATCGAATGCTTTGGACAAATCATAGAGTTTCACATTAACAACTTTCTTACTGTCTAAGAACATACAGAAAAGCAGCATAAAGTAATCTAAATAGATTGAACTCAAAAGATGGAGTAGGCTAAGTATTCTGTTTGATTCATGCATATATTCAGGTGTAGAAAAATACACGACATCCAGCTGCCATGATGCCTCAATGCTTTCACCTTGTGCCTGAATTTTCAAATTCAGTTCTAAAATAATAAAAAATCAAGTTCAGTTATGGAAAATTCCATTATATGTTTTTCGTAAGGTTTTCACATGTATAATTAAATCATAAAAATAAATATCCCATTATAAATTGTTTCACTCTTGCTAGCCGAGCAGCAATATGGTAGAGTTGCTGGCCCTTGTGGCAGAGTGGTTATAGCACATCGCGCTACGACGCCAGGGGTCCCGGGTTCGAATCCTGGCCTGGATATTTGTGAGTGTTCATTCATCAATTCTATCATATCATCACTCATCCCCATCTTCGCAAATTAGTCAAAAGTGGCACAAAAGGTGAAGTAAAATAAAGCAAATCAATCAATATGGTAGAGTCGGCCATAATTAATAAATTAAATGTTATAAGACCACATTTTAAAATGAGCTGCTTTTTCTTAGTTGTATGCAAGGTTCTCATGTCCTGTATTTGCAGAAAATAATGTTGGCACCTGAATTATTTTAAGTTTTGTATACCCTTGCATATATCCATGTAGACAACAAGGGTGTGTATAATACCCAAGTGAACAGAACCATTATCCTGCATCATGGCCAGTTTAAGGTGCAAGCTTTGGGCTCAGGCTACAGACATTTCCATCTGTGTATGGGACCGGCGGCCACCCACCATCGTGTGAAAATTGGGGAGCTAAGAATAAGTAGTGTAACCCATCATAGAAAAAACACAACAATGACTGGGGTTCATCATGCTGGTCACATATTACCCCGTAACTGGTTGGATGAACTCCCACCTCTGGTGAAAGTGAAGGCAGCAGTCAGTAGGTAAGCACTGGCCCTCATAGGTTCTTGTGCCATGGGTTATGTTCTTTAATATTTTAACCAGAACCATTGGTCCAAGTAGTTTTTGTGTGGAAAAGATTGGGATTGCACTTGTTGACTAATTGAAGTTGGTCTTACATAGGGCTAAGCCGATACTCTTACCGATTGCCACCGATACTTGAAAATTGTAATAATTTAAAGCTGTTCAAAATATTGATCAATATTAGTGTGTAAGTATTCTGCTCTAATTGTTTGTATCAATTTACCAAGAGTTTTGTTTAAAAATATTAAAGATTTCCATCACAATATTAAAATGCATGTAATGTAATCACAAAATACAGTTTTTTACTTTAAAATTGAAACAATATAAAAAGTAAGTCTGAATTTTGCATAATTTCTAGGATGATTAGATTCCACAAGTGTCGTGCAGCATTTTCACGGACCACATGGAAAGATCAAAATGCCAGAAAAGTATCGGTAAATAAATTACAACCAATACTTGTTGATACCAATATGACTGATATCAGTACCGATACATCAGCATCAGTATCGGCTCAGCCCTACTCTTACATTGTCCCAGCTGTTTCCAACACTGGAAAAATGAGTTTCAAAATTTACTTCATCGTGTTAAGACCACATTTAAGATATCACTGTAAATTCTAGAGTTTAAAAAAATAGTATATGGCAGTGTTTCTTTCTGAACATTTCAGTAACAGCACACACTAAAAATATAATATTTCGTTAATGAAAGTAGAAGCTATACATAACCTGGAGATACCAGTGTCATTCTCGAGTAGAGAATAATTTCGATAAAATAAAATTAATACTATATAATTATTCCCTATATATTTATAAAGTAATTGTGCACGTACTAACACACAGTAAAATGGATAAAAATTTGATGATCCATCAGCACAACACACATCAAAAAGAGAACTTTCACATGCAAGCACATAAACATGCTCATTCAAAGCACCGCATGTAGCAGGAATAAAATATTATAACAAAACCCCCACACACATAAAAAAAAAAATACTGATACATACTGAAAGCAATAAAACAGCACTTAACAGACATGGCACTATATAAGCTTAATGAATTCAAGTAGTAAACTGGATTATTGAATTGCTGCATTTTAATAGTGTATTCTTCTTTTTACAAATTTAGCATTGTGGTCTGATATTGTATAAATAATGTAACAGTACTTAACACACACACAACTATGTAAGCCTAATGATTATTTGTATTTTTGTGTTGCATTCTTTTTATTGCAATCTTTCTCATTTTGCAATTTTAGCAATATATGACGTTTTCAATACCAATGGTCATAGGTTCATTATCATTACACATATAGGTTAACATAAACACTGGTATGTGCAGACTAAATAACCTTAATTGCGTAAAATTAAGCAAACTCTTTAGAAAGTGTGGTAAATATGCAATATCGCCTGAACGGATTTCTTCAAATTTACAGGAGAAACTACTTACTGGAATCAGTTTCTGTACATTGTCGAAGTTCTTCGAGGTATTTTCTTTTGCGGAAACTGAAAACTTCACCATAGAATGCTGCAGAACAAGAAATAATCACTTTTTATGTAAGTAACTTACATTTTCTGTAAACAGACAACATTATGCCATTGTTTCCATTATGTACCTGCAGATGGCGCAAGCACCGAAAGTCACACCAGTGTTTCCAAACGTGCCTTTCTTTTCTTTTTTTTTAAACTATGCTAACCTAACCCAACCTTCCCGGAAATGGCCCGTGGGGCTATCGTGAATGGTTTTTGGGGGCTATCCGTCAATGGTTTGTGATGACATAATGAACACGAAAGTAGGTATTTTTCGGTGAAGAAGGTTGAAACACTGCATACCCACTCCAAATCGACAAAACACATGCACGATGATCCATAACGAGTGCACGCCATATTGTCTGTTACCCAAGCGGAACAAGGAAGACAAGTAATGAGTCATAATATGAAAAGTTGACACTATTTTATGGTAAAACGCATAACTTCACCTTAAAGAATCTTCCGCAATGCAGAATATGTAAGAATCAATGCTAAAATTAACGAAATAAACAAGTGAGAGGTGTTCGAGCGATATTGCATAATTACCGGAAGTGTTTGTGCTACCACTTGAAGGTACCTTGTAAACAGTGATACTATTTGTATGAGAAAGAATTATGCAATTTTTATTTTACATACATAATTTGTGCTAAAGTTTATATTGGGCTTCATAATAAAATGTATACAACATAAAACAAACGTATCTTTACATTAGCTTTCAGTATGTTGGTACAATGTAAAAAACACCTATTGATTTTCTGTTGGCACCATGGCCAAAGCAATGCTGTCAAATGGTATGTTCTTAAATTTGGTCAACTACTTTTGGTTCGGTTGACCTAATGTTCAGCCAACCACAGTTGGTTACTTGGGGAAAAGATAGCACAACCTAACAACTAGAATTTGGGCTGTAATTGGAAGTGGAACTAAGTTCCCATTATGCTGATGGAGGGGGAAAACCTCGTTAATCACTGCAGCCATTTGTATTCATAATTTCACCTTGCCCCTTGATACAAACATTATGGGGAAGTAAACACCATATAAATAAGCTATGTGGGTTACTTGAAATGCACACTGGGTTCATTTATTCCATATTTCTCATACAGTTCAGTTATCTGCACAATCCCATTTTCACAAAGGCCAATTTATGGTTATTTTGGTGCTATCTCTAAATTGACGGAAGCGAATGATAATTCAAGGTAATAACTTGGAACAAGTAGCTTGTATTGCAGGCTATGATTTTGTATGAAATTTTTGCTTCCATGTTGTTCAGTAAGGATAAATGGCACACGTACAATGCTTTATAAAATGCAAAAAACACAGTGGTTTGTCACCTTTAAAATACGAAAACTTAATAACAGCAAGAGTTTTTTAAAAAAATATACGCAAACTCAAAATAAAGCGTCATGTACATATACTTTCATAACGTGAAATTCTGCGAAAGGCTGATACGTCTCACAAAATAAGTTAAAGCTAATTAAATATATTACAAAATGTACATTCCCTGACATTTTTAATTTTAAAAAAAAAAGTTGGTTCATAAAGTTTATAATCACATTTTATAACTACACACATCGGCATTTTTTTTGCTTGAATTTAATATCGTAATAGTACTTACTACCTTTCATTCTGTATTACATTACTGTTCCTTGAAATATCCTTCTCCAGGACTTCTTCTGGATCCGTATTACAAACATGCACACTAGTTTTCATTCAACATTTTCTCATTTAAGAAAATAATTTATGTAACTTAAGGCACCTGACACACTCCTCACTTTCGTTTCGTCTGATTTACCAGCAGAAACTTGCACAGTGTTGCAAGCTAATATTTTTTCTCTATCAATATTTTCTTTCATTATGTGTTTAATATGTCTTCTAGAATAAATTTTAAAAAAATATCCGAGCGAGTAGTGTTAACGTACACAAGCACAATTATTTTCGTTGATAGCAACACGATTTTTGCGGAAGATCTTTATTTTTTTTTTTTTTTTAGCTGCGGCACCAGGCGTCTTAATACCTCACACTGGCAATATGTTGCCTAGCAACCAAACAATTTGTTTCACATTCTAAATATCTCGTCTCGTTGAACATATTCTCAATACAACACGAGTTTATATACTAAACATAAATATCTATTATGAAAATACAGTAAAATGATTTGCTTTGAGGTCATATCGTTGTTTTAACATCTGGACTACTTTTTAAATAGCATTGAACGTTCGTAAAATGCCCGTCTAATTTGTAGTGTCTCCAACTGGTTGTGTAATGCATTAAATCCAGATCTCTTTATGTTCTTTTTTTATTTTAGTTGTTTTCTTTTAGTGCTTTCTTAATTGTCATCGGAGGCGTCCGGTCATCGGGAGATGCGGCGATGACAAAGCAAGATAATAAAAATATTGCATTTTAATTATTTTCGAAGTGAAAAATAAGTAGAATACGTACTCGCATAAAGGCCCATAGCCAGGAATTCTTAGTAGGGGGCTGCGGAGGCAAAATCAATCCTAGAGGGAGCAAAGTTTTAATACATTGTGTTGCATTGGCACATATGGTGGGGTACACAAGAGCGTACCCCCCCTGAAAGCGATAATAACCGGAAAGGGTGGATATAGTGAAATCCAACGAACAAAAAAAAGTTGAAAAAATATAAATATGATGACCAAGGCAGTAATTTATTTTATTAAAAAACATAAACTAAACATAACGTTTCAATATGGAGGACAGAATAAAGAAAATATGCACGAAGAATTGTGAAAAATAAGGCAAACTAAATAGCCTATGGAAACAGCTGGAAAAGAATGGCTATGAGAAGCAGGATAGACTGGACATAAACAGAAGAAGGAAGAAAAGAGGAAGGGGAGAATTGGAAGAGAAAGAAAAAGAGGAAGAGAAAGAAAAAGAGAGAAGGTTTGGTATGGGGAAGACCACAGAAAAGATATGCAAAGTGCTTAGGAAAGCGGGCATTAAAACTTGCAGGAAGGGAGGGAGAAGCATCTTAGGAATAGCGAAGAATGCAAACAAGGTAAAGGAAAACAGAGAAGAGGAAGGGATTATCTACGAAGTGAAATGTAAAGAATGTCAGAGTGTGTACATAGGAGAAACGAAAAAGAGACTGAAAGACAGGTTGAAACAACATAGGGATGATGTACGACTTAAGAGAGAGAGAAATGCGATATTTATACACACGAGAGAAACAGGACATGACATAGAGTGAGATGAGGCTAAGCAGATAGGAAGGGAGAAGAGAATGCTAGTGAGAAAATGGAAGGAAGCCAAGGAAATAGAGAAGAAAGGTGAAGAAGACAATGAACTGGAATGGGGAACTGAAGTTAAACAAAGAATGGAAGAAGGTGTTAGAAAGAGTGGAAAGGACAAGAGAGAAAGAGGAGAGGAGAAGGAAGAAAAATGAAAGAAAAAGAGCTTGAGATATAAAGCCCAACCAGATTCTATATGGAAGTAAATATGTTTAGCCTTTTAGGTGAAAGTACAGTTGACAAGGGAAAGCCACCTGCTTGAAAGTTCCAGAACAACTTTCTAATAGTCTGGAGGGAGTAATGTTTGTGTATATATAATGCCCTGCTTTTGTATCTTGTTACTTTTGTACTTGATACAGAGTCTGAAGAAGACCTTGCTAGAAGGTTGAAACGTTACTTTTAGTTTATGTTTTTTAATAAAATAAATTACTGCCTTGGTCAGCATATTTATGGTTTTTCATAATCATGGAAACAAGGCTTAATGGTGTTATAAGTAAAAGTTCTAGATACTGAGAATCGGGAAATCGTTTCCCGAAGTCTAGATCTGGAAGGGGATTTTTTTTTCCAAATCCTGGTACGACATTACGGAATCCAACACACCTTAATAAATCATGAAATCAATAGAGGTCTTTGTTATGTTGCTAGGGCAATATAGGATATAATTGTAAAGATTAGTGAGAATTCCAGGTAAGAATGTGTTCTACTATATGATTGATTGGTTTGCTTTATTTTATTTCGCGTTTTGTGCCACTTTTGGCTAATTTGAGCAGATAGGGATGAGTGATGTGATGAAATTGATGAATGGACATTCACAAACATCCATGCCCAGGCTGGGATTCGAACCCGAGACCCCTGGCGTCGCAGCGCGATGTGCTAACCACTCGGCAACGGGGGGCCGGGGCTGTATTTTGCACAGGGGAACAGTTGCCCCACCTGCCCCCTCTAGCTACGGGCCTGACCATGAAACAGCTAGAAATGCAAGAGATTCGCTAAGTTTAGCGCATCGAAATGAGAGCCCAGTTCCACCCCTCACGCCCAGCCGTCCCACCACGTTTCCTGTTGTGTGTCAGGCGGCTCATCGCAATCTCTACCGTTGATGCCCGTTTGCACCAACGTCGATTTACTCGCGAGTGAGAGTAAACCAGGCCCGTAGCCAAGAAGGGGCCAGGGGGGCTGAGGCCCCCCCCCAGGCACTGAGGCCAGCCCCCTTGACATTAGGTAAAACTATTTTGTGTAATTTGTTTGCAGTGAAGAGTGAATATGCAGACAGCAGATATTACATATTTTGTTCACAACTTTGGTGAAGGATAAATTCAGGGAGCATGAACAGCAGCTATTACATTCGTTCATCTTATTTATAAGAAGTCTAGTAGCGGCAAGTATTTAGGAGATTCTCTTCTCTAGACTTCAGAAACTTCCTTCACAGGGGAGCTTCTTTACCTGTACATTCGTTGCCCCTGTTACAACCTCCCATTTATACAGAAATCTGTGACTTTGATGTCATTGTGCAAATTCCCTCCGCATCTTCGTCAAAGGCTAACAGCTGTCAAGTTTCGGGAACGAACGGGAGTCATAGGCGCCGACTCCATGGGGCTTAGGGGGGCTCGAGCCCCCCCCCCCAATGTTAATGATGTGGGGGCAGAGCCCCCCAAATAATTTTGCTTAAGACGATCTAATGTATTATTTTTCTTCTCTTGTAAAATTCTCTGAATTGTGCCACATGAACTTAACTTTAAATACACATTTGAAATGTTCTAGACCATCAACTTTGGGGGGGGGGGGCTGAGACTGCTAAACCATTAACTTTGGGGAGGGGGGGCTATGACCGGAGACAGCAAAACACATGACTTATTACTATATACTAAGTACATAATTATTATTTACTATTATACATATATTAATCAGAGACATAATGAATTTAGCCAAGGACTTGTTAAAGACTGTCTGGGAATCCCCTAAAAGAATGCAAATATTTAGGAATATTATTGATGTGAATGAGAATGCTGGCCATACTGGACTGCGACCACTTTGCCCTCGTTGGTGGACGTTGAGAGCCTCCAGTGTGCAACAGATCTTAAGGAGAAATTTTCTGAAGAAGATTCTACTGACGCAGCATTAAAATGTGCTGGATACCTGGAGACAATGCTTCACTTCAAGACATTTTTCTTTCTCTCCCTCTACTGCCATGTGATGGGTCCAATAGAAGATTCAGTCTCCACGCATTGGTGCTACAGAAGTGGAATCAAAACTAAAATACTTGACTGACATCTTTCAATAAAAGCGAACGTGTTTTGAGCAGTTCTGGCTGAAATCACATAGGGCAAACCGAGCCTAGTTGATGAGCCAGAATTGCCCCGGCAACGTCACGTCCCTAAGAGACATCACAAGTTCTACACTCCAAAATAGTATTATAAGTCAATATACACTGACGTGTGTGACACAGCAAAATTATGTGTTAAACAAGGACATGAATCTACAGGACTACAAAAAATAACAGCCGTAAAGAATGAATGCATCTCAACTGTGAACAGTTGCACAACAAACTTTCAGCAAACGCGAGAATTATTTCGCCAAGATTTGGATGCCGATAGGCTCTCCATACACATGTCCATGCTTGGTGATATCGCGAAACAGAGGAAAGTGGTTCTAACTACCATGCGTGACATAAGGAAGTTTCTTTTGGAAGACAGCACCCTCCAGGAGCTTCTGCTTGAAGTTGCCAAATTCATAATGGTCCTCATGATAGGATAGTGAAGACAGCCACAGCTTTGGCAGATGCTTACTGTGCACTTCTTCAGTACAGAGTTTCTAAAACTGAACGTGCAATACAAACATAAACATACACCCACTAGCCGCAGAAAATGGAATAGTCCTAGCCATCAAAACTACGTGAAGGTACATGTATACATCCAAATCTACTGCAAACATCACTGTAAAACTACTTACTATGATCGCAAGCTGAAATAAAATATCAACATTTATTCACGTAAATATTTCTCCCCATCTTTATCACGTGTTTGAATTTTTCTTGTGGCAGTCCGTCCGTTGTCACTGTTTACGGCGATATAAAGAGGTCCTGGGTTCGATACCCGGTGGAGGTACAAGTGGTTCGGATCCCACTTTAAACTGTAGGTCCAGTCCCAAGTAGCCTTACTGTGCATAAAGTGGACTTCAAACACCAAATCAATCAATCAATCATGTTTACGGAGATATCAAAGTCCCGTTACCGCCACCCTCTCTCTTTTTTCTGAGATGCAGCCACACCACGAGGTGCTACGAGTGGAAACACCCCTTGTCCAAACAGGTAACCAATCACGTGCTTCCATCTGTATGACGTTTAGGCACTTGCTTTGAGGCTAGCTGCTATCATATAAAGCCGGGACGCACGGGCTGGAATGCCGTTCATATTAGTGCAATCGAAAATGATCCTAACTCGAGTGTTACCCTGAGACCCGTGGATTTTCAAACTCGCGAGTTTGTTCAATGTTCGTGCAACGTTCAGCGGATCTCGGCAGAAAGGTCTGTCGACCGCTACTTTGCCCAGAGGCCATTTTTCAACCCCATGTTTACAACCGCGACAGGGTTCCTCTGGGCTCTGGCGTCATCTCATCAATATTAAACTTCTTCCGAGTGTCGCTATTTCAAGCTCAGGCACGTAGCCAGAGGAAGTGGTGGTGGTGGGGGGGGGGGGCTGAATCCCGAAGAAAAACTACATACACTCAATCAATGTAATCAATCAAGATACCTCTCATTCGATTTTTCAGTTGCGGCACATTTCAGTTTGAAATCCAGTTCAGATTATTTATGCTAAACTTTTTTCTTTGTATTCTTTGGCAGTCTGGAAATTGAATATTATTGCAGGACTCTATTCTATTTGTTCGTTGGGATAGTCTATAATGTAATCACTTTCATATCATTTAGCCATCTATTTTGGGGGGATGGGGTACGTGGCCCTGTGCACAGTGGCGCAGGAACGTTTTTCATTTGGGGGGGTACAAAATTCAGCCTCACACACACACACACACACACACACACACACACACACACACACACATATATATATATATATATATATATATATAATGTCCAATCAAGTGTAGCAATAATAATAATTAGGATAATTATATTTAATTAAATAAATTAATTGATTAATTAAGTATGTACATTAATTAATATTGCATTGTTATTATTACATGAATAGGTAAAAGATAGTAAAAGAATAGAGTATTCATTATCTAGCGTACGTGTAGTTAAGATCGTCAAGATTTGCACAAAATCAACTGCCCTGGCAAGGAATTTAATGTCAAATAGAAAAATAATTGAATATTTATTGAATAACAAACAAGGAGTTAGATCCAATTAACGAAAAGTAAAGTTCCTGATTAATATTTTATGGATATTATCATTAGTAGTGTGCATAAATGTTTGGAATCCTTCAAAGTCGTATGAGCCAAATTCCTTGCCTTCCAATAAGTTCAGCGGAGAAAACCATCGAGTATACAGGGTGCAGCAGAAATAACTCCCGGATTTCATTCGTGAATAACAAAGCAACGATCGATGTTATACAAAATTTTATTTCACAGTTGGAAAGAACAAGTATTACCATTTTGTTTCCCATACGTACCGAGACAACTCTATGAACGCCCCTACTTTTTTTGAGGAAGACGGCACGCAGTTAATGTAACGTGTGACCGTTATGTATGGATGTTACGCAACTTCCTGCAGCCGCAATCGAACGAACGTGGCAAATTGGCTGTGTGGTTCCAACAGGATGGTGCCACAGCACGCGTATCGATGAACGTGCCACGTGAAATGTTTCCAGGGCGTCTGATCTCACTTCGAAGTCACCTTCCATGGCCAACTCGTTCCCCCGAGCTCGCACCCTGCGACTTCTTTCTGTGGGAGTACCTGAAGGCTAAAGTTTACCAAGGAAGGCCGAGGACAGCCAATGATCTGAAAGATAGTACCAGACAGGAAAGAGCGACAATACCGACCAGACATGACTAGAAGGGTAATGCAGAACTTCAGGGCGAGACTTCAGAAATGCGTACACTGTGCAGATCCGCATTTGGACGATATCATTTTAAAACAAAGTAAACTATGTCACACAAAATGGTGACTTGAGGCAATTTTGACAAAAAATAATTGGAATATTTTGTTCTTTGGAAATGTGCAATAAAATGGTAAACCTTGTTCTTTCCAACTGTGCAATAAAGTTTTGCATAACATCTATCGTTGCTTTGTTATTCACAAATGAAATCCGGGAGATATTTCTGCCTCACCCTAACTTTTAATTGTTACGCTGTTCAAGCATGGTATTGGCATTGATGGAAACTGAGTATAACAAATGCTAAACAATTATATTTTGATAAATTACTTTCACTACTTGGTAAGTCTTTCGGGGGGAAGGGGTCCGGACCCCCTGGACCCCACAAAAACGTCCTTGATACCTAGGTATAATGTGAAGCCATGAGAAATATTCTCTTTTATAACAGCACACACGAATGTCCTGTTATTTAATGCAAAATATGCATAAATATTTTTCATTTTTTTTGTTAGAAAAAAAAAAAACAGATTTTAAAATCAGATAACAATTCTGAAACATATAAGGCTAAGCTCTGGACCTCATTCTGGGCTTATTTGGATTTCACGGAACGGAAAATCAGGAGTGAGGGGGATCTTGAGCCACTCCAACCAGCAATAATCATCTCCCACCCACTGGATATAGAAACTACATTATATAGAGTTCCACTTCAGTTCCTTTCATTCTAATTTTAAAAGTCCCATAGCTACGCATAAAAATATCTTTAAACAATTTATGGCAGATGTGTACCACATCCAATGCCTTTTAGAAGCCATGTATTTGGTATTTTCTCAGACATCTATAGGGTGTTGTATTGAAATAGAAAAAAATGAGTTCAGATTGTTCCCAATCAATTCGTAAGAAGTCTAACTTTGAAATATTTGTGAAACATTTGACAAATCATTTATTTGTAATATAATTAGCTGTACCTAATGACGCTCTTCAAGTACTGAAAGTAATATCATTCGGTACATTTACAAAACCGACATCCTTCAGCTCTCAGAAGTAGCAAGGAAAGCCATACGCTCAAAAGTTTATCCTTTCTTTTCAATTTTTGGTGGACAATGTGAAGAGCCGGCCAAGGTTTATTTTCGTATGTAGTGGTATGAAATGCAGATACATGCGTGTGTTGTAGGATGACATGTCAATTTATCATTTATGTGAAAAGGTAAACTTTAATGTAAGCAGAAGCATGTGCGCGTCACAGTTAAAGATTTTCGCATCTACAAAAAATCCAACACACACTCCCACCTCGCCGGACTCCGTGGCGGAGGGGTTAGCATAACGCGCTATGACGCCTGAGGTCCCAGGTTCGAATCCTGGCCTGCCCATGGTTGTTATTTTTGAGTGTCCATCAATTTCATCATATCATCATCACTCATCCTCATCTTCGCGATTAGCCAAAAGTGGCAGAAATGCGAAGTAAAATAAACCAAATCAATCAATCAAGTATTCCCATCTTACTCCCAGAGACCTTGTAAATCCAATCCAAAATCTACCAATAGAACCTGCAGTGAGTCTCATTTATCTCGTGCATTCATCTGACTAATGTAATTTTCTTACAATTTGACTTTAGAGCTTAACATAAAATGGCGTTGTGTTTGTGTTACATTCGATATCACAATTAGATTTTAAGCAATTAATGTCCAATTATAAGTATACCTAATACTTAGGTAAAAAATAGTCCCCCCTCTGATAAAATTGCAAATTGCACCCTGTTTAAATGTCTAGGAAAGATTTATTTCACCTAGGAATGATATCGCGATGCGATGAGTCGAGAATTGTCACAGCCTCATCTCGTCTCCTGTGTGGTGACTGGTGAGTTCCTTCTCGTTCTTGTTTGTGCTTATTTTTCTTTCGGTTTCCACTCTGAAGTTATGAAAACTTATTCCAAATTCACATCATTCTTAGATAGGCTAATCGCACTCTATTTTTTTAAAAAATATATATCTTAATATATAGGTTTAAGTATAGTTTTCCCAACACCTTCTTACAAATTTATGAAAAATATGGGTGAGGTACAGGAGTGTATTGTACCCCCCCCCCCAAGTTGGTCTGTCGTGTCTCGTCTCGTTCATGTAAGTGTTCCGTTTCAGAAAATTCCATTATAAATATTCAAAAGAAAATGGGGTCAGTCATATACTCTTCTGATGAAGATTTGTATCTTATCTTCGAATTGACGCGACCACTGCTTTAGAAATGTGTACCCCTCCCCTTACGCAAAGCAGCAATTGTCTGCAGCGTAATTGTCTGAGAGTCAATCTGATTCCATCGTTCCACACACATTTTAAAGATTTTTCATCTCCTTAAAGAGGTTTCCAAGAATTTAGGTCAATGAACTAACTAGTAGCAAGCACAATATAGTATAATAAGTTTACAATTAAATGTTTTTTGAATTTCTGTGGTAAGGACTATATTGCTTAAAATTTATAAACTATAATACATTTTTTTATTGGGCGAATTGATAATAGGTAATTTTAACAGTAGCACCTTGCGTCTGCTGTCAAATTACCAAAGGGGGGTACAGGGGGTACAACTCGATTTACGGATTTAGGGGGGTACAGTACCCCCCTTCAAAAATTTGCGGGGGGACAATGTACCCCTGTACCCCCCCGTTCCTGCGCCACTGCCTGTGCATCTCCACTCCGGTAATCTACCAATGCTGCAGTGGGTCCAAATGGCCATCTACGATTGCATTCAGTTGCTTATACTGTTGCTCCAGAGGCGCCAACTTAAGATATTTGGGGGGGGGGGGGGCAAAGTTGACATAATCAATTATATTATATATGAAATCTGTCCCTCCATGTGAATTTTGGGGGACAAATGTGTCTTGCCCCCTCAAAGTCGGCGCTTATGTGTTGCTCGGCATGGTTTCAACTTTCAAGTGAAGATATTTCAGTACAAGTTCACATTTAGTGCTGCTGATGTCTGCCTGATGGGATAACTTCGGCGTTTCCTTCGGGCTTCGTAGAATCTTCTTGTGGATGTCAGCAACAGCAGCTGCTATCTATCTAGTCCTGCATTGGCCACTTCCGCACCAAACCACGCATACTGCTTTTGCTGGATGCGTGTGATCCGGAAACAGATTGTAAAACCATCCGGTGCTTCTTTGGATGAAGCTGTGCGAACATAGGACTAGCTGCATTCCTCGACAATCGGATTCAATAACCAACAGTGGCGATTCCTCCATGTAGGAAGTGAGGAACTTCCTACAGTTTCATTTATACTTATTTCCAGTTTTCTACTTTTTAAGAGTTTAATGAGCGTTATAAAATTTTGAGCGCAATCGAGGTTCGCTACTCGACTGTGAAGAGTCAATGTGCTAGCTATCACCCGCTCGTTCTGTTGCCCAAAGACGACCGTCTTTGCCTGCCGCTGAGGAACCTTTCTCGTCATCCTACAGGCAGATGGGTGAGGGGCAGTGCAAGGGAGGGCGGGGGATTGCCCAGTTATCAGGCGCGGAGCGTCCATGTAAGCCGTGTAAGCCGGGCTTACACTTTATTAATTCTAGTAAAATGTATGTAATTATATGGCAAAATTCGTAAAAACTTCAAAGTTCATCTCGGCCTGATACCAGTCTTCGAGATCCTGTTTGTTAGATTGCAACACTTCACACCAGATGGCACATGAGAACTCCCGCCTTTTGCTTGGGGAAAGTTGTAAGCCGTCTGAATGTTGCCTTACAAATTTCTGACCGCGAAGGAGCAGTGCCTACCCACGCCCACCGTATCTGGAAGGAGAAGAACAGGGAATATAGGGAGAAGAGCGCGTCGAAACCCTAGGTGTGTAAACCTACGGGCAGAGGCTTACAGCAGCGTTGCAAACCTCATGTTTAGAAAAAGTGTTGTTCATGGACGTCCGCAGTATTTCTTTCCACCAGGGAGGATTAAGCAAAGTATTTTTTCAGGGGTTGGGGTAAACTAGGTATATTTCCCTTCTCAAAATATACTAATTCAATTTGAAGTTAACATTTTTCTGCAACGCCCTTACAATAATTAACAATTTGATGTGACTGAAATGAAATTATATGTGTGAAAATGGTTGACATTCATTTTTCAGGAAGTGCCTCCTCCCCTTGCCCCTTCTGGACATCCATGGTGTCGTTTAAACTCCGAAATTATGCTACATACTACTAAATTGTTCTGGGATTTTCATATTATAAATATTAATTTATAACAAAAACAAATATAAATTTGAATGGTTCAACCAACGACATGGGTTCCACGTTATGTGAAAAGTTTGAGAAAATTCAACCACAACGAAAAGCGGCCCTGTTGTTTTATTTATATCTCCAACTTACAAACGACTTTTTAAACTTGTGCGAGATTTAGCACCATTATGCTTGGGTTGGCTTCACTGAATACGCGGCAGCGAGACACAGGTCCTGCAAGAGGAGGGGCTCCAGCGTTGTCGGGTATGAATGGTTGACTGCAAAGGAAATTTGAGCCGGTGGTGCTTCAAGGAGGTTTTTTTTTTTCCAGGAACAGGGAATTCTGAAGCAAAAAACTAACAGGAAGGGGAAAAAGGAGAAACCTAGAAATGAGCGGGATACGTAAAAACTAGATACACATTGATGTGCTAAATTCTTGTTGTTTCTGTTTTTCGCTTGTAGGAGAGCATAAACATTAGACATATTAAGACTCTGTTTTCCGTTTATGTATGAACTCAGCTGGTAATAATTGAGCTAAAAAGTGAAATAAATAAGGAAATAAATAAATAAATAAATGTTAATGAAAACTTAAGATTGAACCAATTTTACAAATTTCATGTCAAATGTGAACCAAATATTATTAATTACATAGTCCGTGATTCAAACACTTTTCGAACAACGTACGAGAAACCTGTTTCTGATCTTTTAGGTGCTAGATTTGCTTTTACACTATCCTAAGAAAACACTTACATGTCCTTTGATAGAAATTTCTGGATATATCCCTACAATTTGTCAGCATTTCTTTTATATTTTATATTGTACTTTTTTTTTTTTTAGTAAATATAGGAAATTTTAAGGCAAGAGAGGGAATTTATTTATATCCGAAAGGGATATTCCCCTCACAGTCCGAAAGATCACTGCTTTGAGCAGTGACCGATTTTGGATCTGGTTTCTTTTTGTTTTCCCCTTCTTGCTGTGTGTTTGTTAAAGTCTCGAGATATTGCTTTTGCGAATTCCATCTATTGAAAAGCGGACTGTCGTCCCTGTGCTGTGGTGTAATACAGTAGTGAAGTGCATTATGGAATAAAATGAGTGTGATTGTGCGGTGGGGTGGAGAACTTGTTGAAGACGCCGTTGTCCAGCAAGGATTTTGCTGCCAAGAAGAAACTTGTGGATATAGGTAGGCCCACCCCTTCCTTCTCTAGCAGACATAGTAACAGAAACGAAAAATAAAGTGCGCCGATTTTGCGATTAATGATACGGAGCTGATACTTGGTTATGCGGTTGTAAAAAGTATTCAGCACTTTTCTGTTTCCTTCTGTTTTCGTTTGTTTATTATTATTATTATTATTAATTTTATCTAACTTTGCATATTTTTTATCGTTACGTTACTCATTGTGATAGGAATAACACTGACTTAATTATCAGATATCCAGAATTTTTAATTTGGTGAAAAATTCCAGGGAAGTATTCTGAAAAATTGGGGGGGGGGGCGGGGGTCGATGTGTGTGGATAAATCACTAACCATGTCAGCCTAAAAATAAGCACAACGGGAAATAGCCTTCGTCATGCTAGGCTTGCTTACACTGTTGGAAAGGTCACGCTCCGCCACTGCCAGTTATACGGTCCGCGAGGAAGGTCCCATGGGTTCTTCCACAGTGATTCCTACCAGTAGCGTAGCAGCCGCCCCCGCAACCTCCGCAACGCGGGGGGGGGGGGGCGAGCTTTAGGGGCCCCGCTATGTTCTCTCTCTGTCATCCTGAAATTTTATATAATCCCAGAAATTCAGCAGTTACTGTCGCTTATTTTAAAAATGGATTTACGAAACAGAAAGTTGGTTCTCAGTAACATATCATAATATGACGACGTCTGCGATAATAAGCAGAGGGGCCCGGGCAACTTGACATTATGGGTCTCCTCCGAAATTCAGAATTAAGTTACTTGCTCATATACGGCAATCGATAGGAAGCTTCTCTCATCTCATACCTTTATACCTACGTGGTTTTCGTAATAGTATGACATTGAAATAAGATCTGAGATAAATTTACCACATTGTCCATACGTATTACGTTTTACTTCAAAGGGGCCCAAAAACTCAGGATGTTGAGCCCAGGGGCAATTTTCCCTTTGCCCTTAGGTCCAGTAGCCCCAATTCCGCCACGCAGGATATACAAAGTATACAGTGCTCGAAGTGCACCAATCCCTCCAATAGGCATTTCATTGAGTGACAAATTTTCAGTGAATAAGTCCAGTCGCTGCTTAATTTTCTATCTCTCAAGACTTGAGTCCGCCTCTATTTCTTAGCAGCAGATTGCAATTGACCCGAAGATATTAGGTCACCATTGACAATGTAGAGGTCCAGTTCAACCCCGTAACTGAAATGATAAGTTTGCTTGAGTATATAACTCAGTATTAGTATTAGAAGCGTAATGTGAGCGGCTCTTACGTTGAATCTTGGCCTGGCATAGCCAGAGGATGGCTTTTTGGACTGAAGATGCATCCACCTCTAAGTCCAAAAAAGGAGTGTTTACTATCCTTTAAACAATTTACCCAAAGAGTATTTCTTAAATATATGTGTATTACATGTAACCTACATTAAAGAAAAGACGCTTCGAACAAAAAATACAAAGGATCACGAACAAAATAGTTGGCTGTGTGAAGCCTCCACCCTCCTTAAAAAAGAATCCTGGCTGTTATTCATCATAAAGTTATTTATCAGAGATTCAGACCACCCTGATTTAGTTTCGACAAACTACTAAACTGATATATAGCTGAAGTCGATGTCGAAAAATGGGAAGGAAGGGTTAATTTATTTTACAATTGGGGGGGGGGGGTTGCTAACTATTGTGCGTCTGTCCCACTCTGGCATCATCTCGATGTTTATTTTTTTCCACTGAGGGGGGCCCCAATATTTTACTTGCAGAGGGGCCCCCAGAGAACTGCACTATACCACTGATGCTAACTCTAGCATAATGGTTCTAAACCTAGCAAAATTTGAACTTCGTTGGCACCTAGCACTCTGTGTTTCGCATAATGGAAAATCCAGCATCATCTCAAAAACGGGCGTCCCTGGCTAAAAAGATAAATTGAATTTCAATGAAGATATTTTGAGGAAATATTTATTTTTAAGAAAATCTCCAGATCTTGTTTGTACTTTTCTAGCGGACTTGTTTCAAACAAAACGAAGTATGCCGACCAAGGGACAAGCTTTTACAGGCCCTGATCCATCCTCTTGTTTTCATCTTTTCTTTATCCTCCCCTATTTAACAAGGGAGGAACACTTCATAAAGGGAAATCGGTAGAAAGAGTTGGAGGTCACAAATAAAACAAACGGACGCCGTTACCAGTCATGGAATTTTCTTCAACTTTTTTCAAGCACTATGCTAAGCCCATTGTATTGTATGGTCGAAATTACTAATGTTGCTTAACTACAATAAATAATCAATAACCAGGCGCGGCTCGTGCATAATTTTCCTGGGGGTTCACCAAAATTATGAAAAGTGGACTTACCTAAACCTTTTGAGACACTACACGCTTTGGTTCGTAGAGATAGTTCTGGGAAAATTATCAAATTTTGGCCGGTAGATTACTGACAAAGTTGATTTGCTTTATGTTCAGATAACAGTGACAGCACCAAGGACTGTGTGTGTAGGGGGCGATCATTTTAATTTAAGATTTTCGTATGGTATTGTATTTAGGGGTATCTCAGAATTCAGAAAATATTCTCGCCTCAATTTTGCCTCTTCCACTCTTGCCAACTCTTTTCTGGTCCCACCACTGTCAAATAGACTATATTATTGGAACTGGATCCTGAACCTACAGTTAAAAAATACAAATCTCTGCCTGCTAAAATGAGTATGTATCAGTAATCGAACCCAAGACCCCTTGATTACAAGATAATTCTTATATAACTATTCGAAAGTATATCGCTAAATCAAAGCGATTAGATTCTATTCTATGCAATATTTTAACTTCTCGCACAGCAACAACTACACTCCTTCCAATACACAATCCACCTCACTTCACTCAACGTATCACTATGCCATATACAGGGTGTTTCTAAAGGTCGTTTACAACGCTTGGGAGGTGATTCCTCACACGAAAACAAGCAAAAAGTGTGAGTTCCATTTTTACGACTGAGGCTTCGTTTCCGAGATAGGAGCCTCGCAAAAGGTGACAAAGTGAACGTCACACCTAACTGGGACGAATACTATCACAGATAGAGAGGCGGTTCCAAGGGAATCATCAAGGAATCGTATGTGTTCAGTCCGGAAGTCACTATGAAAAGTTCACTGCACGCATGCGCAATGGAGTCCTCAAAGGAATTAGGGATTTCCAGCAAGAACAATGCTTGGAAAGGGTATGTAACGCAGCAAGAAGGACCGTGACAATGAGAAATGCGTTAAAGACAACACATCCCGACCTCAAACATCAAAACATGAACACGGAACACAAAATCCGAAAAGTTGAGCACTGTTGCATACTCCAGTTACACGCGAGGAATGAACGAATCATGTCATGTGGCATACGAGAGATACATTTCTCCACCAGGAGGAGGGAAAGAAAAACACAATATCAGATGATTGCGACAACGTGTATGTTTACACGCGACAACTACGTAATACCCCCCCCCCCACACACACAACAAACAACAAATGCTACAATGTCTTACGCACAGACAGTGCGTGTCACTGTACACCAACTGAAGATGTCACTTTCACCACACAAAGGGGGTGGGGCAGTGTTGCCAATCTCCGAATGCAGGATTTCCCTTTTACCAGTGTAAAATTTCCCTTTTTCGACCTAAATTTCCCTCGATTTTCAAAACACATTTGAAGCTGTATCTTTGTATTACTATAACTGTTAATCAGGACCGTATATAAGGGGGTTTAGTGGGTTCAAACCCCCCATTGAATAAAATACTAGAAACTGATCATAGTTTCATAATATAATTATTTTAAAATAAACATTTGAATTTTAAAATAAAACACTAATGTATTGAAAAAATCCCCAAACAAAAAAAAAATTCTTCTGCAGAGCAATGATTGTCGGACTTTGAAACCCACCCATTGTCAAAGCTTAGCTAGGTGCCTGCTGTTAATATTTTCCTTTTGAAGCCTGTTTTGCCTAAGGAACAAACTTTATTATTATTATTATTATTATTATTATTATTAAATATTTATGAAAATCATAAAGCTACGCACCTACATTTACACTCATTACGTTTAACTGGTTGTAGCCAGCCTTTGAACTGCGGGTCTTCCTGCCACTCAATACGAAATTTTTTCACATGTGTCCCAGATATCTTTTCATCCGCAGATAAATCCCCACGACGTTTTCTAACCTTTTTGGGAATTGCAGGTAGCTTCAGTCACCTCTTCCATTCTCCTTGCAACAACACAGGACACACAAAGTCACACACACAGCCACTAAGACACGTTCCGAAATGATGGATGGAAGAAGGAAAGAAGTTGAAAATCGCATTCCAAATTCTTTCCAGGTGCAGCGCGGCTCGTGCCTTGAGGCCTTTCTAGGAAACGCGACAAATATAAGACTGACCGGTCAAGGTCATCTATAACAGGGAGAAAGAAAGCTTACTGAAAAATGTCACTGTTGCTAACTATTCATTTGGAAAAAGTACACGCTGAAAAAAAATATTTTCGAACTTTTTAAAGAACGAAAATGTGAGTTTAAATTTCCCTGTTTTTTAGCTATTTTTCATTAAATTTCCCTTTTCCCTTTTCACCCTCAAATTTCCCTGTGCCGAGGGAAATTTCCCTGCTTTTGGCATCACTGGGGTGGGGAGCAATACCAATAGTGTTCGCACGCGATCACTGTGACGTAAACTAGACCAGTTTTTGGAAGCGCTGCGCAGGCAAGTCTGGCTCTCGTAGTCTACGTTTGACCTTCATTACTGCTGTACCCGCGAGAGGAGCTCGAAGGGTTGGTTATCTCCGGCAGTCGTCCCAGTCGTGTTGCAGGTGCTGGGATATGATCAGCAGTTCGCTCTAGGTTGTCATACGCATTGAAGAGTACTAGTATGTTGTATTGAAAGAAGTTGACGTGGTGGAGTGGACAAGTCAAGTATCGCAAAAATTGGTCTGTGGTGTTCGTACGGTGATACGGCCAATTTGTGCAGTGTGCCAGTGTTAAACAAAAACGATACTTTGCAGTTCCAGCTCCGTATTACACAGATGGCTGCGTATACGACCCAGCAGCTTGCAGACATGCATCTCATGTATGGGGAGGCACGTGGTATTAGCCGTGAGGCAAGGCGTCCTTATGGAGAACGCTTTCCACATAGACGTTTACCGTCTCACGCCTTCTTTCAGGTAGTGGACAGTCGACTGCGTGAAACAGGGTCAGTGTTACCACCGCGGCAAGAAGTTGGAAGACCCCGAAGTGTACGCATACATCAGTTTGCAGAAAATGTGTTAACAGCGGTCACAGAACATCCTCGCACCAGTACGCGCGTGCTCGCTCGGGCACGAAACACGTCTCATGTGAATGTTTGGCGAGTGTTGTCAGAGGAAGGAATGCACCCTTTTAAACTGCAGAAAATACAAGAACTGTTACCTCGTGACTTTCGCCCTCGTATGGACTTTTGCCAATGGTTGTTTCATCAGCTGGACACAAACCCTCACTTCGGGGCAAAGGTATTGTGGACAGATGAAGCTATTTTCACCTGGATGGATGTCTTCAATAGTAGAAACAGTCATGTCTGGGACTTTGACAACCCACATGCACTTTTTGTGGACCATCACCAGCACAGGTTTTCAGTGAATGTGTGGTGTGGGATAATACATGATCATTTAATTGGACCATACATTCTCCCTGTTCGCCTGAATGGTCGCACGTATCATGCATTTCTTAGTGAGGTTCTGCCTGAACTGTTGGAGACCGTACCTTTGGCACTGCGGCAAGAAATGTGGTACCAACACGATGGGGCACCAGCTCATTTCGATCGTAATGTACGACATTTCCTGCATGACGTGTTTCACAATAGGTTCATTGGTAGGGATGAGCCTGTGTCTTGGCCACCGAGGTCGCCAGATCTCAACTCTCTCGATTTTTTCTCCTGGGAGAAATGAAAACCCTCGTATACGACACATCTGTCACATCAGCTGAGGACCTCGTTGCTCGCATCAACATCGCCGCCGCGACGGTAGCAGATACACCTGGCTTGTTTGCTCGTACTCGACAATCCTTGAGCCCGACCCTGTGGCCGAGTGGTTAGCACATCGCGCTGCGACGCCAAGGGTCCCGGGTTCGAATCCCGGTCGGGCTTGGTTGTTTGTGAATGTCCATTCATCAATTTCATCATTTCATCACTCATCCCCATCTTCGCAAATTAGCCAAGAGGCACAAAACGCGAAGTAAAATAAACTAAATCAAATAAAAAAAAATCAAATCGACAATCCTTGATTCGTCGCTGCCATCTCTGCGTAGAAGTGAACGGCAGACATTTTTAAAACCGTCTGTGATTATCGCTTTCAGCAAATCCCAGTGAGAACACTCTTGGTATTGCTCCCCACCCCCTTTGTTTGGTGAAAGTGACATCTTCAGTTGGTGTACAGTAACACGCACTGTCTGTGCGTAAGACATTGTATCATTTGTTGTTTGTTGTGTGTGTGTGTGTGGGGGGATATATTATTTAGTTGTCGCGTGTAAAAATACACGTTGTCGCAATCATCTGATATTGTGTTTTTCTTTCCCTCCTCCTGGTGGAGTAATGTGTCTCTCGTATGCCACATGACATGATTCGTTCATTCCTTGCGTGTAACCGGGGTATGCAACCGTGCTCAACTTTTCGGATTTTGTGTTCCGTGCTCATGTTTTGATGTTTGAGGTCGGGATGTGTTGTCTATAACGCATTTCTCATTGTCACGGTCCCTCTTGCTGCGTTACATATCCTTTCCAAGCATTGTTCTTGCTGGAAATCCCCAATTCCTTTGAGGACTCCATTCCGCATGCGTGCAGTGAACTTTTCATAGTGACTTCCGGACTGAACACATACGATTCCTTGATGATTCCCTTGGAACCGCCTCTCTATCTGTGACAGTATTCGTCCCAGTTAGGTGTGACGTTCACTTTGTCACCTTTTGCGAGGCTCCTATCTCGGAAACGAAGCCTCAGTCGTAAAAATGGAACTCACACTTTTTGCTTGTTTTCGTGTGAGGAATCACCTCCCAAGCGTTGTAAGCGACCTTTAGAAACACCCTGTATATTTCAATCACCAGCCATGCACTTCAAAACAAACTAACAAGTATGGAGACAATGACACGTAACAAAGTTAAATGCGCGCGTCCCTTCGAACACCCTCTCGCGCTAGAGTATAACTGATCGCACGAAACCCAAACAACTTTTTGGTCGTCTTCTGACGTAAGTGCGAAATGCCTTCATTGTTAGGTTAGGCTTGAATAAATAGCAAATATTACATTTTTGGTCAAGCACGGTAAGCCCCGAAAATTGAGTGTATATATTCTAAGACAACTAAACCTAAAAAGCCTAACATGTCAACGAAAGCATTTAGTCTGACGTAAGAAGACCAAAAGGTTGTTTAAGTCTTGTCCGATAAGCAACCCCTCGCCCTCGCGCTATTTTTGACTTTTCGGCTCCTTCCACCTTAAGATTTTCCATCTTAAGCCCCTATCACACGGAACTGGATTTCTATTTGGAATGCTCTAGTTGACGCTGGACTGGCTACCCATTTGCTAGTTTTCGCCTCATACGGTACTTGTTATACCGTACTTGTCGATAGTCTTTCGTTCCCATAATGGCGGCCACGCGAGATGTAAACAACGTATCACTTCACACTTTTAAAATACGATAACTATTCAACCGAGAGGAATATCGCATCGCATTAAATGGTTTGAGGTAGAGAAGAACGGTGCTGATAAAATACATAATTTACAACATTTACTGTACACGTATGGAAGAATATTTAAGCTTTTTCAATTGTAACATGCCTTTCGTGTTCTATGCACTCGGAAGCCACAGACAAAAAAAGGCTACTTTACAAACTCACAGAATATCTTCACATGGCCAAACTTTGCTCTGATTGGCTGTTCCACAGAATCTAGTCGAAGAAGTTAGTAGCAATTAGAACATGCCCTATTCCTCAAAACCAGTCAAGCAGTCAGCCAGGCGGCCATGATTACTAGCCAGAAAGTCAGTTCATCGCCAACTAGGGCATTCTAACTAGAAATCCAGTTCCGTGTGATAGGGGCTTTAAAGATGAAAACTCTGAATGTGTAGGCAAGTTGTTTTCTATCATATGTATCTTATTTGTCCCATCATCTTTACTTCTAGCTTTCGTTCGGTGTTACCTCTACATTTGTATTACACCCTCTTCATTAATCTAATAAGTCTTGTAAAATATAAAAATACAAAGAGAATGCCAAATGAATTCAAATTGAAACACATAGTGCAACACTGGAAGAGAGAAGAGCGTGATTCACTCCAGCTCGCTGGTGATCCTACGAACTGCGCATGTCCGTTTTGACGAGACTGCCTTCCTCCAGTCTCAGACTGCATGTATTTTCGCCATATGTACGCGTCGAGCTTCTGCTAGCCGTCCTAAGCTTTTAGCATGGTAGGGGTTGCCTTGCGGAGGTTCAGCGGAGACTTTGCACGAAACGGAACTAGAGGGGAGCTGAGTGGCTCTGGCCCGCGGTTTCTTCTTCTCACTAAGAGAATTTGCCACTCTACGCTTATGAACATCTCAGTTATTGTTTATTTTGTATATTACTGGGGGTTCACTGCACATTTGCGCTATACAGCCAACCGCGCCTGTCAATAACGCAGTTCACAACTCCAAAATAGCGAAATAAAATAGTAGTGTCACAAATGTGCATTTGACTGCAACTCTGATTTCTTGACCAAACGACCACAAAAACCTGAAAAACTCACTTTCTCTCCACGTTCCGCGCCTCATTTATTGCGCTGACGATGTTTCACGGCGCAGAAAAGCCGTGATGAGTGAAAGATGCGCTCTCATCCTCTCATCCTTTGAAGGATGAGTGAACCTTATCGTAATTTTCCAAGTCCGGGGACCAAAATGTTTATATATCGTGACCTTTGTAAACCTACCTCTCTCTCTCGGGGGAAACGACGATGTGCCTCTCATTATTTTCCGTATTGTGTGACGCAAACAAACAAACAAATAATAATTGTTTTTTTTAGGATTCCCTGGCCCCTATATAACCTCGCCAGGGGTGCGTGGTGCCCAACCAAAAAAAGTAAAAAAAAAAAGGTTCTCTAACGGCTGCGGTTATAGATTACCACACCTCTATAGAGTTTCACGTGTTTCTTTTTTTTCTCTCAAACTTCCATGAAACTCTACAGAGGACCTCCGTAATTATGCATGCAACGTGTACTAACGACTCTAGTGTTATTTGATGTTGTAATATTTTTGGATATAGAGTTTTATTGTGAGATAGATAAAAATAATTATGTTTATTATAAATATTTTCTTGATGAAGATGGAGAATATATGTGTGTGTGTTACAAAATAAAGTTGCATGCTTTTTTTTCTAGTGTGTGTATATGTGTATATGTTTTTTTGATGTTTGACAGCATCTGAAACGATAAAAAAAGAAAGAATTTTATTAATTTTCTCGTGTAAAAAAAATAACAAAAATTTTGTGCAAATTCTGATTGTCTCGTGCTATAGTGATGAAAAAAAAAAGATATTGTAACTGATAACTGATGAAATTGACATTGTAACCGATCCCGAAACTAGTGAAATTCGTATTGTGCCATTGTAACTGATTGTGCTAGTACAAAAAATTTCTTATTGTGCAAGAAAAGATGTTAAAAACCTGTTAAAACTGCTCCGTGACCCTCTCGTTCTTCACATCGTGGACGAAGGACTTCTCTGCGACCAGGATGACGCTACATAGGGTATCGGCAGGCAATGGACTGTTGAACTCGCAGACGATCTTGATGTTGGTTCGATCGTTGACCACCACCTGCTTTCTCTTAGATGTATTGATGACGGTCATGGGTCTGTGGGTTTTGAATTCGCTGGGCGTGTAATACATGTCCACGCTTCCCTCGGTCACGCGTTTGTAAGACGTGTAAGCTTCGTAAAGTTTTAGGTAATCGTCTTTGGTCATGTCGAGGTTGTAATTCTCGCGCGGGAACACTTCGTTCCTGCCATTCTTCAGATAAACGTTCTTTATCTTGCAGTCGTCGAACTTGCTGGAATCTTTTTCCTGATTCTTATCGCGCCCGGTCTGAAAAAGTACAATGACGAAATCTGGCATGTCGAACTGTATGTTGTTGAACTGCGTCGTCACGTCGAATTCCATGTGACTTCCCGACGCCATCTTCTGCACGCACTGGTAACCGTGAAAGTGAATGGCCACCTGCGGACTCTTCAAGATCTCCGCTTTGTACTTGAGGGCGTAGTTCGTTTCGTATTCCACCACCGGCATTCTCAATTCCATGCTCCGGATGACGCATTTCGCCGCTTCGGGTAAAGTGTTGGCTATTGGCGTGCCGTCGGCGTTCAAGTTGGTGTATCGCATCAGTGCGTCGTTGTCGTTGGCAGCTCTTCGAAACGTGACTCTCAGTCCTCCCTTCCACATGATCTCCTTGTAGTCGGAGAACGACGACATGTTCGCTTCCGACGCTAATTTTGTTGTTGTGCTGCGTGACGTTAGGTATGAGGTACATGCTGTAGAATGCACGCAGAGCTACGGATTTAGGATAGACGATGTCGTCGTGCAGCGTGAGTTTCAAGATCGAAGATTCGCTCGTGAGATGGAACACGCCCATCCTGGTGATGCTGTTTAAGGTTCCACAAAGCTTTCTGGAAATCTTCGATCGTAGGCTTATTTATTTTAGAGAGAAACGCGAGCACGGAGAGGCAGAGATGACCGCAGTTCTCGTCTCCGAAATTTTGAATTCGTTCGTCGTTGTAGTATATAGAGGTTTTGTTCGTTTTCAGGTAATGGACTAAATTTGTAGGTGGAACACCTCCGAAAGAATCGAAAACGAATGCTTTGTTATTGTCGTTTTTGTGGTAACATATCCAATGCGTGCCTGGATTTTCTTGACTGTCCAAGTTGACTACGCCGCATTCTCTTCTTTTAACGGTTGAAGGTAACGAGTCGGACATGAAAACTCCTCTGAAGTGTTTGATTTGTAACGGTTCGATCAGAGATTCAATGTCTCGGTTGGTGAGTGCTGCTGTTTCTTTTTTTTAAACTTTTTCATCACGCCCTTCCCCTCTTTCTTCTCCATGGCCAGGTTGTGACGTTTCTGTTCTTCCAATTCCGCCTAGTTCTTCTTCGAGTCGATGACGGTTTTCGCGATGGCGGCGCTTCCGCCGGCCAAACTTCCAACGGCCCCCAATGCTGCCAGGATGGCCGGGATGCTGAATATGAAACCTCCGATCTTTTGCTGTTTTCGCGAACGCTGCAATCTTCTCAATTGAGGTGTGCTGAGAAGTAATTTCATTCCGTGTCCTTTCGACAAGCAAGAACGTTTCTTCTCGCGTTGTTTCTTGGTGAGTAACCCATCGAGGGCACCTAGATTTTTTAGATTGGAGTATGGTATCTGGTACACGACACCCTTGTGCTTCATGTTGATGCTCTATATATATATTTTTTTTCACGGTATGTTATTTATATATATAAATGTTCTGAGATTATTTTCTTGTTTCGCGTAATTTTTTTTTCATGGTATGTTATTTATATATAAATGTTCTGAGATTTTTTTTTTGTTTCGTGTAATTTTTTTTTCACGGTATGTTATTTATATATAAATGTTCTGAGATTTTCTTTTTGTTTCGTGTAATTATTTTTTTTTCAAGGTATATACTCCCCGCATTCGTTACACAAATTCTATTACGTGCTTCGTTTTCTTACCAAGAAGTTCCTTTGTTCCCTTGTACACGATTCGAGTTTTGTTCTCGATTAAAATAGATAGCTTCTCGTCGGATAACATGTTAGCGTATCGATCTGGTAAAAATAGACTGTATTGTCCGTCGAGCAACAGACGCACTTTGGGACCATACTGGGTAGAAACGATTGAACCGGAAGTTATCGTGTAGGGTTTGTCGACTTCCAATTCCTGAATTTTTACATACTCGACTGACAAATTTAGCATTTGTTTCAATGCTTGAAGATCAGTCATTTTTTTTCACTCATATCGAAGGAGAAAAATTTTCAGAGTGTTAGAGAGAAATTTAATTGTTTTTTCACGATGTGTGTTATTTATATATACTTTTTTTTCACGATGTGTGTTATTTATATATCAAGTTTTTTTTGACACGTATATATTATTATTATTTTTTTTTTAACAGAGGAAGAAAGTCCGTGCTTCGGAAAACGCGATGATGTGCGTAATGATATCTTCCGTCTCCTGCTTAGACTTGCACCAATTATCTGTGTACCGTCTTCTCCCCTGCCTCGCCTCGTGCAGTTCGTCCATTCTCTTGTTTAATTTTTCCCCTGCGGCCGACAGAAGTGTGTCGAGATCACCGCACCTCAGGCCGCTGATCTCCCGAAGACGGTCCTTGACGGCCATTTCACACGGAATTCGAAATGCTGGCGTCGTTCTTGCTATGATCAAAAGTTTTCCTATATCTCCGTTTACTACCTTTTTGAATATTTTAGATAGTAGCTCCGGTGGCAAGTCGGTTATACGAGACATGTTGTTTTTTTTACTGTATGTTATTTATACACCCCACCCAAATTTTTGTTTCGCGTTCATGGTGATGGTGGTGCCCAGTGCTGCAACTCTTTCTCCCAACGAAGCGTCTCTGCTGACGAATCTTTCGAAAGCTGCGTGCTCTAACTTTCTGTCTGCTTCGTGACGTGCATCCAGATCCGTCTGCGTGGTGTTGTAGGCGATGTCGTGATCTTTGCATGCCGCGTCCAACGGATTCACACCCTTGTCTCCTCTCTCCAATCTTTTCTCGAGTTTGGTACCCGGTCCGCAGTACTGGTAGCCAGGTAAATGCATCTCGAAAGGTAACTTGTTGATGATGTCGTTTACGAGTCCCTTTCCTTCGGCCACGTTCCAGAATCTCGGAGGCAGCGTGTTGATGATTTTGATGAGGTAACCTATACCCTTGTCGTCGTTCACGATGAAGTTGGAAAGTTTGGCGCTGATCATGTCCACGATGCCAACCTTCTCGTTGTAGAAATTACGATTGCCTGCATTCTCTTCGCCGGCTATCACCAACAATCGGTCCACGAGCTTCCTAACGTCGTCCACCCAAACGAATTCTTTGGGTAACGTGTTGTAGCGTTTGACGCCGCTGCCTGTTTTCACCTGGTTCCAAATCGGTTTGATGAGATTCCTGTACTTCTCGCCGCTGCTCGATTTCACCCTATTCTGCGAGGCGTCGTTGTTCTGGTACAAGGCATCCGTCATGATCAAAATTTCCTTGTAACTCTGGTAATCTTCGTCGGTGTAATCTTTCGGCTGCTTTTTGGCAACGAGTTCTCACAGTCCCACCGTACCCGGATACCTGGTCCAACTATCCTTCTCGCCTAAATTGACTTTAATGTTGTTGCCTTCGAAGGTCACCTTCGATTTCCCAATCTTCCAAACCACACCGCCACCCTCGTTGCTCTCCATGCTGGGATACAATCCAAACACTTCATCCTTGTCGAACTTCCCCGTGCTTAGATAGTCTCGTGCCAAAGGTCCCAACTCGATTTTATCCGAAGACGACGACGTGCTGCCTATGGCTCGACGTCGTGCCGGTACGTCCTTTAGTTCGAACGGCGTCGAAGGAATGCTCGAAATGGGCGTGGGTACGGCGTAACTTTTAGCTGCGAGCGGCACGAGTTCGTTGATCAAATTTTTATTTTGTTCCGTGACGCTTTTAATTTCTTTACCTAGACCGCTGATGGCGTCGATCACGGGTTGATCTTGACGTTTCTTCTCTTCGTAGGATCCGCGATTCTCGGATTTCCAACCTTTGAATCGCTTCACGAGGTATTTTCGCAAGTTGAGATTTTCGTCTTCTTGAAATTGACGTTTTAACATTTTCCTATATACGTTGAAACGTTTTTGAAACGTCGAATTCTCAGCCTATACGTTCGGTTCTCGTAGTTTTCTGCTGTCACCCTCTTGAGACTATCCACTTTTCTAACACTCACTTTTTGTTGTAATGGTTATTTTATATATGCTTGTCAGACGTTTGAAAAAAAAGAACGTTTTTTCAAATTTTATTTTTTAGATTCTTACGATTTTTGATTTTTTTCGGATTTTTTTCTTCTTGTTGCAAATCTGAAATCGTCCTCTTGTTAGCCTTTGAGACGTCTAGATAAACGTTTATTTTATTTCTATATTTTCCATGGTTTGCTTTTCGAGTCATGTCGATGGTCACGAATCCGAAATCGTCACTGTTCCAACAGTGGGAGCAGAATTTAGAAAATAGATTGTAATTTATGTCAGTCCCTACGTAATCATCGTGTGCGTGTTTTAAATTGGTGTGGTCTTGTCGAAACAAACATATGAAATTAGCGTTGTCGCGTAGCAGTTGTTTCGGAACCTTGGAAAAAGTTTGTGCCAGGTAGAAACAATCCAATCCTTTGTGACGTCCTCGAGTGAAAAAATTACGAATCTCGTTTTGATTTTCCAAGATCATGTCGTCGAACACCACAACGGAATTCTCGAGACAATCGTCCAGTGGAATGATTTCAGTTGCGAAAGTTGCAATGATAAGTCCCTCGTACAGTTTCATAAGTTGCTGGTATTTCGGTTGTTCGAGACTTTTCGAAAATACGTAGAGGTGTCTGTTTTCCCAGTCTAACCAATTGGGTGAGAGGATAAAATTATCAATGAGCAGTGTCGTCTTTCCGCACCCCGAAGGTCCTACGATCAGACATCGTATGCTGTCGGGGAGCAATTCGCCGTTCCTCTTTTTCGTTCGACTTTCCGAATCAGGTAAACGTTTCACGACATTCCACGCACTCATAGAATCACTTCGTTCGAATCGATCCAACTCGTGTCCGGAAGTCCCAGCCATTTCACCAAAAGTTTGTCGCCTCTCTTGCGCAAAACTTTTTCGATGAGGTACGTGTCGGGGTATTTAGTTTTAGAGAGTTCCTCCTCGTAGAAGCGCCCCAATAAAATTTCACCGCCACTGTCCTTTATTATATACGTGTGACGGTTCCCGGGTAGAAATCGAACCACGGTAAAAAGTTCCGTGCTCCAGTTTCGTGTGAAACCCCTGTCGAACGTTCGCTTCAATTTACTGACCCTCACCTGGTCACCAATTTTGTATTTAGCTTTTTTTGTCGTGGGAGTGTACTTTGGACAGTAAACGCTGGAAATTAATCGCTGCTCGTCAGACTTGGTAACGTCAGCTGGCTTCATGCCTATCGTTCTGTGCACCGTGTGATTATAGTCGTTAACGAGTTCCGGAAGAATGGCGACCCACTTGTAGCTTCCCTGAAGCGTGAAGCGTGACCACATGCGCGATTTCAGAGTGCGATTAAATCTTTCCACGATGCTGGCCTTGACGTCACTGAAGGTCGAGTAATGTTGAATCTTGTGTTTCCGAATAAACTTTTGGAATACGGCATTGTAAAATTCCTTCCCCTTGTCCGTGTGCAGAAACCGAGGTCGTCTGCGCCGCTTTTGCGAAAAATTGTCTTGAATGCTTCCGTGACGCACGTTCCCGTTTTCGCCTTCAAAGGTAGAGCCCATGCGAATTTCGAAAATGTGTCTATGACGGTGAAGAGGTACTTGTTGCCCTTGTTCAATTTATGTACGTTTTTTAACTTGCCGCTACTCATCTCGACGAGGTCGCTCTCCCAGAGGTCGTCGATGCCCTTGGTTACCACCGCCAAACGTTCGTAGTTGCGGCGTGCAGGTTTATGCAATTCTTCGACGATGGCTTGCCTAGACATTTTTTTTTTTAGAGATTACGTTTGAAGAGAAGCACCAGCGTGATGGGATTCAGAGAGGGTGGCACCTCGCTCGTGTTTTGAACGATCAGCTTATCGCCGGCACTCACGTCGAAAACGGTAAGATCTTCGTCTTCGTGTATTTCATATATGTTGCGCGTTTCGTTCCAACGTGCCAGAGGAATGTTTCCTGCTTTCTGGACACCACGATTCGATATCAAGGTCATGGTGGGAACGCTAGCTTTTCTGCCGTGAGACCAGTACGAAAATTCGTTTACCTGAATCGTGCCATCGAGGAGAAACTTGTAGTACGGATGATAAGGATGTAACATGTACAGTTTGTTACCTTCGACGAACGTGGAGATTCTCTGTTGATTGGGTACGCTGTTGATTTCGATGGCTTGCAAGGTGAACAATTTGGCGAATTTAGTGTCGACGCCGAGCAGATTACTGTGAACTTGTCCGAGTTTATTTTCGATGGGCAGCAAATGCTCGACTATGGTATCCGTTACGGCAGAAAACGACGGTTTGATTTTCACTTCCACGTTCAACTGCTTGTAGTTTTCGTTGAGTTCTTGCAACTTGGCACCGAAAGAGGCCAGCGTCGATTCCTGCGTGGATTCCAGCACTCCTACTTGATATCTGACGTTGACGACAATGTTCTGAAGGTTCTCGACTTGATTCAATTTCGAGCTCTTCTCGGTAAGATGCTTCGCATCTCTGTAAACTGGGTGTGAAGGTCGGCGACGCTCTGCGAAGTGGGCAGCGTCGACACCAGCGAACTGATTTCTTCTCGAATCTGTTCCACGTTCGCCGTTTCCGTTTCCAGTCGTTTCAGCATACGTGATATGTTCCTTTTCAAAGCGTGTAATTCTTTGGAGGTGGGGAGATTGGCCACCCTACTCTCGAGATCGCTCAATGAACTTTAGACGTCGCTCGAATCGGATAGTGCCGTCACCGCCGTTTTCAATTTTTCCAAATCTTCGCTCGAAGGTACGCTCGTCCGTAACGATTCCAAGTCACCCTGTATGTTGTCCAGTACGTGATGAAAATGAGCAAGGTTCGTTTCGACGTTCAAATTTTCTAAATATTCTATCTTCTGCTGAACCGTGCTCAACGTGTCTTGAATGCTCGTCAACGCTCTCGCTTCAGCGTGAATATTTTTAATTTCTTCGTTGATCAACTCCAGAGACGCCTGAAGCGTAGCGATGGTGGTTTGAATGTGTTCGAAATCTTGATACGCCTCCAATTGAATTTTTATGTTCGCGACGCTTTTACCGATGACCTGCAGTTCGTCTGACGATGGTAGGTTCGTCATGGTATCTTCCAAAGTCTGCAACTTGGATTTAATTTCTTCCAACGTGCCGGTGAATTCTTCTTGTAATTTGGAAACGACGACGTGCCAGCGTTCCACATCAATATCGTTCACCACGGTTTGAAGTTCAGAGAAATTCTTTTCGATTGCGGAAGTTCGTTCTTCGATTTCGAGTTTCAATTTTTCCAAATCTTCATTTTTCGATTGAAATTGCTGTAATTTGAGCAAATCATTTTGAAGCGAATCCACGCTCAACTGTATATTTTGAACGTTGTCGTAAGAAGGTACGTCGACGTAATTTTTTATCAGCGTTTTCAGTTCGGAATCGATTTTCAGAATGGGGTCGAGACATTGCGTTTGGAGCGTAGCGATCTCCGACTCTAAACTTTTGTTTAAGGTCTCCTGCAAAGCGATCAAATCGCTCCTCAACTTCTTAACACGAACGTCCAACATGAGAATCTCTTCTGCGTGGTCTACACGCTTGGTGTGGCCGAAAATGTCGTTAGGCATTTTTGGTTAACGGTTATTTATAATAGGATAGACGATTCGTAATTCTACAAAGAGAGGAACGAGTTTGTCGTAATCTCCTAGGAGTTCCACGTAAAGTAAATCTCCTGCAGACACGTCGTACGCCATGTTAGAAACCACCTTGTCGTGCTTCATTCGAAAAATGTTCTTGCCGCTAGAAATTTTGATTTTTCGCCCTTCGTTCTCCGGATTTACGGTGATTTGAAGTTTCCCGTCGATCGGAATTTCATAGAAATGTAAATTGTTATTGAAGACGTAAAACATCTTGCCCACATCGTCATTCACTTTCGTCCAAACGCTGTTAAGGTGTACAATTAGTAGACCATTGAGTTTAGATAACACAGAAGGTAAGAGGTTATTGGTATTTGGTGGTGCAGTGTCCATATTGATCTCTTTGCGGAAGCCAAAGAGATTCATTGTCCTTGTTAATTATTTAAATTTCTACACACTGTGCCTTTTGTAGATCGAATAAAAAGAAAAAGAGAAGATTTTATCTGCGGCGATGCAATTCAAAAGAGGCTCGAACCTGTAATTATGTCATTAAATCACGATGAAGAAGAAAAAAAGTAAGAGTTGAATTTAATGAGCCTCGTGTTTGGAGCGGGCTTAACGACATAATAACAACTTGCAACTTTTCATCGCCCGAGGGCCCCTCTTTTCCTCCGTATATTTTGAAGAATGGCAAAAGACACAGCGGACTTCATGGCTGTGGGGTTACAGTTAACACACGTCACATTCATCGCTTCCATTGCAGTGGCCCCACTCTCTCGTGTGAATTTCACACTCGAGAACACGTACCTTGTTGTCTCGGCCATCGAGTGCTACTTTGGTTACACGAGTCGTGTACAAATCATGCAATTTATTTGTAATGCGATGATCGGTGCTGAGTTTTTTTTCACCATGAAAAAGGCATTCTTTGTAGTCTTGCATGGTGAATTTGCTGGTACTTATTTTTCCCACCCCCTTCGCTTTCTTGATCTCTTTTTCTTCTGCAATCTTGACGCAGTACATTTTGGCACGAAGCCCCGCAAATTCGCTGATGTACTTCCCGCCAACTTCATCTTTGAACTTTCCAATCGTCATTTTATTTTCTGTCGAATGCAAGTGATGGCCTGATGGTAAGTTGCTAAAATCAAAAAGATGCTTCATCTTAGTCAGATCATGTTCGAGGCTTGGTGTGTTTTGGATTAGAAAAATAAAGCTATCCGTGTCAATGTAACATATTTGGATGTTATCTCCATAAAAGGGTTGAAACTGATCGTAGTACGATTGGTACATGTGCAATTTTGATAGTTCAAGGACGGTGGCACCTATGGCAATCGGCTTGTTGAGCATCACTTGCTTCTTGTTCTTCTCGACGAATACGAGATTCTCGTCGAAAATGGTGAAGTTCTTGAAGTAGGGGGACGCGACGATCTTCTCAAATTTCTTTTCGTCCGTGACCAACGTTGCGTCGATGTAATTACGCACGTTCTCCATCGTCTTGCCGTAGATGGCGTTGTTAAACAGTTTGTACAGATCCTTGTCTGCAGGCGATGTCGATTGCGCTCTGCGTTGCGTGTTCTCGGCTATGTAGGGTTCCAGCCACTTGCTCTGCCTAAATTTCAATCCTCTGTGTATTTTCTTCAACTGCAAGCCGTGACTCACGTAGAATTGGAGGACTCGGTAGTGCAGAACGTAATTCCGCTTGTTCTCCATGCTTAGTATTAGTTTTGGCTCCGATGATCCTCCAGGTGGCTTCTCTTTGGTGGGGGCCAGGGCCAATCCGTGATGTTTCTCGTGAAGCGTTTCGGGATAATCGAGATCCACTTCCAAGAAACAGCCCCATTCGTTATCTTCGCTCCAGTTGAGAAAAAAATCCTCGCAGGAGAGTTCCTCTTCGGTCATCCACGCGTAGTCGCCGATGGGAAGACACTGGGACATGGAGTGGCCATACAGGTTGTTGACATCCCAGTAGACGATGTAGGTGTTGGGCTTCGATGCATCGTAACCAGGCGTATGAGGATTGTTTGCCTGAGCATGGCGTCGAGGACATTGGACGATGCCACCGCGTATCGCACTCTCCATGAAGGCATACTGTTCCTTCTCTGCGATGAGTCCCAGTTCCACGTTGGTGTATTTCATCATCGATTCCCAAGTCAATCCCGGCGTCGTGAAGAAATACGCAGGATCCAACTTGTAGATCGAGATGCATCTCTTGCGAAACGATTCGAAAATGTCCATGAGAAGTGTCACGTCCAATTTCAAATACAGGTCGTGATAATCGCGGAAAGTTTGGCAATTGAAGGCCGTCCACACACTACGAGCGTGTTCGTAGTCCTCTTCGGAACAGACGTCCTCCGTGAGATGAGAATAAAATGCCTCCCGGGGTGGAAGTTCCGTCTCGTCAAATTTGTCGAAATCGTTGACGTACTCGTAGGGGTAGACGCCCTTGCGACGCAACAGATTCAAATTCTCATCTCTCCCCGAAAAACACATTTGCTTGGTGGCCACAAGATCTTCGTCGCCAAGTTGAGCTGCAAGGGTGGCCAGGCTGGAGGACAGGAAATTGTACGAGTCCAGGATTCGCACTTCCACGCTTCCTCCGTGTTCGAGAGGGATCCACCCCCTTACAGCAATATACTTTTCGCTCGTTCTCGGAATGATCCTGATTCGAGAAGTTATGTTGTACAGCTCCTTGAGTAGTAGGAAAGTATATAGGATGAGCACCACTTACAAGTGTAGAAAAGGAGAGGCTATTTGATTGAACAATCTGATTTACCCACACTTAAAACAATGGCAAAAGAGGCTTATACCCCAATTCTTCATGTGTGATATGCTCTGATTTTTTAAGAATTCTGGATTCTAGTGTAGAAAAGGTGAAGCCTCTCAGACAGATTTGCTTATACTTAAAACTATGCCAAGTTCCCATATGATCTTATTGTTTATAGTGTGTTTTTTTGTCAAAATCCCAGGAATCTTGAATTGATATAAAGCTTATAGCTATTGGGTTCTGAGACCCAGTAGAGTGTGGGTGCATAGCCCCATGGATTTTATTGCCTTGTAATCAGGAGGCCTCTGGGTTTGAGTCCTGATAAAATGTGAAGCCTCCCCTGATGGCAAAGTGTTAATATTGTTGCTTTGTAAGCAAAAGGATCTGGGTTTGAGTCCTCATAAAATATGAAGCCTCTCCTGATTGCAAAATGTTAATATTGTTGTCTTGTAAACAAGAGGCTCGGGGACAGATTTGCCTATACTTAAAACAATAGCAAGTTCCCATATCATCTTATTGTTCACAGTGTATTTTTCTGTCAAAATCCCAAGAATCTTGAATCCCCCCCCCTCAGATAGATTTGGCCATGTGTGTAAAAGCTATATC
Source organism: Lepisma saccharinum (assembly GCF_977018435.1). Classification (NCBI taxonomy): domain Eukaryota; kingdom Metazoa; phylum Arthropoda; class Insecta; order Zygentoma; family Lepismatidae; genus Lepisma; species Lepisma saccharinum. The sequence goes on from NC_139251.1 coordinate 47,683,270, forward strand.
TGTGTGATTGTTGTTTATAAACTTGTCAAAAATATGGCTTTTTTGTATGAAAACATGCAATCCTGAATACAATTCTGGTTTTGTTTTGTTCTGTTAATATAAACACAAGTGAGACTTACAGAATATTTATTGCACAGTTCAAAATCCAATTTTGAATTGTATTTAGTTGATATAGAGATGAGGTTTTAAACCTGGTGAAGTGTGTTGTACATCAGGATAATAGAGCAAAACTATCACCAAAACCTAGTTACTGCTGTTGTTTGGGTATAAAAGCACCAGCTCAGCCACTAACTGCTGAACCCAACTGATATTTTGTATAGAATTTTGATTTGAACCCCAAGAAATTTTATATAATAAACAACAACAAAAATGCCAAAACAAAAATATTGCAATCAGTGTAATAAAAATATATCTAGTTCTCATTGGGCTAGGCATTGCCGTATTTGTGACTCTAAGAAATGCAGAAAAGCTACTAAAATGTGTCCAAGATGCCATAAAATATTAAGCAAGGCATATTACAAATGGCATAAGTGTAATTCTTATGTACAGTCATCAACATTGCCCCCACAACCATCTACATCTGGTCTGAAAAGGAAGCATGAAACACCTGTTAATGCTTCACCGGCAAAGCAGCCACGCTATGAACCCATCCATAGCAGTTTTAATGGACAATTAAGGGATTACCTGTTTGTATCAGAGCAAAAATGTGGTATTAAGAATTTTTTGAACAGTGTAAATCCTAATGTGCAGGCAATTCTAAATGAACAAAATGGCTCTTATAAGCTGTCCCTCAAATTGTTTACACAATATAAGAAGCCAAATGGCACAAAATTTACACAGCCCCACATAACAGAAACTGTATCTGTATACTCAAATGCAAATTTAGACAAAATAATAAGCAATTTGATAGATCAATTGAATATTAAACACTCTGAATTTGCAGCAAAAGAGTCTGGATGGAGCCTATGCGGATCTCCACACAAGTTATATGTTAATATTTCTGAATTCAGCCCATTACAAGGATCTACATATCTGCCATTACCTGCCAATATTAAAAACAAAAGAGCCGTGGTTAATATAGAAAATAATGATGAAAAATGCTTTTTGTGGTGTATTTTAGCTGCTTTGTATCCAGTTTCAAGGAATCCTCAGAGAATAAATTATTACAAACAACATGAACATGATTTTGATGAAGCAATGAAGGGTTTAGAATATCCAATGTCTGTTCAGAATATTGATAAATTTGAAAAAAAAGGCCAGGGATATTAATGGCAAACAATTATCTATTAATGTATTTATTTGTTCCACTGGCCGTGGCAATTGCTTGATAGAACCTCTCAGAATCAGTACATTTGATGATGATTCTGCTGTTCCGATTGATCTGCTCTTAATTGAAGGAGATGGCACATATCATTATACTCTGATACACAGTCTTGAAGCTTTAATCAGAAAACAGCAACGCAAATCCAATACAATATTCAAGTTGTGCAGAAGATGTTTATCTGTATTTGATGGTAAAAAAATAATAAAAGGGGTTTGTAAAGTGAATGCAGAAATTGCTAAAAACAAGTTAATTGAGCATCTGAAATACTGTGGCAATTATAAACCTGTTCATATGGTGATGCCTAATCCAAGTGAAAAAGCAAAATTCAAAAAGTTTGAAGCCTTGTTGGAACACCCAGCATATATTGTCTGTGATTTTGAATCAAACCTCAAACCTCTTGCATTCTGCAATCCAGATCCTGAAGAATCTTCAATTACACCATACCAGCTACATGAACTTTCCAGCTTTTATTATGTTGTTGTACAGGATGGTGTTGTTAGTAAAGAAGATTCATACATGGGAGCAGATGCCATCAAAATATTTGCACATAGAATAGAAAATAAGTGCCATGACATAGCATCTAACATCTTATTAAAATCAAAACCTATGTTGCCTTTAACAGAGAAACAGATTGAAGATTTCAACAATGCAGAAAAATGCCCGGTATGTAAATCTGAATTTTCAGATACAAAAATCAAGGTGAAACACCATTCTCATACAGATGGTAAATTCAAAATGGCCCTGTGTAATAGCTGTAATATTAAGATCTAGACACCAAAATTTGTCCCAATATTTTGCCATGGAGCATCCAATTATGATTTTCATCATTTGATCAGATACGAGGGGTTTGACAAGCAGAATTTAAATATTTTAGCTGAAAATGATGAGAAATATATTGCTATTAGCAAAATAATTAAAGTTAATGGTGTTCCTATTCACATAAGATTTCTTGATTCTTACAGAATTTTATCAGCTAGCCTGGCTACACTGGCCACTCAATTATCTGATGATCAATTCAAAATCACATGTGCTTTGTTTCCAAATCAGGACCTGAAATTAATTAGGCGGAAGGGTGTATATCCATATGATTATGTTACAGATTTTTCTAAATTTGATGAGTGTTCTCTGCCACCTCAACAAGAGTTTTACAGCAAAATCAGAGGATCTGGAATCACTGATGAAGATTATCACCATGCCCAATTGATGTGGAACAATTTAAAATGCCAGACATTTGGTGATTATCACAAGGCATATTTAAAACTTGATGTGACCCTCTTAGCTGATATATTGCAAGCATTCAGAAAATCTTCCATGCAAAATTATGAACTGGATCCAATATATTTTTACAGTGCCCCGGGCCTAGCATGGTCTGCAATGTTTTTGAACACTGAAATGCAATTGGAACTGATCCAAGATCAGGACATGTATATATTCATGGAGCAATGTATAAGAGGAGGCATGGTGCAATGTTCTCAGAGATATGCCAGAGCAAATAACAAATATATTCCTGATTATGATCCAGCACTGCCATCAAATTATATACTGTATGTAGATGCAAACAGCCTCTATGGTTATGCCATGATGAAAAAATTGCCTTATTCAGGGCTTGAATGGGTAGAAGATTTCAATATTGAAGATCTTAAGAATTTTGATGACAGTAACTATGGCCTCTTCTTAGAGGTTGATCTGACAATTCCTGATGATTTACACAACATATTTTCTGATCTGCCCCCAATTCCTGAGGTTAAGTGCTCACCTGGCTCTAAACAAAAGAAATTGATGATGACACTGGAGCCAAAACAGGGTTATGTTATATATTACAAAAACCTCCAGTTCCTGATGCATCATGGTGTTCAAGTGACCAAAGTTGGAAAAGTTTTGAGGTTCAGGCACTTAAAATGGTTGAAGCCATATATTAATACAAATACAGAGCTTCGAACATCTGCAAAGAGCCAATTTGATAAGGCCTTGTTTAAATTGATGGTCAATTCTGTGTATGGCAAAACTATTGAAAATGTCAGAAAACATACCGATGTTAAAATAATTACTGACCCCAGCCGGAGCAAAAAATTGATTGCAAAGCCCAACTTCAATTACAGAAGAATTTATGATGAAAATATGGCACTTTTCAACATGAAAAAAACAAATATTAAATTTGATAAGCCTATTTATGTAGGGGCTGTGATATTAGAATTGGCCAAATTACACATGTTAAAATTGTATTATGATGTGTTGAAACCTTTTTATAAGGATCGTGTAAAATTGATGTACATGGACACGGATAGTTTTGTTCTTGATATTCGAACAGAAGATGTTTATCAAGATATTGCACAGCCTGAATTGTTTGAATATTTTGATACCAGTGAACATACAAGGATTCAACCCCACAACAAAAAGGTGCCTGGCAAGTTAAAAGATGAGACACTTGGTGATGTTATTGTGGCATTTGCTGGGTTAAGGGCCAAGATGTACAGTTTTGAAACATGTAGTGGCGCTGTTGCCAAAAAGGCCAAGGGCATTGGCAAAGTAACTGTTGACAAAGAGCTCCAATTTGAAGATTATAAAAATTGTCTCAAGACCCAGAATTTAATAAGAACATCAGAATCCAGAATTCAGAGTGTGGATCACTTATTGACTAGCAATAATGTAAGAAAAGTGGCTCTGGACCCACATGATGATAAGAGATGCATTTTATCATGTGGCATACATACTCTACCATGGGGGCATTGTGATTTGAAAAATGGCAATCAATGCCCAAACACAGAGCATGATTTGAAATAAATAAACATGCCTATGAACTTATTTGGGTTTAAAAAACAAGGTATTATGGACCTGCCGACACCACAACCCTCTTCTGATATGATATCTAAACTGAGTGGTTTCTTAATTATTCATCTGAACAGCATACTTACAGATGTTGATGATGAAACAGGCAAAACATTGTACATATTTAACAATAATTTAAATCATTACCAATTACCTGTAGGTGGTCAATTGCAATTTATTACAACCCCTGAGGGTGATGTTAAAATTTCAGTAGGGAGAAATATTTATAGAATTAAGCACTCAAACATGGTTTCTGGCACTGTTTATACTGTTTCTGCTGGTGACTGCTTATATATTGAGGTCCCTGGATTATATGACAAGCTTATACCCTTTTTTATAGAATTAAGAATCAGATATTCAATAATAAATAACCACTAAAACAAAAATGCCTAATGATATATTTGGCCATACAAGGCATCAAGATCACAGTGATGAGATTCTGATGTTTGATGTCAGAGTCAAGAAATTAAGAAGTGATTTACAAGCTTTACAAACTACACTCAATGCCAGTCTTCAATTAGAAATTACAAATTTACAATCACAATGCATGGACCCTCTTCTTAAAATTGATTCTGAACTCAAAGTGCTGCTTCAGAAATATACTGACCTGGCTACATTGGATAATTTTCAAAGTTTAGAAGAAGCTGTTGCAGCTCTTCAAGCCAAATTTAAGACCCAGGCCACCAACTCTGAGCAATTGAAACAACAATTGGAAGAGCAAATAAATAATGTCCAGGCACAGCTCCAAACAATTGTCAAAAGCATAAAATCACAAGAAGATTTTGATCTAGTGATTTCCACTCTAAAGGAACAGATTCAGTCACTCCAAATACCTAATCTGGACCCTCTGAACAATGCCATAGCCGAGGTTAAAGAAAAAATTGAGACACTTGAAAATTTTATGAACAATTTGCCATCTTCTGATGCTTTGAGTGCAATAACTCGGAGTGTAGCAAATATTAAGCTGCAACTTGAAACATATGAAGATTTTGGAAAAATTCAAAGTTCCATAACCCATCTTGAAGGTACAATAGCAGCAGTGCAAAATGATTTGGCAAATGTACTAGAATCCCGCCTGCCCGGTATTGTAGATACCCTTGTTAGTGTCCAGCACCAAATCACAAAGCTTGAAAACCTCAACACTGAATCTGAGCTATCTCATTTTCATCACTTGATTGATGATATCCAAACAAAACTTGAAATTTTACAACAATCCACACCCTCTCAGGCAGATATAGCCCTGCTCCAAAATGCTATGCAAAATGTGGCTGATGCTTCTGAATTAAACAATGTGAAATTGGCACTTGAATTTTTGCAAAATACAGTATCAAATCTGCCCACATCACAGGAACTTAAAAATATAAAGAGGGCAGTGAATCGCATATTGAAATCAGAAGATATCAAGAATATCCAGACAGAGATCAAACAACTCACTCAGACAGTGGCCACTCTACCAACCAATCAACATATTAATGAACTGCATGCCCTGTTTGAGGATATCAGAAGACAGGTCCATGATCTTACTGCTCAAATTTCAAAATTGGCAGTTATTGAAAATTTGCAACAAATTGTAGCTAATATCAAGCAACAGTTAGGAACCATGGAATCCAATCAAGCAAATGCTCTGTCTGTTTTTGCCACCCAGCTACAAGAAATTGTGCAACAATACAAAAAACTTGTTGTGGACATAAAAATAAAGCCAGGCCATGATGATGTTGTTAGAACTATCAATGAGCACCTTGAATCTGTAACAAGCAGATTGCTCACAGCAGAAAAAGAAATAACAGGCATAATTGAGAATCCAAAACATACAGTAATTCTTGAATTGTACAGCATCCCCAACAAAGAATATGATTCACCATTTACACCAGGTGGCAAAATATATATGCTGTCCCCTGCACAATTTTATTACCAGTTTTTTGTTGGGGGCACACTTAGACCAATCAAGATTAAATATTGGCTTCAACCACAGGCACACCACTACCCCACCTTATCAATAACAAATGCTGACAACAAAGTAAAAATCACCAGTGTAGAATTGGAGGATTTTACAGACCCCAATACATTAGAAACAGCCTATACTGAAGATGATGGCTCTTTGGAATTTAAAATACATATTGGAGACAAATTATATTTAGAAAATCTTGCAGTCTCAGCTGCTGAACACCCCATAGTTGCAATATTCTTGTTTACATATTATGTCTAGACAAATTATTGTTGATGAATTACACAGACAAGCCCGACATAATTTTAAGAGACTGCCAGTAGTCACAAAAAGCATAGATGATTTATGGCAGAGCGACTTGATTGAAATGGCAAGTGGACAGTTGAAAAACTTAGACAAAATCAACAAGGGCTACAAGTATCTACTCACTGTAATAGATACATTTTCAAAATTTGCCTGGGCTGTGCCACTCAAATCCAAGACTGGAAAATGTGTTACAGAAGCCATCAGAACAATTATCAATCAGAGTGGAAGATCACCGCGCTATTTGGAAACAGATAATGGCAAAGAATTTTATAATTCAGTGTTTCAACAATTTATTAAAAGCCAGTCAATAAAACATTATTCGAGTTACAGTGATCTGAAGGCCTCAATTGTAGAGAGATTCAACAGAACCTTAAAAAATCTTATGTATAAACAATTTACACTTCAAGGTAATTATAAATGGATTAATATTCTTCCAGAACTTCTACATAAATATAACAACTCGGTCCATTCTACAATCAACATGAAACCCTCTGAAGTAACTTCATCTGATGAGCAAAAATTGATCAGCACTGTTTATTATCCTAAATATCAGCCAACAACAAGAAAGGCCAAATACAGGGTGGGTGATCAAGTAAGAATCAGCAAATATAAGCACTTATTCAAAAGAGGCTTTACAAGAAACTGGAGCTCTGAATTATTTACAGTGGTTCAAGTTAAACCTGGGACCCTTAACACATATATAATAAAAGACCACCGAGGAGACATTCTCAAAGGCCGATTCTATGAAGAAGAGCTCAGCAAAACTAAACAGCCTGACACATATCTCATAGAAAAAATCATCCGCAGAAAAGGCAACAAGTTATTTGTCAAATGGCTAGGACTCCCAGAACACAGCTGGATCGATGCAAACAAAATAATAATATGAACACCTGGGATGTTATAAAAAGGCTGCCAGAACCTGAACAACAGAATAAGAGAAATGGCAACTTGCTGCCTGATAATATTAGGTGTCTTATTGTTGGGCCATCTGCTTGTGGTAAAACTACACTAATGGTTGATAATTTTTTATTGGCACCCAACTGGTTAGACTGGAAAAACAGGCACTTGTATATCTTCTCTAAGAGCTTGGAACAATTAAAATATCAGCAGCTGATGAAGCTATATGATGGATTGGATATAGCCACTTTTGAACCAGATGTTAAGCCACTTCATGAATGTCTCGATAATTCTGTTGTTGTGTTTGATGACATTATACTGGATAATCAAAACAAGGTTAGAAATTTCTTTACACAGGGGCGGCACAAAAACATTGATTGCTTCTACCTGGCACAGACTTTTTCAAAAATACCCAAGCAGCTAATCCGAGACAACAGCAATTTTATATGTGTGTTTCATCAAGACCATACCAACCTCAAACACATACATGATGAATATGTAGGTGGGGACTTGAGCTACAATGATTTTTCTAAGTTTTGCAGCAGGTGCTGGAACCAGGACAGTTATGGGTTTGTCACAATTGATATGACAAGAAAACCCAATAGTGGCAAATACAGAAATAAAATCAACAATTTTCTAGACATTGAAACATATATAAATAAACATGAAAAGGCCAATCATTGATGATCTTAAATTAAGAGATTATCTTGTAAAAAGATTTAAGGGATGGAAATCAGAGAACCGGGGAATTTATGAAAAATACAAACAAACAGAACAACCTGTAATTGATGCTATTAGTGAATTAGGTAAGAATATCAAAACTGTTACAGAGCAAAATCAAAATTTGATCACAGAGCTTGTACCTGTAGCTGCAAGGAACATATTAGATTATCCATTCACCCCACTTTCCAGTATTCATACACCTAGTCCTATTGCTCCTAGAAGAATTGAAGCTACTCAGGATCCTATTGAATTGGGTCTTCTTGCTCAAAAATATTTAACCACACCTAAAGACAATAAAGATGAGGTGTTTGGCTTATATGCTGACACAGAGCTTGATGGTAGCATCATACATAGAATTGGCAATTTCAGAGTAACATTTATGGGGGATGATCTGATTGTTTATTCAGAATCTCGTCTCGGAGAAAAAGGTGCTTTTGTTAAGTACCCCGGAACACCTGGATTGTGGGAACTGATGACTCGGAAAAGGCCTGGCAGCTATACAGATCAAGATTATGAATATTACAAAGAAATATTAATAAAATCAGATGCTCTATACCAGAACAATGATCCCACACAAAAAAGAGTCAAGTCTAGCAGTGGGGCAAAATACAATAATTTAATCAAGCCCATATGGTCACAGATCAAGACTGGCAGTGGAATCAAACAATACAGCACCCTGCCTAAAGAATTTGTGTGGGTTGATGATGTCAGGAAACTTGTAGATAGGTTATTGGTAATAGCTGGGGAGGAAAATGCTGGCAACCACAATTTTTACAATGAAAAAGTTGGAATTATGGACATGATAAGCACCAAATTGTCTAATTTTATAGTGAATGACACTAAGGGGATTGGATATCTCATAAAAATTATTAATACTCTACCACCTAAATTTTGGAATATTTCTGAGGGTCGGGGCCTTGTTAATGACATTATAAACAAGCTGCCATTTGAACTACATATTCCAGGCTATCAGTATTGTGGTCCAGGCACAAAATTGGACCATAGATTAAACAGAGGTGATCCTGGTGTTAATCCTTTAGATGCTGCTTGTAGAGACCATGACATAGCATACAACACACATTCTGATCTTGACAAAAGACATGTTGCAGACAAGAAATTAGAAGAGGCTGCATTTGGCAGATTTGTAAGCAAAGATGCATCTTTGAGTGAAAAAATAGCAGCATTGGGAACCACCATAGCTATGAGCACCAAACAAAAACTGGGGTGGGGGTTGTGAATATGTATATAATAAACCTACAATGAAGGCCAAGGGTGTTATGTATCAAATACCTTATGCAGGTCTCAAATCTCTTAAAACTATTGACAGTCTTTTAACCAAAAAGCAGCGCAAGAAAAAAAATTCTTGTCTTGCAAAGGGGCATGGTATGAAATTGTTGCTTAGTACCCCCCAATTAAAAAAATTACAGCAATCAAGAAAAAAATCACATGTGGGGGGATTTATATTTACTATCCCTGCCATCTTAGCTGCTCTCGGGGCTGTTGGGAGCTTGGCTGGGGGATCAGCTGCCATAGCAAAAACAGTAATAGATGCCAAGAAGAACAGGGCAGAATTAGATGAATTGAAGCGCCATAACCTGGCCATTGAGAAACAAGGCAAAGGTGTTAAGAGAGCCATGAATAAGTTTAAAAAAACAAGAGCCGCTTACAAACCAAGATATTGAAGCTTTAATCAAGCCACTGGGCATCAAACATTTTAGAGGTGTGTACATGTCTGATTCTTTACCAGAACAACCACTCAACAAAGAGTGTGGCATTGTTAATTTGGATAAGTACAAAAATCAGGGCACTCACTGGATCTGTTATCTTAAATATTTAAACAATGAGGCATTTGTGTTTGATTCATTTGGAGGTGTTCCACCTGAAAATTTAATAAAATATTTAAAATCACCTAATCTTTATTACAATAATGCCCGTGTTCAAAACTTCAAAGATGTTAATTGCGGACATTTGTGTTTATCTGTTCTTAGATATATGTCTCAAATAAATAAACCATCAATTGAAGATTTTCAAAAAGCCTTGTGGTATCTGAAACATCATGGGGGTATTCCATCTCACCAGCCAAAATTCAATATTGAAAGTCAAATTGCATGATGACATAGTGTATCCCAAAACAATAGCTCTCAGAGCATTTTATGGCATGTACTTGATCCCTAATATTACACACCACAACAACAAAATTGCAGTTGGGGATCAAAAAATTGTCATTACTCCAGGGCAGTATAATCTATCCACTCTAAATGCTCAATTACCCAGAGGTGTAGTGTTAAGTCAAAATTCTGTCACTCACAGAGTAGAGATTGTATCTGCTACAGAAACAGTGGATCTGGGTACTATAGGAGAGCTGTTAGGATTTGAGAACAACACAAAACTTGAAGCGGCCATCAAACACACTGCTATTGATATACCTAAATTCTTAGCCATAGAGACTGAATATTCACTGTAATGTGGCTGAGGGTATGATCACCAAATCAAATTGCATAGGCACTCACAAACAAACTGGCATCATTGCAACATTCAAACCTAATTCTGAATTTATGGAGCCTATCATCTACAATCCATCCCCAACATTATATTTTCCTGTGTGTCATAATAGAATAGATTATATTGAATTGATGGTCACTAATGAAAAAGAAGAATTAGTTGATTTTGCTGGAGCCACAACAACTGCAATCATAGAGATTAATATTTAAATAAAAATACATACAAGAAGAAAATGGAAAATATTGAGAGTTATGAGCTACAATCATTCCCTCCAAACAGGAGGACATTTGCAAATTTAAATCAACCCAACACAGAAATTGAGGTTGATCTTGATGTAGGGGATGGCTTTATACACCCCACAGAGCAGATCTATACATCAAATTTGATGTTGTAAAGCTCGATGGAACAGATTATCCGGCAAATTCAAATATAAGACTTGTAGATAATTTTGTGCCACATCTATTCTCTGAAATTGAGGTCAGAAAGCATGGCGTTGTTATAAACAGAGTGGATTATCCCGGCATTACCTCCACAGCTTTGGCCACATTAAAATTATCCAAAACCGAGGCTTCTTACTACAAAATAGGTGGATTTGAGGCTGGTGATAAAATATTATCTAAAAGCCACACAGTGCTGTTCCCTATGCGCCTATTGCCAGGATTCTTCTCAGATTACAGAGATATTATGTGGAAGGGTGGTTTAAGAATTACATTTAGAAGAGCTGCAAATGATAACAATGCTTTGATGAGGTACAGTGCAATAAACTCTACAGGGGAAGCTCTGCCCAATACCTTACCTGATGAGGGCAAATGCATTATTCAGACTATGGAGTTAAGAATCCCAGTTGTTGAATATGAGGCCAGTTATGCTCTTAAATACAAAGCTGATATAATAAAAAATCCACAGATTCCTCTACAATTTTATACATATCAATGTGTACAGAAGCCCGCATCTGGTACATATTATGAGTTTGATGCTACAAATTCATTCTCCAGCATACAATATGACATGCCTGATTTTGTGGTGGTACTGTTTCAGACTGGAAGACACAATAATCAGGAAAAAAATTCAAGTAAATTTGATAACTGCAACATCAAGAACATATATCTTAAAAATGGCAGAAATGAGGTATTTCCTAGAGAAAATTACAATTTAGACATGTCCAAGGATGATTTCCTCAAATTATATGAAGCATTTACATCCTTCAAAAGAGTCACTACTGGCAATACTGACATGTATTACACACCACATGAATTCAAAGCACAGAGACCCATGTTTGTAATAAACACTTCAAAAAGAAAACAAGTTGTGGTGAATGACAGGACAAACATTAAAAGTATCTGTGAATTCCATGAGGCATTACCTGATGACACCATATGTAGTGTTATTCTCATAGGTGAAAAATCATATGTTTATGATGTAAGAAATGAGAGGGTCACAGAGCAATTCTAGAGGGCCGATTCAAACACAGAAGCCTCTTAATTACAAGGCAATAATACCAACATTTTGCAATCAGAGAGGCTCAGACACTCTGCCAGGTTTCAAACCTGGGGCCTTTTGATTATGGAACATATAAGACATGGAATTATGTCTACACCACCTCTGCATATAGCAGGCAAACTTATTGTCAGCACCTCTGCATATAGCAGGCAAGCTCATTGTCAGCACCTCTGCAGGCAAGCAGGCAAGCTCAAATACAATTCAAAATGGGATTTTGAAATGTGCAGTGAATATGCAGAGTCTCTCTCAGGTACATATTCACACAACAAGACAAGACCAGAATTGTGCTCCGGCTTGTCTGACAACATGCAAGGGGCCAATTACTGAGAATTTCCCTTGGAGTCAATAACATGAAGGCATGTAGGGGGGGGGGAATTTTCTCTGAAAGGGTACAATGTAGATTTTATCTCATGCATGCACGCATATAAATTGCCTGCCGGGACATAGAACTGATCAAAAGATTAGAAAAAACATGCAACCAATTAATTATGTTTACCCACTTCTCTTCCATTGTATTGATCAGGCAGTTTTGCCTGCATAAAAATATAACAGCAGTTAATGGCTGAGCTGATACTTTTATACCCAAACAACAGCTATTAACTAGGCTCGGGTGATCCCCAATATAAAATAATTTTTTTTTTTTATGCTGTTGTACAACACTTTTTACCAGGTTTCAGATCTGGGAGCTATCAGTTGTATATCAACTAGCAATAATTATTCTCAAAATCTCACGTGTGGAGATATAATTTTGCAACATGTATTTCAATGTTACACATTTTATCAGAACTCAAACCCGAGCCTTTTGCTTACAAAGCAACAATATTAACACTTTGCCATCAGGGGAGGCTTCACATTTTATCAGGACTCAAACCCAGAGGCCTCCTGATTACAAGGCAATAAAATCCATGGGGCTATGCACCCACACTCTACTGGGTCTCAGAACCCAATAGCTATAAGCTTTATATCAATTCAAGATTCCTGGGATTTTGACAAAAAAACACACTATAAACAATAAGATCATATGGGAACTTGGCATAGTTTTAAGTATAAGCAAATCTGTCTGAGAGGCTTCACCTTTTCTACACTAGAATCCAGAATTCTTAAAAAATCAGAGCATATCACACTTGAAGAATTGGGGTATAAGCCTCTTTTGCCATTGTTTTAAGTGTGTGTAAATCAGATTGTTCAATCAAATAGCCTCTCCTTTTCTACACTTGTAAGTGGTGCTCATCCTATATACTTTCCTACTACTTCCTTGACAAACAGATGCGTGTCGTACTTCTCCGTGTAGTGCAGAAACACGACAACGAAATTCGACTCCTTAATCTTGAGATTGCAGGAATTACAGATGGTGCTCAGGAATAATCCATTCTGGTGGTCATGGTGTACGACCTTGTGATTTTCGGGGGTGAAAGCCTGGTTACACTCCGCGCATCTTGTCGCCGCGTCATGTCTCCGCTGTTGTTCCGTCGTGAGAGCAGGTGGAGAAACGTAAGAGCCTTTCAGGCTGGGTGCAAGTTCTCTCGCGCATTCCGCTATCTTCTTAACAAAATGTTTTGCCGCATCGGGTCCGCAATACAAGATGACATCATTCAATTTTTCTCCGTAGATGGAGAAACTGCAAGGCTCGTGGTGAAAAATTTGTATCGTGCTTGAGGTAGAGGGATCAGGGTCGCAAGACGTCATGGGAACTTGGAAGCTTTCAAAATCGGCATAAAGGACAGCGGGATGGTGGAGAAGAGCCTGGTGTTTCTGAAATTTCATCTTGGTTCCGGGTTCCGGCATGACATCTTCGGGTTCTGCATTCACGGAGCCAAAACACTTGTGCTGTTCTTTCATCTTCTTTCCCACGCGAAAAATTCTCAAGCATCGATCGCAAATTTCGATCTTATTGTGATTCTTGCTCATCTGTCTTCCGAGTAGGCGAGAAAAATTCCGTATCAAACTGTAACGGCCATCTACAAGCAAGAGTCGAATTACATTATTCTGGCATCTCGCAGGTCTTAACACACGAATGTTGTCGCAATCGTCAACCCCAAACACAGAAATATCGATATCTTCTCCTTTTTCCTCTCTATAGTTTTTTTCAAATTGATCGATCTTATTCAGGGGCACAGGATAGGAAATTCCTCTCATGATATTCTCGTATCCCCCCTCATATCCTCTGTAATTGGACAGACGTTCGGGGTTAACATTATTAGCTGGGTGTAATGCGGCGATGACAGACCATAGGAAACTCTTCTGATCATTACTTTGTATGTTCAACACTGCATTTTGCTTTTTTTTTTGTTTTTGTTTTTTTTGAGCGCTGCGTAAAGGTTTGAAATTGCAGACTCGAAGTTCTAACATGTGGCTGCGACCGCAAAGACTCCATCCACTTCCTCTACCTTCAAACGCTTCTTGTTTTTCTCCCAGATGCTCGAACAGCCGTGTCACACTTTCCTCCAGATCGTCGTGATTGCCCTCATGTAAGCCTTCGCACCCTACGTAAAAGCTGAAAGTGCTTGTCTTGGACGAGACAACTTTCTCATACAGCAGGATCAAGACGAGATGAATTTTAATTGCAACATTGATGAGGCAATCACGTAATTGATCTACTAACATAGATTTCACATTGTCGAGGAAGGTGCTCGAGTCACACTTTTCGTCACTTCCAGATTTATACGTCATGATGCGTGCACTTTTATTCAAAGCACCGCCTTCATGCGCATCAATGCGAGATTTCTTTGCCGGGGGACTACGACATCATGTTCCGGTAGACGACATTTTTTCAAATGCCTAGCAATGTTAGGTTTCGAAATTAATTTTCCACAGTTACGACATGCCACTTTCCCGCAAAGACCGGAGGGACCTGGTTGCGGTTCCATTTTTTTCTCTGTTATTTATATATATACAGAGAAATTTTTGGGGGGGGGTTGTTGTGGTGGTGGTAGGGGAAAGCGCACTGAAACAGAAGGGAAAAAAAAGTTGAAAAATGCTAGACATTTTTTTTTCTTCCACAAGTGCATATATATATTAGACGCGAACAGTATGTGCACTGTTGTAGGAGGTAAAAAAAAATATGCGACATGTAAGTGTGTGTCAATTTTTATGACTCCTCTGAATATGTGTGTGTCAGACGCAAAACAAAAATAAATATATATATATCATGAAAAAAAATAAAACTTACCTTTCAAGAGAGATAGAGAGACTTCAAAATAAAAAATTGTAGTTCACTAAAAAAAACTTCCTATGTATGTATACTGTCAGACAAACAAATTAAAAAACACTGAAACAGGCACGATTGACGTTCACTATGATAATGATGTACAAAAGGAGAAACTGGTGTGTTATATAGGAACCCCCACCCACTCGACCCCCTTTGGTTAAAACACAATGAGCGCTATAGTCAATGTCCTAGCAAATAAAACCCCGTTGACCAATTCACTCAAGCTATACTTTTTTTTTCAACAAAAGACTTTTCGATGCGCACAATATCCTGTGGGGGACAAATAACAATGAACGGGCGTTGACAGTTCCACCCATGCATGTATTGTCGATCATTTCCTCGGGCTCGTCAGGGGGTGTGGTGTGTGTGAAACGGGCGACCCCACACAGCACAAAACTCAACCATGCCTGAAACGAAACATGTGGACGCCTCGTTTCCTGCTTGTGATTCAATTGTTATCGGGGATGTGGCGGATTCTTTATTCATGACCCGTGGAGGCGGAAAGGACATGAATTCCACGATCGTTTGCAAAAGGTTCCACGGACGGGGCGGTTGCCGCATTCGCAAATTTGATCAAACTTTTTTTCACGTCGATGCGGCGAGATGAAAAGGCGTCGTCTACCAATTCGGAAATATATTTATATATGGTCGAGGTTGGTAAATATGTATGACCAGTAATCGCAAACGCCAGATGAATAAATCGACCAAATTTGTTGATGACCGAAAAAAAATAGATGCGAATAAACGATCTATCTGACAGGCCGGTTCGTGCGTTCGTAGATGTTGCGAGTGGAGGATGGCCCAGATGAAAATTACAAATCGTGTGGAATTTAATATCAAGTGAGGTCTTTCGAATTCTTCCAAGAGAATTATTCTCGCGTTTGGTTCTTCGTACTCTCAACGGTAAAGGATTGATTGCTATTCTTAAATTATTTTTATCGGCGGTCGACCACCCTCTCTCCGTTCGCGTTATATCGTTTTTACGAAACAGCGGTGGTAATTTTTCTTGGATCGTTTTGTGGTCGATATCGGCCAAACGGCCTAACTCAAACAACATAATCAAATGCGGCACCCATTGACGTACAGGAAATTGATACGAACTCAAAGCGTCGTACCATCTACGCAACGGACGAACGTGAAATTCTAAAACGATACGGCGACCCAAAACATTGAAATTGGGAAGTAGATGTGGTTGGAAATTGAAAGTTAAATTGTGCAAGCTCGAAAAGAGTGCTGACAAATTTTCGATTCGAACCAAATCTGTTTTTACGAGCGTTTCAAAATGAGTCCGATATTCTCTTGGAACACTATTATTTATTATTTTTTCGTTTGAATGTGTCGCTTCCAAACAATCTAAATTGAAATGATCCGAGATTACATTTCTGAGTAGCACGGGTGAATTTTTAAACGGCATAACTTTGGTGAGAAAAAAACGCAGCCGTTAGAGAACTTTTTTTTTTTTTTTACTTTTTTTGGTTGGGCACCACGCACCCCTGGCGAGGTTATATAGGGGCCAGGGAATCCTAAAAAAAACAATTATTATTTGTTTGTTTGTTTGCGTCACACAATACGGAAAATAATGAGAGGCACATCGTCGTTTCCCCCGAGAGAGAGAGGTAGGTTTACAAAGGTCACGATATATAAACATTTTGGTCCCCGGACTTGGAAAATTACGATAAGGTGCACTCATCCTTCAAAGGATGAGAGGATGAGAGCGCATCTTTCACTCATCACGGCTTTTCTGCGCCGTGAAACATCGTCAGCGCAATAAATGAGGCGCGGAACGTGGAGAGAAAGTGAGTTTTTCAGGTTTTTGTGGTCGTTTGGTCAAGAAATCAGAGTTGCAGTCAAATGCACATTTGTGACACTACTTAAAATTCAACTCAAAACTACTACAGTCATCAGAAAATGATGATAATAAATTAATAAGAATTAATAATAATATAATAATAATAATAATAATAATAATAAAAACCTAGCATAATTTTATCACATTTAGCGTAATTTATGACTTGAAACAGCACCTTTTCTTATCATGAGGTTGATATTGGCAAAGCTGTTTTTAATCCACACATGACAGGCAGGGAGGGCCTGCAGCTAGCATTACAAATCCAATGGCTAATCCAAGGTACAGGCGATACATGTCACTGTGTAATTGAACGCATATTCGAAAACTTTCCTCGGTCTTTTACCATAACTTCCTACACCCCAAAAATTCCACGAGTCGCCACTGATAAGCAATCAACTCAGTGGTGTAGCGCAGTTTTCTGTACCCCTCAAGTATAATATTCGGACCTCCTTAGTGAAAAATATCAAGAATACTATATATAATGTATATATCAGTGGCGTGCTCAGGATATTCAAAAGGGAGGGGGGGGTTACCACACTTTTTTTTAGTAGTCAACCTCAATTTTGTCACCTTTTCCTGCCTTTGACGTTCCTTTTTTTATATATAAATACTGGGCCAAAGGGAGAGTTTTAACCCCCACCAACCCCCTCTTGGGCACGCCACTGGCATATATGTATTGATGATGACAGAGAGGTGGACGGACTTAAAAAAATTAGCTACTCTCTTTCCCCACCCCGCATCCACAAAGGACAATAAATTACCATTTACCCCAAATATGCTCCAGTCTGCCTCCACATTTTTTTGTTATCAGGTTGTACGCATGTACATCAGTGAATTAGATTATGGTAACTAAATCAGGATGATATGAATGTATGATAAATAAATCGAACATGAAATTGGAAATATATTTTATAAACGCAGTGGCACGGCCCAAATTCTTTATGCGTGCGTTATGTTTTGCTTGATACAATTTTTTTTAAAATATACATACGCAGACATTTAAAAATACTATTTTGGGGAATTTCTCCTCTGAACTTTGAGCCATCTCCTTAGTCCAAATTCAGCGGAAAGTCAACCACATTCCCCTACGAATGCTTATACAGTGGTGACTAAATATTCGAGAAAACGTACCATTTCAGTTCTAGGAGATGAACTGGAACTGTAAATTGTCGATATCGACCCATCATCACAAACTGAACTTCTTAAACCCGAAGGTTCATGGCTGCAGCAACACAGGCCTTCCATCTTTCCCTATCTTGAGCAAGATCTATATACTCTTTTCCATCCCTACCGATTTCCTTTAGGTCCATCTCAACGTTATCCCTCCATCTTCGTCATGGCCTTGGAATCTACTTGAAAGAAATAGTCGCGCACTCAAATCTTGAGTTAGGATGTCCATACCGACGTAAAACATGGATATATGGATAAATAAAGATTATTATGCTTCTGACTGCCACGCGGGAGACCCGGATTCTATTCCCGGTGTGAGTGATCTAAGGTGAGAATTTTTCCAGCCTTGTTCCCGAATAAAGCGGCTCCGGGGCTCACCCAGCCTCAAATCAATGGGTACCTGGGGTAACCCTGGGGGAGTAAAGGCGGCCGGAGCGTGTTGCTGATCACTTTACCTCCCAAATGGCCGAGATCGAGAATGTGCATTCCCTAAATGTGCCTTCATGGCAAGGTGCTATACGCACGGGGAACTTTACCTTTTTTTACCTTTAGCATTATTATTACTATTATTATTATTATTATTATTATTATTATTATATATGTATTAGAGCGGCGATGTCACTCGATTCACCGATCACACGTCACTCAATAAAAAATAGATTGGAAGGCCTTGACCCTCAAAAAGGTTGTTTCCACACGGAGAAGGAGTTTGGTTTTATTGTTAGTGGACCTCGATATTATTGATCGTAATTTTAACGATGCCCTTTCCTTTTAATATACCACTGAACATACATTTCTTAGACCCAGTGGCGTACCGGTCGCCCCACAACTCCTGCCCTATGCCCTCCTCAGGGTCGGCGCAGATGCCGCTCCCTTTCGAACGTCCCCCCCCCCTACGTCATTACGCACCAACGGGAAATTGAAAATCAATATATTCCTAAGTAAAACATCAAACTATAGAATAAATAACGAGATTAATTACGCTATTTCAATACTGTTAAGCACAAAAGGATACCTCGCTCGGTCATAGTTCAACTTTAAAAAATGCGACACAAATTTTATATTATTATTGTATTGTATGAAAACTCTCTCTCTCTCTCTCTCTCTCTCTCTCTCTCTCTCTCTCTCTCTATATATATATATATATATATATATATATATATATATATATATATATATACGTATGTTTACCGTTGTAGGTCTGTGATGTATGATTGGATTTTTAAAAGAATTACATGTAATATTCCCGGATCTCCCGCGTGGGTGATATAAGGTCTGAATTCTTCCCTGCGTTGTCCCCGCTGTCCTTGCGTTGTCCAGCCTCAAATTAATGGGTACCTGGGGACAACCCTGGGAGGTAAAGGCGGCCGGAGAGTGATGCTGATCACATCACCTCCAAAATGTCCGAGATCGAGAATGTGTGTGGCCCTACCCCCACATTCCCTAAATGTGCCTTCATGACATGGTGCTATATGCACAGGAAACTTTACTACCTTTACATGTAATATTCTGTTTCGTATAATTCTATCTTGTATAAACTGGAAACAAGCGTGTTTCAGACATGATTGACCGAAGATAGTATTTTTATTAGCCTTAATTTCCAAAAAAAAAAAGCTTTGTTCGTTACTTGCCACGGTTACGGACAAAGTTAATAAATTCGAAGTTCTACACTCACATTAGGTGCAAAATCATTACCCTTTATCAGTTTAAGGTCTCAAGCTGCTCAAATCGTTCTCTTAGAGCTAAAATAACCATCTAGGATCTGGCAATAAAATCAACTTTGTACCGTTTTTGTGGATCTTCAACAGTTTCATCACACTGAAACGGCTTCTTCTTTCGATTTCGGTCCTGTACAGTGTTGCCTACTTTGGATCATCTATATCTAAATTCCATGCCAATTCTTTCTCACCAACCGAGACTCACAGCCCCCCCCCCCCCCCAACCCCCTGCCAGGCTGCCAAGTGGCGTCTAAGAAACTGATTTTTTTCGTCACTCCTGCTTTTTTCAAAGCGCTCATATGTTTGCAAGATATCATGTAACAGCATCTAACACATTGTAGATTACTGTTTTTAAGACATTTGCCCATTGCATTACGTAGAGTCAAAAGTTATACCAGATAACTAGTGTGTAAAGGAATGTAAAGCCACGCAACTGGTTAGCAATATACTGAGCCTCATGTGCGACCATTTGGATAGTTTTATTGTCGCCAATTATTTGAAGGAGCGCATCATAGATCTCAACGGAGTTAAGGCATCGAATCTGCTTTCTCACCTTGTGGCACTCAGTGGTTTTAAAGTGAGAATACTGATATGTTCCTTCAAAACGGTGGTTGGCATGTATTAACTTCCAATTTATATAATATTATAACTTTCAAGTTTTCAATAGGCTTATTATTTTCTTATCTTCAAATTTTGCCGCTCTGGGCGGTTGGACGGTTCGCCCCCCGCTTCCGCCGGCCTGGTCCTCCTTACAATTTGTACAATTAAAGAAATTCAACAGATAGAGTCGTTTCTATGAAGATTCGAACTGGAAATTCTTCGTGAATTTAAAAGATGTATCAACAGAGTTTGCTCTACGAGTCAACGGCCACCACAAATAACTTCACGGCTGTTTGATTATTTTTTAATATGTGGGAGAGGTCGAGTGGGTTCGCAGTAATATATTACAAGGCTGCGGGCACTCGAATGAATACGAATAAATATTTTGTATTTGTTATTTATCGTCGCTTTTCTGCTACTTTGGCAAATCGCGGCGATGAGGATGAGTGATGATATGATGAGATTCATGAAGATGCCGGCATTTGAACTCTGGTACTTCGGTGGCAAGATCACTTAACGCGCTCAGCTACCGACCCAGCGAATACGAATTTGTTTAAACACTTATCAATTAATATATCTTCACTTAGCTGCTCAAGAATCTTATCATTTTTGCAACGTCGGATTTCAAACACAAGCACACGTTGTACCTACATCTGAAGAAACAGTATCCCGGTGGTGACTGAGATGTCACGTAGCGCAAGACTACTGCAGATGCTCGTCTACGGCGAAAAATAGCAGCATAAACTGCTGACGCAGCTAGTTTAGTGAAGATAACGTGTGTGGCGTATGCAACTTTGTGTGGACAGTCACATTGTCCATAACGGGGCAATTTTTGCTTCGCATAGGAAACATAGCATGCGTACAATGTCTGCGATAATAAACAGGGGCGTACTGGCACGGTCAATGTGGGCAGTGCAACCTGACATGCCGGTCCTATAAATGTCCAATTAACTTATTTGCTCGGAGATGACCATATATTGTGATATATATTTCGTCCATCGTGTATGGTGTGTGGGTGTGAGATCAGTGGCGGAGATTAAGGGAGGCGATTTTTGCCACTTTTACCCCAGCACTATCTTAAACCTTATGTACAAACAACGGCAAAGGTAATAGTAGACCTCACGGAGAAGTGGGTTAGAAATCCTGCGTGCTTCAGGGCACATTTGATAAGGTACAGCTCACCGCTCACGAAAAGATCCCCAAATGAGGGGAGAGGACGTGCTGAGGGACAGGGGAAGATCGGTCTATTTGCAGATTGTAGGGGTAGCAGGAAGTCTTCCGGTGCGGTCATTGTCGTTGTGGAAGTGCTTGTTCGTGGGTTTTTAATTGTGATTTCTTGGGGGATTTTGCGTGTTTTTCGTGGTGTTTTAAGAGTTATGGCAGGTGTGAGGAGGAAAGGTGCTACTGTGCATAGTGAAGCGCGTGACATTATCAGCAAAGTTATTGAATTCTGAGATCGTGAATCTGAAGAAAAGAAATCTGTCAATTACGCAGAGCACCAAGCGTGCGTCTGCAGCAACAGGTTTGTCGGAGCCGACAATAAAGAGGATTCGGAAAGAATCGCTTGAACGGAATGATCGGCCACCGATGAGAAAACTTGTTTCCCCAGGAAAGATTAGGAAAACACCACTTCACCGTAATGTGACTCTCAATGATTTTGACATGAATGTCATCATGAATTCAATTCGTTTTGAATTATGAATTTGTTTATTTCTCATTGGTTGCTGTTTTTTCTTTTCAGTGTACAGAATATTTTTGTATTGCTTATCCTGTACATTATTTAGCCGTGTTGTGTCGGAAACGTTCGAATAAAAGAAATTATCAACAATGTAGATATGAATCAATCAGTCCAAAAATTTTCATGCCAAACCTAGATCGACAGAGTAATGTTTACCATTGTTGACATTTGTAGCTCTGCACATTGTAAGTGCAAATAAATGATCCCTATTTTTCTTTGCCATTTTCTTCGAACGCCAGTGCTGTAACAGTCAATTCCGTCGTTAAAAATATCTTAAACATTGTAGATAGTACAATCGTCAGGTTCATTATTAAAAAAAAAATCAAAAGAAAAAAATCGGTGTACTCTGTCAAGAAATCAACACCAGATTGACGATGGTCATATCTTGACCGCTAAATGTGGATACCCCCTGATCGTGCGCGGACAGTGATTTGAGCGTAGATGTGAATCAAACATTACAGCGAGACCAAAGCGCTTGTTTCTGACCCAGGGTGCACTAAGTCGCATGCCCCTACGTCACTTGACTTCCGGCTGGGATCTTCTTCTGTGCGGTGAGCTGTACCTGAATTGTCTCGAGCGGAACTTTAATCCCCAAGGCCATTCTCCAAACCAATGCCAAAAGAGGTTTGTGTGTGGATTTGCTGGGTAATGATAAGTGTATAAGTTATTATTTTCTGTTTTCGTTATTTTACGTTGCTTTGCTATCTCTGGGATTTGATTAACGAATAGAGTGATTTGATGAACTGACATACACGAAAAAGCCAACCCCGTAGCAAATTGTTAGCGTAACGCGTTTCAAAGTAGAATAGCTGGGTTTAGAACCTGGTCTTGATCCCACCCCCACCCATCACAGCTTTAATCTTTATCATCGCAAATAACGGAGACTGGTGAAATAACCTTCGGTGTAGGCTTCTGAGTTTGAAGCATTGTTGTTTCGTCAATCAATAGCAAAGATAGACCGTGAGAGTGAAATGAAATAATTCTTATTTTCTAATAAATAGTAACAAGAGAAGAGCGATAGGTATTCCTCGTATTTTCGCAAAAAAATAATTTCTAGTCTGTGGTGATAATGAACTCTATTTAGTGTCCGAAATATGTTTAAAATGAATTTTTATTAATCCATGCAGATGTAACCCATTACGGAGGGCCTTCACGATGACGTAGTGATAACGTCAAGCCTTGCAATCAAGGGGACCCTGGATTCCGTACCCGGTGGAGACACATAAAAGTTTGGATCCCACTTTGAACTGTAGGCCCAGTTCCGATTAGCCTATCTGTGCATAAAATGGACTTGAAACAAAAACCCAAACTAATTAAGAACTTATCGCAAAATGCTGCCTATATCAAGAATGGTAACAACGAAAATGATTTCGAAAAGCAACAAAGCACCTCAAATCCCCACTGACTTAAAACATGATACTATTCGTCACATAAGAATTATTATTTTAGAGTTCAAATTCTGACATTTGCAGAAATTTGCAGCCGTGAAATTCATTGTTTCTCTGAATGATTAAGTGCTTTCTTTGCTATGCATTGCTCTGGCTGGCTCAATCGCTATCTTTGTGTGAGCTTAGATTAAATGTGATAGAAGCTTATCGTGAATCCTTCACACAACTTCGCTATATGTTTCCTACAGGTTTGACATCGTAACAGAACTTCTATCGAACATCGCTTATGAAATATACTTTATCTATCAGCTTTTAATTCACCTTTAACCCTGCGTTAGTCTGTTGGGGTGTGACAAACCCCAGTTGTACTATATTAGTTTATTTCTCAACGATTTAGCAACACTGAACTTTGTCCATCCGTGTACCTGGCAAGTATTTATCGTGGATGTTTGTAGTGTATTTGCAATTGTAGGTGCTGGAGCTGTTAAGTTGTTGTCACGTATTTGTTGGCTTTGGGGTTTGACATACCCCGCCAGACTAGTCACGGTTCTGTTTTTATGTACGGACTAAATACAAAAAAGAGCCAATAGTTTATTTGTTATTGTTTTTTTAGTGTCTGTGTATTCTGCAAACAATGGGTTCTGAAGTGCAACGTATTAGGCGATTGTTACAAGAATGCGAAGAAGTGGAATCGGATGTGGAGGGAGGTGAGGGTAGTGATTGTTGGTCGGACCATGCTAGTGAAAATGAACATAACACAGATTCTGAAGAAGATGCGGATTTAGACAATACCGATAGTGTAAATGAGAATTTTTACGTAGGTAAGGACGGTACCACAAAGTGGAGCAAGTCAGCACCACGTACGAATACAAGAACAAGAGCGAGTAATATTATCAGAACACGTCTCCCATGTGTACGAGGTGTGGCTAAGAACTGCAAAAGTCCTTCAGAATGCTTTCAGTTATTTCTTAGTGACGACACACTGCAGAAAATTGTAAGTAACACAAACAAATTCATAGACAATGCGTCCCAAAAGTATGGTGAACATGAGAAATATAAAGTAAAAAATACGTCATTAGTAGAAATAAAAGCTGTAATTGGACTTTTGTACATGGCAGGTGTTTACAAAGCAAACAGAGTAAATTTAGATGATTTGTGGGCGAGAGATGGTACTGGTATGGATATATTTTGGAGTACAATGACGTTGCAACGCTTCCGATTCTTACTCACTTGTCTCCGTTTCGACGACAAATCTACGAGGGCTGAGCGATCTCAATTTGATAAACTTGCACCGATAAGAGATTTTTTTGAAACTTTCGTTGAGCAGTGTAAAGTACATTACTCTGTTGGAGCAAATGTAACAATAGACGAGCAACTCGAAAAGTTCAGAGGTAGGTGTCCCTTTCGACAATACTTACCCAACAAGCCAGGCAAGTATGGCATTAAAATTTTTGCTCTTGTAGTTTCAAGAGTCTTCTATTCGCAAAACCTGGAAATATATGCTGGTAAACAACCTGATGGACCGTTCAAGATCAGCAATTCTCCGGAATCTGTCGTAGAACGAATGGTGCCACCAATAACAGGTTCTGGAAGAAACGTTACGGTAGATAATTGGTTCACCAGCATACCACTGGCCAATAAACTATTGAAAGATCATAACCTAACCTTACTTGGTAAAATCAGGAAAAACAAGAGAGAGATACCACCTGAGCTAACTGAAGGCACAAAAAGAACAGTGAACAGTAGTATCTTTGCTTTCACCAAAGATATAACGTTAGTTTCCTACTATCCCAAAAAATAAGATTGTGCTTGTCGTTTCTACTATGCATCATGACGACAGGATTGATGAAACAACAGGCGATCTTCAAAAACCAGAAATGATCACCACGTACAATTTGTGTAAGGGTGGTGTTGACACAGTGGATCAAATGTGTGCCACGTACGACGTTTCTAGAAACTCTAGACGTTGGCCTTTGACGGTATTTTATGCTGTACTGAATATCAGTGGCATCAATTCTCAGGTTATATTTGTGAGTAACACCAACCAGCAAATACAAAGACGTAAGTTTCTAAAAAAAGTTGGCGTTTGAATTGATCGAAGAACACCGCAATCTTCGGGCTGCTTCTAGCAGCAATCTTCCGAGGGAACTACAACTGAAGCTGAAAAGAAGACATGATACAGAAGAGGACGTTCCAGCTCCAGGTCCAAAGTGTTCTCAAGGACGATGTGTAATCTGTCCACGTTCAAAAGATCGAAAGACTAGGTTCACTTGTGCAAAGTGTGCAAAATTTCTATGTTTGGAACACGCACTCTCTCTTTGTAAAGAATGTTACGGACAAGCAAACAACGGTGAACCTGACTGAATGTCACTGAACTTTGAGGTCTTTTCTTTTTTAATTTTTGCTTTCAGAAATTATTTGTAACAATAGAAAAGCTTTTTCGGCAAATGTAAGGTATTTGTAATCAAAAATAAACTAGTTAAAATAAAAATAAGAATTGGGGTGCCTCCAGGCGCGGTTGGCTGTATAGCGCAAATGGGCAGTGAACCCCCAGTAATATACAAAATAAACAATAACTGAGATGTTCATAAGCGTAGAGTGGCAAATTCTCTTAGTGAGAAGAAGAAACCGCGGGCCAGAGCCACTCAGCTCCCCTCTAGTTCCGTTTCGTGCAAAGTCTCCGCTGAACCTCCGCAAGGCAACCCCTACCATGCTAAAAGCTTAGGACGGCTAGCAGAAGCTCGACGCGTACATATGGCGAAAATACATGCAGTCTGAGACTGGAGGAAGGCCGTCTCGTCAAAACGGACATGCGCAGTTCGTAGGATCACCAGCGAGCTGGAGTGAATCACGCTCTTCTCTCTTCCAGTGTTGCACTATGTGTTTCAATTTGAATTCATTTGGCATTCTCTTTGTATTTTTATATTTTACAAGACTTATTAGATTAATGAAGAGGGTGTAATATAAATGTAGAGGTGACCCCGAACGAAAGCTAGAAGTAAAGATGATGGGCCAAATAAGATAAATATGATAGAAAACAACTTGCCTACACATTCAGAGTTTTCATCTTTAAGATGGAAACACTTCAGGTGGAAGGAGCCGAAAAGTCAAAAATAGCGCGAGGGCGAGTGGTCGCTTATCGGACAAGACTTAAACAACCTTTTGGTCTTCTTACGTCAGACTAAATGCTTTCGTTGACATGTTAGGCTTTTTAGGTTTAGTTGTCTTATATAGAATATATACACTCAATTTTCGGGGCTTACCGTGCTTGACCAAAAATGTAATATTTGCTATTTATTGAAGCCTAACATAACAATGAAGGCATTTCTCACTTACGTCAGAAGACGACCAAAAAGTTGTTTGGGTTTCGTGCGATCAGTTATACTCTAGCGCGAGAGGGTGTTCGAAGGGACGCGCGCATTTAACTTCGTTACGTGTCATTGTCTCCATACTTGTTAGTTTGTTTTGAAGTGCATGGCTGGTGATTGAAATATATATGGCATAGTGATACGTTGAGTGAAGTGAGGTGGATTGTGTATTGGAAGGAGTGTAGTTGTTTCTGTGCGAGAAGTTAACATATTGCATAGAATAGAATCTAATCGCTTTGATTTAGCGATATACTTTCGAATAGTTATATAAGAATTATCTTGTAATCAAGGGGCCTTGGGTTCGATTACTGATACATACTCATTTTAGCAGGCAGAGATTTGTATTTTTTAACTGTAGGTTCAGGATCCAGTTTCAATAATATAGTCTATTTGACAGTGGTGGGACCAGAAAAGAGTTGGCAAGAGTGGAAGAGGCAAAATTGAGGCGAGAATATTTTCTGAATTCTGAGATACCCCTAAATACAATACCATACGAAAATCTTAAATTAAAATGATCGCCCCCTACACACACAGTCCTTGGTGCTGTCACTGTTATCTGAACATAAAGCAAATCAACTTTGTCAGTAATCTACCGGCCAAAATTTGATAATTTTCCCAGAACTATCTCTACGAACCAAAGCGTGTAGTCTCTCAAAAGGTTTAGGTAAGTCCACTTTTCATAATTTTGGTGAACCCCCAGGAAAATTATGCACGAGCCGCGCCTGGGTGCCTCACACCCCACCAGACTAATGATGTATTTTCTTTTCACCAGACTGACCCAGGGTTAAATTTTCACATATATTTTTATTTTTGTTATTTAGCGTCGCTTTTCTGCCACTTTTGGGCAATCGCGACGATGAAGATGAGTGAACTTATGATAAATAGAACATTCGAAAATAACAACAATGTCCAGGCCGGTATTCGAACCTGGGACCCCTGACGTAAAAGCGTCTAGTTCTACCACTCAGTCAATTTTCACATAGAAACTAACACTTACACACCTCATCCTTACATATGTATTTTGTTTTACCTGCTGCACTTCTCTTATGGAGAATACTAACTCCTCAAAGCTATTGCTTTGTAGTGAATGATAATCCTATTAAGCCTTGTGAATCTTATTCCGAAGGAAATCCTGTTAGAGGATTACATGTGTAGTGTTTTTAATAATATATAATGAAGTCTGCTTTTGTCAGCATTTTTAGTGTATTGAATGAAAATTGCATTTTCATTTCGTGTTGAGACACATTTTCGTCACCCAGATTTGCATATAAAAATGTAGGTCCAGTACATATTAGTAATTGTGAATTCGAGTCAATTAAAACATTTTGCGTTGTTGCGAGATTATCTATTAGGATACAATTTGGACATAATGAATCTCAGTAGAGAAAATACAACTTCTATATCAAAATTGCCATGTCCAAATGATCTCAAAAAGTAGTCTTTAGCACGTCACATTTCAAGTATAGGTACCGGCCACCGTGGCAGAGTGGTTAGCACATCGCGCTACGACGCCAGTGGTTCCAGGTTCGAATCCTGGCCTGGGCATGGATGTTTGTGAGTGTCCATTCATCAGTTTCATTATATCATCACTTATCCTCATCTTCGCCAAAAGTGGCACAAGAAGCGAAGTAAAATAAAGCAATTCAATCAATCAATTCAAGTATAGGCCATGATTGTATCTGGTATATGAACGAGATGTGTCCCTCCTCTCAAACAATACGTGGCTTGTCCCCACCGAACGTAGTGTGGAGTGACCCCTTTTACCATTTAAAATTGTCGAGATACCCCCACCCCCTTAAACCCCTCTCTTCTAGCGGCCACAAACATATGTGTATATAGCTATAAATACTACACACACAAACCCCCCCCCCGCCACACACACACACACACAGCATATAAATCTCATGCTGTCTCTAGACAGTCAGTAGAATTTCCCCACCTCTGGAAATTTCTTAAATACCACACTGAATACTCCAACAGCATTTCTCCGACAACCGCGGCGGGGTGATTAGCAGTCAGGACATAGGTGTTCTTTGTGAGTGTCTATTCATCAATTTCATCATATCATCACTCATCACCCTCTTCGCAATTAGCCAAAAGTGTCAGAAAAGTGAAGTAAAATAAACTAAATCAATCAATCAATCAAACAAACTAAACCACATTGGCGAGTTGGAATGTAGTATCCTGTGTTGGAAATATTTTTCAGTTTGAGCATGCGTTGTCAAGTTGGTAGTCTTGTAATTTTGCAGCAAGCTAAACACATTCAAAAATATCATGACTAAAAGTACAGAAGAATGGATATTTGAATTCATTCTCTTGATCAGTTCCGTAATAATTATCATCAAATTACGTACACAATGATGGAAGGCAAGAGTATTAAAGTGGTGAGTTCCTTTTGATTGGTTGCCTGTGAAAAATTTAACAAATGAAAAATTACACGGTCATGGCTTATGTATTAAAACACATTGACCGGTCCCCGTTGTGGAGTGGTTAGCACATTGTGCTACTACGCCAAGGGTCCCGGGTAGGAAAGGAATGTTGTCGTCTGTGTTAAATGAAGTTTCGTTCGCCTTATAGAGAGCCCTTGAACGGGATAAGTAATGTATTATTATGTTGATAGATTGATTTGGTTTATTTTATTTCGATTAATTGCAATGATGAAGATGAGTGATGATATGATGAAATTGATGAAGCGATACTCACAAAGTACACCCATGCCCAGGCCTCGAACCCGGGACCCTGGCGTCGTAGTGCCCTGTGCTACGGAGGTCAGCTGCTCTTACGAGACGTTCTGTGGTGACAAGTTCGAGTCACGTGACAACTCATTTGTAACTTTCACATTGATTGCGGTGACATTTCCATGCCAAATTAAAGAAAAGGGAAGAGGGGAGGTGGTCTTCAATCCTGATCACTTGTTTGACAGTTCCAGGAATGAAGCAGCGCTTGAGGCCACATCTGTGTTCGCCTCTTAGAGCTTCCAGTTGTCTGACAGAAAAAGTTGGAATTGAATGGCGAAGTGGGGAAAAGTAAGTAACTTGCCAATAATTTATTGTTTCCCCCCAAATATCATTTCCCCCAGGGATAAAATTTGTCAAGCAGAGAGGGGGACACAAGTATCCAGGGGGGGATTTCCCCCATCCCCCCTACAAATACCACACTGGGAGTATTAGATGTGACCACCAATGTTATGGTAATATTACAGCTGGAAATACACGTACAATTGTAGAATTGCAGCTTATGGCCAAACTAACACAAAAAAAATCAACTTAACGATACCACCCCCTCCCTCCTTCATCCCAACAATCAGCCACAAAGTCGCTTACAGACAAATGCGTCGCACGGCGTACAGCTTAGTGTTTATTGTTTACATTCAATTCTCCGAAGTATTCAAATAGTTATGTGTGCCGCAAATTCAAAATGTTTTCAAATTTCCTTTAATTTTCTTATGGCCATTGAACAGGCACGATAATGTTTAGAAAACAATATATTTATAAATTGAACGTTTTGTATTATCAATTATTATTACAATAAAGAACATGGCTTAATATGAATTAGCAAGAAGAAAAAAGAGAGAGAGACATTCTCGCATCACGACTGCGTTCGAAAAAGTCGGGACAGTGATTAAAAGTAATGGACTGTCCCGAGTAAATCGATAAATCGGACGTCTGGTAGCCTTGCAGCAATGGTTGTAAAACTAAAACTATCCAATCAATATTGGATCCAGAATCAGATTTCTGGAGCCTGCCTCTGTACACAACAAACACATTCATTTATGCAAAAACAAAATTTCATTTTTTACAAATTTGAAAAGTCGTCGATGTTATCTTAGTAGCTTTTTATAGGTTCACATTTAATTATTTCATAGTTCGAGGGGGGCATGGTCCCATGCCCCCTCCCCTGGGTACGAGACTGTAACACGATCTTTATCTTTCACGGCTTTTACGAAGCGTGGCAACGCTGCGGATAACAGTAGGGGAATACCCTTCAAACATCGATTCCGCTCATGTGATTCCGTTCGACCAGCTCAACTTATCAGGGTTGTGAAACTACGCGAAAATATCGGAAATTTATCTACCGGTAAGAGGAGAGAGATTTTCACAAGTAATATTATTCCCTTTTCCTGGAAATGTTTTTTATTTCCTTGAAGATAAGGTGATACCAGTTAAACGAGTTTCTCCGATAACGTGCAATCAATTGGTCCTGTGTTCAATTCCCGATGGGAGTAGACAGCACACATTTTTTGGGGATTATATTGGAAATCGTGGGTCCAGTCCTCATCACTTTATCTGAACTCAAAGTTGATATAAAATAAACTTCTCCAGAACAATATTTTACTAATAAAAAATTCTTAACCCTGCTCCATGGAATGCGCTCTCCACTCCCGGCGAGACTGCATACGACGAACGAAAAGTAGTACATTTAGTCTCGGCAAATCTTGTATTAGACAATTATTTGGGCACTTACAGTACGTAAAACTTATTGAAGGTAAGAGCTAAAGGCTTACATTACTATTTGGAAAATGTACATTGTTTTAAGTGTGAATAAGATATTTAATGAAGCATTATATGAAAACTTGGGAGTTCCAGTGTTGGGAGGCCACTATTAGTATATGCGTAATAAACCATTAGTTGTATTTTGCAAATGCTAGAATTAATATTCCTAAGTGGTCAACATTTCCAGTCATTTTCGTACTTGCAAGGCGACAGACTATCGCCGATAGTGGAGAATGTGTAATAAATAGTAACACTATTTATAGTTTATATGTGAAACATGATTCCATTCGTAATCAAATTATTAAAAATAGATATAACGAGCGGGCGGAAGAGATAATAGGAGACTTTTCTCCTTTCCCACATCCAACTTATGTTAATTAACAGGTTGGTAGGGGTAATAACCCCCCTCCGCTTTGGCTTTGCATTAATAGAAAAAGCATAACCTGCCCCTTTATGGTCATATCCACCCGTATGAAAATCGTTGGTACACCATTGGTTTTAAAGGAACATTTGTACTAATTTTTGAGCAGAACTTGGTATGCTTATTGGAATTCTTTGTGTCAATTCTTGAATCTTGTATTGCATAAAACAAAGTGAATAAACATAGGGATGTAAAATTCGCCTTCTACTATCTTAGACGTTGATTATACAGGGTGATTCAAAACTGTTGAACCATCCACATAATTTGTAGATACTACTGAACATGAATGGAGACGTATGCAATATCAAGGAGACGAAGTATTGCATCTTTGATACACGTTACACTCTCCATCCTCCATCTTGGATCCGCCATTGTTGATTCAACTTAAATTCTTCAAATGGGAATATGGCCATGTGACATATCAAAATCATGTGAAATTTTCTGCAAAATCGAGTTGTGAATTCTATTCTAAGATATTGTGAATTGTTTACAAGTTATTGAACGTGATATGCTTGATTTGTTGCTTCAGGTCCACTTTATGCACAGAAAGGCTAATCAAGACTGGACCAACAGGTTAAAATGAGATCCGAACCACTCCATGTGCCTCAACTGGGTATCGAACACTGGACCCCTTGATTAAAAAAGGTGCCGACGTTACTACTACATGCATGTGTAGTGGTATTTGGTGTCTTGCACCATTTGCAGTACATTCTGGAGCGGTGTAATGTGTGGTACATACTAACTACTGATCAGCAGATAGGCATTTGTTGAATCTTCAGAACTTCAACATGCTATTTGTCTACTTGGTTTGAACGTCATTTGCTTGCACCAACCTGACACCAAAATACACCTTCCCCTCAGCTAATGCCAAAAAGTGCAGCAAACTAGATGGGGCTATCAGGTTCAAACTATAGCTGAGCCGATACCAACGCCGATATACCAATACCAGTAGTATCAGTATTGGAAATTATCGGTTGGAATTTTCTTATTGATACCAGCCAATACTTTCCCGACATTTTACTCTTTCATGGGTTCCGCAAAAATGTCACGTGAGACTTTCGTTGATTCAAATTATCCTGGAAACTATGCAAAATTTGAACTTTATTTTTTATTTTTCACAAGTTTTGTGTGAAAAGTAAATTTTGTGATAGCATAACATGTAATTGATATTCTAATGTAATTATTGAATATCTTGAAGAAAAAATCTTGCCAAAATGGGGGATTCATATAATAACAGTGAAATTTTTATATGTTAAAGGAAATTAATATTTTGAACAACTTTTTATTATTACAATTTTCAAGCATCAATATTGGTATTGGTAGTAATCTGTGAGGGTATTGGCTCAGTCCTAGTTGAAACAGAACATGACAATGGTGCCCGCAGAGAAGAGGCCAGAGGGGGAACTTGTCACCCATCTGAGATATCAGATAGAACTTCATATAATTTAAATGGTGAAATTGTAATGTGAAAACACCATGATGAGTAGGGAAGTCATTAAGGGGGTTCAGGGAGGTACTGCCCCCACCCCCAAACATCCACATGGCAAAAAAAAAGGTAAAATGTTCCCCTGTGCATAGCACCATGCCATGAAGGCGTATAGGGTGTGGGGGGGGGTAACGCCCCACACTTTCTTGATCCGGTCATGAGTGGGGGTGATGTGATCAGCATCACGCCCCTGACCGCCTTTACCCCCCAGGGTTTCCCCCCAGGTACCCATATTATTCGACGCTGGGTGGGCGCCGGGGCCGCTTTCACCGTTAGAAAAGTTCCCGGATTTGAACTGGCCGGGGATCGAACCCGGGACCTTTAGCATGGTAGTCAGACGCGTTACCGACTGAGCCACCGGGAAATATTTCTGTATTTTACTTGAAATTTTACTTTGATGGTAAATATTGCAAACTAATTCTTCAGTAAATTTTGCTTACAGTTTGAAAAACTGCTCTTAAATTTTCCGCAGCATGAACCCCATAGCAAGACTTGTTGATGTAATCATTTTCCTACTTCTTGACTATTGAAAACAGATGTATCGACAGGATCTGCAGTTAATGATTATTTCTTGTCCCATTAAGAGAGCTCGGAGGCTTTTTTGAAAATGTACTTTCCCTCCCTACCAGGTAAAAATTTGTCCCTCAGGATTGAAATCACCCCTTTCGGAGCTCTTTGGATATGATTTTCATTCCTGTCTCAGATTGCGGAGACAGTCATAATGTGGTGCATAATAGTAATTGCTTCTTGGGGGGGGGGGGGGCTGCCAAGAATATGTGGCTGTTATGAAGAATAAGTCACCCCTCATTTAAGGAAGAGAGCAAAGTTTGTAGTAAATTTGTAACAATACTCTACATGCTTTAGACATATTAACAGTGGCGGCTTTTGCTAGGAGGACTGCATTCATAAAAAAAAAAAAAAATAATAAAATACCTTACCTTAACTATTTGAATATGAACTCCATGCGGCGGTCTTTCATTCAATTATTCATTTTGACTTGTATGATTTACCATTCAGACCACCAGATTATATAACTTACTGCCAGAAAACAAATAACTCTTGGAATCGATTCGAAAACTTAAAACTATCACGCACTTATTGACAAGCGAAACGGACGCGTTACATGGCCAACTACTGTTTCTCTCAGTAATTGCATGTTTATACGCGGCGGCTGCTATCATAGTGAGAGCTTTGTATTTCTACCACTTGGCAGCGCCACCGTACATTGGGCTGCGTTGAATGCAGACTGCTTTTTAGCATTGACACGGGCCTAGCAGGGAGGGAAGTGCAAGCAGTGCTTACGTTAGAGTTAACATGGAGATGTACTGGCAGTCCTCAAGGAGGAAGTGGCTTCATATACCAGATTGCCGCTTGTCGCGCGACAAGTGAATTTGAAAGCTCCACACAGCGCAACAAGATGCAGTAAGAAAGCAGAAGTATAAATATTTAATTTTTGCACTAATGGCAACAAAATATAATTTGGACTGCAGCCTCCCGTCATCGGCCACCACTGCATATTAACTTTCAAAATTCTGCATGACTTTTGTTGGCTTGGCTTTCTTCATTTTGCATGACTTTCGTTGGCTTGGCTTTCTTCATTTCAGGAAATGTGGCAGTTGCAGCCACTGCTTACATAGCAAAGTTGTACAAATACTATTTACACATACAAATAAAATTAACCCTAAGTTAGATAGCGAATAATAATTACATGAGATATAGATAAACAAATTACTTATGAAGTGCTTTCTGGCTTCATTTGTCTTCTCGCAGAAGTGAAAATCTTCTTGTGGAGCAGTGTACTCGACTTACCCAATTTTGAGACTAATTCCATTTCTACGTCTGTTATTTTTTGTGGCTTTTCTACCTAATGGCGTTAATCTCGATGATGAGCATGAATGATGAACTTAAGAAATGGTGATGGGACAAGCATTACATGCTCATGCCTGGCGAGAGTCCGAACCGGGGGTCTTTTACGCTTAAATGTCAGAAGCGAAATTCTTTGAAAAACTGTAAAAGTGGGCTGAAGGAAAGTACCATCGCAGGGTGCATTAAAAAACATGTTTGGCTCATGTGTAAAAGTAAAATTAGCCAGTAAAATTAGAATGAAACTTCATGCCGTAACCTCCGTTTGAGGGTCAAGGCTTGCCAGGTACTTTTTAATTGGGCGACGGGTTTGCATGTTGTGTCCAAATAGCCTCCCCCCCCAATTGTCCTCACCTGCCGAGTCAACATCAAACTTTTTGAACCTTGGGTTGCCTGCAGCAACAGCAAGGCACTGTTTAGCTGTGCGAAATCTGTTATATCCAGGGGCATCAAATATTTAGTTTTGCACACAAAAAACAATATTATTTTTAAGAAATAAAACCATAAATGGATGTAAAATTTCTTATCCAATGTCATTATTCTTGAAGTCCACAACCAGCTGGTAAAAAAGACATCTCAAAAGGTAGTGGCTAACATGATTTCCTTGACACAAAGGGTGCCAGGTTCAATTCTGGTATAAACTATGCACATGAGATGCCTAGCAGAGTTTATTTGGAGTTACATTCCCTTATTATAGATCCACCACCATATTTGAAATCCTGTCATGGAAGCGACAGGGTGAAAGGGGAAGGGAAGCTTGTAGTTTCAGATATCTTGGTGGAGGCAGAGGTATACCCTGTGCAGCGCCTATGTCACATTATGAAAACTGGAATAACGGACAACATCCATTTCTATTGGGTTGATGCTTCTATTGGGTTGATGCATAAGTTCGTAGTGGTTTTTACACTGTAGCAAAA
Source organism: Lepisma saccharinum (assembly GCF_977018435.1). Taxonomy (NCBI): domain Eukaryota; kingdom Metazoa; phylum Arthropoda; class Insecta; order Zygentoma; family Lepismatidae; genus Lepisma; species Lepisma saccharinum. The sequence goes on from NC_139251.1 coordinate 47,719,512, forward strand.
GTATTAGTATTTGATACTAATTTGAGGTGAACAAAATACATAAGTTAATCAATCATATATTTTCCTTCATTGTCTGACTCTAACAATGCTGGGGCAGTTTTTCAATTCAACGCCTGAAGAAATCAGCTGATTTCGATGTTAAAAGCGTCGTCAAGCCAAGTTTGAAGAGTATTTTCATCACCAAAGGAGCTTCCTTGAAGATTGATGGATTAAGAGCTGAAAAGGTAGCAATCCCAGGGTGCAAGATTGGGGGTAGTAAGGAGGATGTGAAATATCTACCATGCAAATGTCGCACAATGGTTGAATGGTCACAGTTCATCACATTTGCTAATTCTCGAGTCAACTGACGTGGATCCTCGTTGATTAAAGCATTTAAATATAAATTGCCTTCATGAAAGGCCGATGGTCTTCCTGGATGAGGAGAAATGCTTAAGTCAAAAATGCCCTCTTTGTAATGACAAAACCATTTTCTTGCCCTGCTTTCCCCGTTTGCATTCTCCCTGTACAAGGGCAAATGTTTCGAGCTGCCTCTGCTCCTATGTTAAACTCAGGCAGAAGAATATGTCGGAAATGTTTTTTTTTACCCACTGGACAGTTACTGCTTTTTAGTCCATAAATAACACTCTCTTTCTTCAAATCTGTGAAATTCAATGCACATTCACAAGCACAACAATGCCACTCCAACTGATGAACATTAAAGAACAAACTCCTAACACCGCAGTGTTGCCATACCAAACACAAACGCTACGAACTTATGCAACAACCCAATAGTAAAAAACTACTCTTAAAACCAACATGGTTATTAGCAGTGCTTTTTTTTCTGGGAAAAAAGGTTCCGGTACTCTTCAAGTTTGTTTCTTCTTGCGTTCATCATAAAACTACTCACAACATTGAGGTTTGTTCATAAGCAATAACACATATAAAGGTGCTTGGTGGCGTATCATTGTATACTACGAGAAAAATAAAAACTGGTTATTAGGACTGTGGAATGAGTACTTACCAAAATGCAGTATACTACTAGAAGAAAAAAAACTGGTTATATTAGTTCTGTGTAATGATTACTTACCAAAATGCAGTAAACAATGGCATAAGTTCCCCATCTACTATCTTTTCTTTCTGGCTACACTGTGATGTAATGACACCATCTTCAATAGTCTGTGTCTTTACTCAGTGATCATGTGGCTCCACCGCGAAATATAGGATAACATTTTTCATTTGTGGTAAATGTTTACTGTCTCTTACTTCAGATATGTTTGTTTATTTGGCAGATGTCTCTGGTACAATCCGTTATCCAGTCCTATTGTCCAGAAGACTGGGAGCAGGGTGAATACACAGGCAAAAGGTATCTTACCTTTGATTTGAGCACAGGTGATGCAGAATATAGATCTGTAAAGGAGAGTATTGGCTGTCTCCAAATTGAATCTGTGAGCAGAATACAGAACCCATATCTGTGGGGTAGATACATTTTGAGGAAAGAGCAAATGCAACTCAATGGCAGTGTGCAAGAATCACGTATGTATCATCCAGCCACCGAAGGTGACATAAAAAACATATGTGAATATAATTGTGACTTTCGAAGGTACAGTCATCCAATGAGTGATATCCAGCACTATGGCAAAAGCATGAGATTTTTTTCCAGTGCTTCTCATGCCAAACAACGTGCTGGCACTAATGTTCTTATTGTTGTAAAAGTATTACATTCTGGTTACAACATGAGTGATTACATTGATTGTACATGTGATGCTGAATATTGCCCAGAATATATTGTTAGGTTGCTGTAAAAAGTAAGCAACATATTTTTGAAATGTTAGCAGGCATATTTTTGTATTGCACTCGGTGGCAATGAAAAGTAGGATTCCTATGTAATAGGTACACAAAGATATTTTCCAATATGAAACAGCATCTATGAAACTTTATACAGTAATTAACCTGTATCATAATTAAAATATTTTTGCCATGTACTCATTCACTAAGACACATGTGCAAGTGCATTCACAAACATACACACACACTCTTTCTTTCACACGTGCCGAGTTTCAAATAGCATTATAAATTTATGATTGGTTCTGTCATTCTCTTCAAAGATGCTTATGTAATGTAATGCTAACAGGATGAACATACATTCAAAGCACACAACAACAGTTTGTGTGATTTGTTTCTTGACCAATATAATATATCTGTTTCATACCTGTTACATACATTCCATGCACAGTACAAGGCATCTGTTTGAATGTACATGTATTATTTTTGGAGTTACATGATTTATCTATAAATATAATAAAAATAATTCAGTACGTATTATGTTTCAAATGTATTCCTTCAAAGTATTTTCAAGGCATTCAGAACATAAAAAGTATTTTATATTGTGTGGATGTCAAGAACTTGACATTCAGTTTCAATTAAACACTGTTTTACACAGTGTTTTTTTGTGTACGTTGGTAATATAATATTCCATGTATTGATTTCCAAGCATTATAGTTGTATGTTTAATGTGTGTTATTAGCATTTCTTAACCCTTAGATGCTACATATATGCATCTGAATATTAATACAAAATTTCTAGACTGTACAAATAAAGTAAAGGTGAGGTGCACTCAATGGTGGCTATGCCATCTTATAAAGTTAATTATTTTAAAGGCACTTACAGTTACTTTGCCAATTGTATGAAGATTCACCATCCCTTTTTTTCCCTGTCCCATCTTAATTTTTGTTCTTTTTATCTGACCCATCATCAGTACAGTAGTTTTTGTTCCACATTAAACTGTGCACCATATTTCAATAAATTATTCACAAGATGCTTGCAGAATTTAATTTCAAAGTACAAAGACCAACTAAGTGCATTATGTAATGATAATGCATAAGTGGTACTGAGCATCTTAAGCTGAATTTTATACTAGCATCTAAGGGTTGTATGAAGTTATTCTTAGTGTGTATTTTTATAAAGGAAACTAACTTGTATATGTATGTTCCATTTATACAGAAAGTGTTTGAATTACTTTTTTGTTTACTTAATTAATGGTCAATTAAGACTAGAGTATTACTTGCAAATATCCTGCTCTTTTTGTTATTAGGAAACTTGAATGTGTTTCACTTAATGCAGGAATATGTTTTTTTTTTCTTTTGCATTGAATAAACTTGATTTTTCGCAAGAAGTACATCTCAAATTTATTGTTATTTTCATAGGAGTCAAGATTTTTTGTTGATTAAGAAGAAAAAATAGTTGACACGTTTTCCCAATAATTCCATGTTTCTTGGATTTTGCACTGTACATTGATAATTTGCAGAACCATGTCCTGCATGTTCATTTAAGTTTCTGATGTCTTCAAGATGGCAAATGACGCTCTTACATTGAGTTCAATTGGTCCTTTTACACATTTGATAAATCTGGTTTGTTTCAACCTGTGTTTTTTGTATTCAAACAAACATTTTGATAAACCTGATTTTTGTTTGTTTCTTTTAATATCTACAGTTGGAATGTATTTTTTTTTCCATTGATGCTGGTACACTTCTGTTCACAGAAAGTGGCACACTCAAGTATCCAGCTTCAGGTCTGGCAGTACAGCCGAAGTAAGTCTTTGGAAACCAGCAGTGTTGCGCACTATCAAACATTTTAACCACATGCAAACAGCTAATTAACCAAAATACATATTTTACAGCTCTATTCTAAGTGCCATATGAGTGATGTTTAGGTAAATAATTGTAGTTACTGATTAATTCTGTTTGTTTCTGATAACAACATCTACAATCTGCACACGTCTTGACTTTACAATTTGGACCAGGCTTTTTTCTTTCCTATCTGAAAATTGCTCTTAAGGTGCGAGCATTCATCGAGTGGGTCACTTGTAAATATCTATCTATGTATAAAACGAGGAGAGTGACACGTGAATGACGGAACATATTAAAATACATCTGCTGATGAACCTCACAACTTACTCATTTAATTTCAATGGTTTTCTTTTTGATAATATTTACGGTGTGTTTTATCACACAACAATTTTCAATTTTAGCACTTGTAAATATCGAGGCTTAGTAGCAACTAAAAAATCTCAATTTCAAGTAGTCTTGAGTAACAGTTACGTTCTCTGAACGAGTAATAGTTTCAATACATATTTTCTTATTGGCATGCAAACAATAACAAAGTTTCAGGCTACAATTGGTGTGACGAGAATAAAATACATTATATAGCATCCGTTTGGTAAGAAAAAATATTTTGGAGACATGGGGATTCGAACCTAGAATTTCAGCTTACAAAGCTGGCCTTTAACCGACATGGCCACAAGCCTTGGTGAAGAAACCAAGCTATTCGAGTAATTTATCCATAAGATTGCATCTTTTTCTGTCCACTTCGTAACTTTTGATGTCGCTTCTCGCTAATTAAATTAATTTGAAAGGAATACGCTTCATCAGATAGTGTTTGTGTGCTGTGCACATTGCTGACATAATACAAGTCAAGCTTGTGCATGAAAATGAAGGAAAACGTTGCGCGTGCTTTGGTGGAAGATGAGTGTTTCCAACCCTAAATGATAATCGTGTTCTAGCTTCCATCAACATAGCGGATTCTGCTATGTGACGAGGAATATTAACCAATGGCACATATATTATACAATTTTTAAACTACACTGCCCTCCAGAAATTAACCAACAACAAGAAAATGTGAGGTAAAAGAGAAAACAGTTGGAGAAAAGAGAAGAAGAGTGGTGGGCATGCTGAAAGAAAGCAACGAATGCGTTAGGGATCATATCCCTTATTAGTGTCAGACAACGGTCACTTTCTTTACAAATAAAATATGTACACCCTCCTGCCTTGTGTTTGATTCTATTGGATGATCACCATTTGTTGCTTAATTTATGGAGAGCAGTGTATTTATTTGAAAAAGAAGAGTCATTATTCTGGAATCTACGAAGAAATTCATTCAGTCGGTAGTGATTTTACGAGTCACAATTCTATTTTTTTTTTGCTCCATTACGAAACCAATGTGCACGTGTAAAAAAGGAAAGCCCGACAATTTTCATTTAACAAAAATTCCATTATAGTTTTTCTTGTATGTACGCATTGCTCGCATTGTAGAATTATTTTCTTGTAGTTTACGGTTATTAAAACATAAGAAAACAGTTTTTCGTTGTGACGTTTCAGGACAACACACACTTCCTTCATCAGACATTTATTTTTATCTTGACTAAAGATACAGTTATAACAATGGTTAGCAATTTTTTAAACAAAAAGAATCAGTTATATAATGGATGTTGTCAATGTTACTTTGTTGTAATATAGCAACTTAACTGAAAAGAAGCAGTCTGTTTTATTTTTATTTCAGATAAAAATTTTTGATCACATTATTTTTTTACTTAAAATTATGAATCCAAAATGTCATCAGGTAATTCAAAGTCGTCATTGTTTTCACAAAGTTTCTTGATGTTTTCTGTTACATTAAATTTTAAAGATGGTAGCTTACTCTCATTTATGAAAAACAAAACTCCATACTGGATCCAAGTTACCATTTTCATTATTCAATTTATTCCAGTGTTATTCTGCAATGAAAGAAGCTTCCCAGACATTGAACTCTATGTTTCCCGTTGATATTTTTAAAACCATTCTCTTTGTAATCAAATGCTTCTCTTCGATGATGTGAGCTGACAGACCTGTCTTTGGGTTTAGATTTATAATGTCCAAATTGTGTTCGTGCCATCTTATTGCCATTTTCCTTGCTGTTTGTCCTACATAATCCTTTGAACATGAACAACTTATATTATACACTGCCCTCCAGAAATTAACCAACAACAAGAAAATGTGAGGTAAAAGAGAAAACAGTTGGAGAAAAGAGAAGAAGAGTGGTGGGCATGCTGAAAGAAAGCAACGAATGCGTTAGGGATCATATCCCTTATTAGTGTCAGACAACGGTCACTTTCTTTACAAATAAAATGTGTACACCCTCCTGCCTTGTGTTTGATTCTATTGGATGATCACCATTTGTTGCTTAATTTATGGAGAGCAGTGTATATTCCTGTGGTTTCCACATCTGATAGTTTTTTTTCTCATTTTGAATTCATTAAAGGTACATTCCAAACTTCTTAGCAATCTAAAAACAATTTTGAAATTAAATGTTCTAAAAATTTTTTGCAATTTTATCTGAGTATCCCTTGTGGAATGGAATGCACACAGATTTCTTTTCAACAGATTTTTCATCTTTGTCTGTATATCTCTTTTCCTTTAGTTTTCTTGCAACTTGTTTCTTGATTTGGTTTATTCTGTTAGTGTGAAAGCCATTTTGTTTTGCTATATTAAAAAGCCTTTCTTCTTCATTTTTGATATCCTTATTATTAGAACATAGTCTTTGTGCTCTCAGGAAAAAAAACTGAAAAAAATGAATACATATTATACGAGAATGTTCTGAATTGGCATGTATGTACTTTTCCCCTGCTAATTTTTTCCTATGGTTTGATGTTTGAATTGTTGTTGAGCAGTTGTCTTAATTTTCAGCTCAAGGAAAGAAATTAAATTGTTATTCATGGGTTCACAAGTGAATTTTATGCGACGATGTGATTCATTTAACAATGAATGTTAAATGAATGTACTCCTGAATCGTCACAACGAAAAATGGTTTTCTTATGCTTGAAATAACCGTAAACTACAAGAAAATAATAAAAATTCCATTTACTGTTAAAGTTAAATCAGAGGACAACCATTGACTTATTGTTAATATCCTGGATGACTGATGTGTGTGTGTGTGTTTGTGGGGGAGGGGTACCTCCTCTCATGTTCCTCCCTGGCTGTGACATAAACTCTTCTTGCTTCGGATTTCTATTATTTTTCCCATCACATATTCATTGCAGACTTTGCGATTATGTTTGCCAGAGTGGATGGGGAAGGAGTTTATATATTCTTCAAGCCTTCTCCCAGGCTAGGATAACAATTTTTCAGAAAGATTTTTTTTTTGCATCATTTTCAGGAATTACAGCAGCACTATTTCCGCCTTTCTTATTCAAATTGCGTTTTTCTTTTTGTTTTTTTCCCCATCTCGTTATTTAGTGTTTCTTTTCTTCCATTTTCGGCTACTCGCAACGATGAAGAGAGACTCAAAAAGAGCACCCATGCTCAGTCCAAATTCGAACCCGGGGTCCTCGCATTGTAACGCATTGTGATAACAACTTCTTCATGAACGTCAAAAATGCATTTTGTTTATATATTTTTCACAAATTGTTCGCATTTACATTACTTTCAATGTAGACGTGGACAGTCCAGTTAACTAATATTTACACTGAAATCTTTCCGTTAGACCTTTTCTTTGAGTTTGAGACATAAAATTCCCTGCGTGTGGTTAAAATGTTTGATAGTAAGCAACACTGCTGGTTTCTGAACACTTACTTCGGCTGTACTGCTAGACCCGAAGCTGGACTTCAACTCAAACGAGTGTGCCACTCTCTATGAACAGAAGTGTACAAGAGTATATTCTATTCTTGTCTCATCTCCTGATGAAGCCACATGTGGTAGAAGTTGTCTTATATAAATTAAAAGTTGATTACTGTTTCTGTATAAATATTTGAGTTTAATTATATGAATGAAATTGCCAAGATTATTGCTTTAAAATATTTAAGAATTACATCAGAATATTCAATTACATGTTATGTTAGAAGAAATTTTAGTGTTTCACACAAAACGTGTGCAAAATAATAAGAAAGTTTGAATTTTGCATAATTTTCAGTTTAAATAAACCTACGACAGTGTTACGCATCATTTTTGTGGAGCCCATGAAAGACCAAAATGCCAGGAAAGTATCAGCAGGTATCGGTAAATATATTCTAACCAATACTTTCGGATACCAATATCACTATCGGCTGATACTGATGCATGGGTATCAGCTAAGCCCTGGTAAGAATGAAATGAAGGAAAATGTATGTGGCTTCTCTGCCTCTTTAAGCTCTTGTAACAATGGAGATGAATCCTGAATAAATTAAATAGATGAAGGGTCACTCGTACAAAGGAACAAACAGGCCAGGACTCGAATCAGGAACCTTAGGTGGCAAGATTATGATTTGATCATTCCGTGTAGCTTGGCCACCAAGAAGGATACAAGTTAGAATGATAACACCATTAAGCCTTGCTTCCATGATAACCAAAAACTCAATATGCTGACCAAGGCAGAATTTGTTTTATTTTAAAACATAAACTCAATGTTACGTTTCAACCTTCTTCAACCTTCTAGCAAGGCTTTCTTCAGACTCTGTACCAAATACAAAGAAGAAAAAGAGGAAGAGAAAGGAGAGGTGGTTTGGCATAAGGAGTAAGGAGTAAGGGGAAGACCACAGAAAAGATATGCAAAGTGCTTAGGAAAGTGGGCATTAAAACTCACAGGAAGGGAGGACGAAGCATCTTAAGAATAGCGAAGAATGCAAACAAGAGAAGAGGAAGGGATTATCTATGTAGTGAAGTGTAAAGAATGTCAGTGTGTGTACATAGAACAAACAAAAAAAGAGGCTGAAAAACAGGTTGAAAGAACATAGGACTGAAATGTGACTTGAGAGAGAGAGAGAGAAATGCAATATTTAAGCACACGAGAGAAACAGGACATGACATAGAGTGGGATGAGGCTAAGCAGATAGGAAGGGAGAAGGTAATGCTAGTGAGAAAATGGAAGGAAGCCAAGGAAATAGAGAAGAAATGTGAAGAAGACACAATGAACTGGAATGGGGGACTGAAGATAAACAAAGAATGAAAGAAGGTGTTAGAAAGAGTGGAAAGGAAAAGAGGAAAGGAGGAGAAAAGAAGGAAGAGGAATGACAAAAAGGAATAATAGAGTGAGATAAAGAGTCCAACCACTTTCCAGATGAAAGGAAATGTTTATCTAAATCGCAAGTCAGGTGAAACAACAGTTGACAAGAGAAGGCCACCTACTGGAACACCTGGAATGTTCCAGATAAACAACTTTCTAATAATCTTGTCTCTGGAGGGGAGTGATTTTTTTTCCTGTTTTGTACCTTATGTCATTTGTATTTGGTACAGTCTGAAGAAGACCTTGCTAGAAGGTTGAAACGTAACGTTTAGTTTATGTTTCAAAATAAATAAATTCTGCCTTGGTCAGCATATTGAGTTTTTGGTTAAAAGTTGGAAGAAAAATAAACTAGGTAAATTCAGTTGACTACCTTCTCACTATACCTATTGTTCCAGACAAACATTCATTTTCAACAAAGAAGCAGTATAAATATAAACAATGAAATGAATGTGGTCATATAATGAAGCAGTGAAATTAAGTTCCATCTTTTAGTGTGTTGTCCACATGTATTACTTTCGGAAAGCTTGAAAATCAAACAAGAAATGTGAATATTGGTTGGTCTTTATTGTGTGTATGATATAAGTGAAAACAAAATATTACAAATGTGTAGAGAAGTTCATAGACCCTTCTAAAACATACCTATCACAGCATTTATTTGTGCTTTTGGTTATCACAGAAAGATTATCTGCAATTATAACACATAAACGGGAAAAAATATATTTCCTTAATAGCCATTTTCACAATTCACATGGTGTTTTCACTGGGCCAAATACTGACATGTAATACATATTGGCCAAAGTGCAAACACAGTGCTTGTTTCAATTTTATTTATGTGCTTTATTTTTAAACACAATTACAAACAATAACATGCTTGTGTTGATTAGGCACAGAAAAGGCAAATATACTTGAAGCGAGTGCAGCAAGTACATTCAGTATGCTCACATACTTTCTATGATTTTCAACAATATAAGTTAAATATGAATGCACTTTTTTTTTTTTTTTTAAAAAAAAAGCAACATAACTTAATGACACTTTGTTCACCTTTATTAATCATCAAGAAAGCATGTGCACAACATTATTACAGAGAATTAATACACATTTGAACATAGACGTGATAAAGAACATTCAATCATAATTTGAGAAGATTCAATAAAGTGCCTTGTACACGATCAAATAAATCGTGAACAAGTCCTTCAATTGAACGCTTAAAAGAAAATTACATCAGAGATGATGCAATTTTTCACCTTGGATCCAAGGTTTGGTCAAAGAATTTCTATTTAGGAATGGTTGTAATTAACACGATCCAAGCCTGACTGTTGACCAATTAGAGAACATGCTATTGAAATCGATCATCGGAAAGCAACCTCTAGGTTATGAATGCAGATGTAATGGCATCCACGTGAGATGTAAACAACGTATCACTTCACATTTTTAACAGATGATAACTATTCAACCAAGAGGAATAAAGTTCGTATTAAATGATTTTCGGTACAAAAGAATGACGCTGCTTAAATAAATATATACCGTGCCTTTCATGCTGTATGTATTATACATTGTAATCGCAAAAGCTAACTGAAATGTTCCATGAAATGCTTTTGTGCAACGTAAAGTACGTACTATGTGCTATAAGATTTTTTTGAAGCATTTACTTAGGATAAGCTAGCAGAAATGTTAAATGAAATGCTTCCATCTAAAAAAGCAGACTCGAGAAAAAATATCAACATCACACTTCTTTGGAGTTTCTAATATGTCCTAATTTTTCTTTTGGAAATAAAATTATATCTGTTACGGGCTTACGGCTAATAGCTGGTCTATTCATCTGTTCAATGACTTTCAATTGTGTTCAATTCAAGGTCTTGTTCATGATTAATTTGATCCGTGTACAAGGTGCTTAATAGAATTGCATACAAAGCCACAAACAAAACTCTAAGAGAAAATGAAACCACCTTTAAGAACCATGAAAAGCACAATACACACCCAGTGCTACAAGTTCAAACAAATTAATCTAAGTACCAAAAAATTAATCTGTTACATTCATGGCAGTGTTGTTTGTTTGGAAAACTCCCCTATGTACTAGTAGGATGATGGAAAGTAAAAAAAATAGTCTAAAATGGCCATAAAAATTTCTAGAATATAAAAATTTGAAATGCAATTATTTTTGAATTTACATATCTTCTTATTTCTTATATTTCTCCCATTGCTTTACTGTCAGCATAAAAACATTCAAATTTCATGTTCAATTTTTTTTGTTCTTGTATGCCACAAGGGTGAGTTTTTAGAGGACTGCTTTAGGTCATACACACTTCTTACTAAAAAGAGGAAGCGTACTTTCAAGAATTTCCTTTTAAAAAAAAGGGTTCTTTGGTTGTATGAATGAGTATGATAGCCAGTTTTGACACTAAGCTGCACACGAGTTTGTTTCAAGAATTTGTTTGAATTCTTGTTTTCAGTCCACTTTATGCACAGATAGGCTAATTGGGAATGGACCTACAGTTTAAAGTGGGATCTGAACCACTGTGTCATGTCCCTCAACCGGGTATCAAACCTCTGGACCCCTTGATTAAAAGGCAATAGCATTACTAGTATGCCACTGCTATTTAACCTGTATTCCCATACTGACCTATTAACCACGATTATCAGCTTGTCCATAACTGCAATCCATTTATCAACTTTCCCTCGTCTGTTGACAAATAAGGAGTGAAATCAAGTCATAGCATAGCAAAGTTAGGTACATATAAAACAACAACACATGACAGTTACTTTGTCTCCAAAGTAATATGTTACCATTATGATTACTTTGTTTCCAAAAGAAACATTACCATTACTTTGTCATAAGAGCTGTAGTAGTATAGCCGCTACGGCATCTGACTGCCATTCAGGAGACCCAGGTTTCATTCCCGGGGAAGGTTATCTAAGGTCGGAATTTTTCCGGCTTTGTCCCGCATAACGTGCTTCTGGGGCTCACCCAGCCTCAAATCAATGGGTACCTGGAGGGGGAAGGGTTAAGGCACCCAGAGCATGATGCTAATCAAATAACCTGCAAAATGACCGAGACAGACTGTTTTGGGGCCCTATCCCTCCCTACAGCGCCTAAATGTGCCTCCATGGCAAGGGGAACTTTACCTTGCCATACACTAAGGACAAGTATCATACCACTCTCTGTGGTGCATATCTTGCCAGTGTAACAAGTTTCAAATAACACAAGAAAGCACATTTTTTCCTGGCATGTAAATCCCCCCAGTTATGGATTTATCAAGGTCATGTAAGTAAAAGAAGTAATTTGTTCCAAACTCAATTTTTAAAAAAATAACATATTACTTGTATTACATTACTCTCCAACTGTCTTAATTGAATTAGTATAGAATAAAGAGCAAATGCTGTTGTATGCATTATTGCAGAGACTAGGAAGGTTGCCTCTGAGAAACATCTACTTTTATCAGAGTTGAATTCAGAATTTTCAAATACGTATTCCATTGAACTATTCATCGTCCTATGTAGAGAACTCTCCAAGGCTGGTCTGACCATTCAACATACAACTAAGGAACAATTGGGTATATCCCAATCAGAGTTTAGCAATTGCACCAAGGGAGTGAGGTGTCCGATGAGGAGCATGCACATGATACAATGTAATGAAAGTTAGAAAATGCATCATAATATGTTAACTTGTCAACAAACAGTAAAAAAAGAATGTATTAAAGTATGCCTGAATACAAGAAAAATACCCATATCAAAACATATAAAGTGTGAAATATGAAATGTTTATAAATTATTTCAAGTGAGAAGTAAAAAATTAGTTCATTACAAAGGGCAAAGGAAGCAAATGTGCATTTCTGTATGTGATTTCACTTGTGATATTTTTTATATGTGCATAGGGCACAACCTTCTGTGCCATTTTATCTTATGTACAGAGATTACTCACTTACCTCCTAAAGATCGAAACACATAAAGTCTCTACAACATCGAAATTAAAAAAAGGTTCTTTTGTTAACCCTTAGACACTGGGACAGATTTTTCCTGTTTTGCCTACAAAGCCGGAGCTTTTTCAATTGGGAAATTTGAAATTTGCCTACATTTAAATAATATTTTTTATCTTTGAAACTACAAAACAAAAGTTACAAATAACACCTCGTTTTTTCAGTAAAGATTAAGCTATAACCCTATGGTCCAAAAACTCTTTAATTTTACTTTACCAAACAGAAGAAGTAGGAGAAAGAAAGAAATATTTTCTTTTTTTAGTTCTTTTTACAAAATTAGAACTCCATCGAGTCCCCACATAGGCAATGCCAGGAAGTGAGGGTTCAAAACTATACCTGCATATTGCCAGATATGTGTTCCATTCTTGTGGTAAGAATTACGCACTTACCGCTGATACTTTTGTAGAAAAAATATTTTTTCTAATGTAAAGCCCTGCTTCTTTTGCAGGAAATTTAAAATTCTCAAGGTTTTCAATACAAAATTATCTCTCGATAACTACAAATGTTAAGAGTTACAAATTATAGCTTATTTTCTTCAGTACAGTCTAGGCAACACGTCTATGTTGAAAAAAAAAATCACTTACCAAATAGAATGAAGATGAAATTTTTATAAATCTTATTTTTTATGAAATTTGAATTCCATCATCCCCTATGAAGGCAACACCAGAACGCAAGGGTCCAAAACATTACCTGCATGTTGCCTGATGTGTGTTCCATTCTCGTGGCAAGAATTGCACATTTGCTGCTGATACTTTCAGAGAAAAGTAAATGGTGTTAAATTTCCCACTCCCCTGAATCTAGTCAGAATAAAATTAAACTTTATTAATTACTAAAGATGTACGTCAAATAAAATATGACACTCAAAACGTGTATCTACAAATATTATATGATACACAGGGTGTTCCCAACATTACACAACACACTATGGGACACCAGCCAGCATTAGCAACCATACCTATGAGGGACATGGGTGTGCCTGCCAATGTTGAATGGTTAAAACTCCAATCTCATTCTGCATGAATCAAACATACTTAGTGCTTTCAAGGAATAATTTAAATTACATGAAAGCTTAATTTGAACTTGACTTATTGATGTTCCAATGTTATTATTTCACTAGTTCTTAGCAAGTTTAACATCTCTAAGGGTGGTATTTATATTCTAATTCAAGACTACTTAACAAATACATGATATATATTCAAAGGTTTTGTGTTTGTTATTTACCATCACTTTCCTTACATATTTAGATATTCATGAAGATAGCGTGAGTAGTGATATGATGAAATTGATGAAGGGACACACACAAAGAACATCTACAGGGAGGTTATTGCAGCATGCCACCGCTTCAGCATCGGCCGCTTGCCGGTCCAGTCATGCAACAGGTGCCGGCAAATTGCGTAACAGATAGCCCGTAACAGAAACCGCTTGTTTTGTAATGTTTCCACTTTTCACAATTACAGTTACAATTACAATTGAAATAAGCACGTACCTTGTCGCACGGATGCAGGAAAAGGTGTCCTCCCAAATACAAATATTTCTGGCACCTTATTTCTGACGTCTAATCTTAGATTAGTCATCGCTACTTTATTCTCAGTTGTCGCGACAGCGCCTGCAGCTTATCGGGGGTTGGGTGAGTTGTCAGCCGCGAGATGGCGCTTCATACTGCACGTGTCGGCAGTGATGCCAACCGTAGGGACATGTCCCTACGCATAGGGACTTTTCACTAAATTTCGCCCGCGTAGGAACGTAGGGACAGATTTTGCCAAATGAGGGAAAACGTAGGTACTTTTTTCAATCTTGGTAAATTACATTTTATGAATTAGTTTATCTGGATACTTTAGCGAGGAGGAGAAAAAAGAACTAACTAACAGATCTCCATCAGAATTTTGGAACATGTTATCGGTTACCAAAAACTTTCAAGGCAAGTTCCTTTTTGAAAACATTTCCACTCTCGCGAAAATAGTGCTAACATTGCCGCATTCTAACGCGGAAACGGAAAGAATATTTTCAATGTTAAGTGATACAAAAACAAAAAAGGGAAATAAAATGGGACCAAAATTGTTAAAGAATGCAGGAAATACAGCATCACCAACCAACATCTATCTCTTCACAGCAGCAGCATGTATGACTTCAAATAACATAATCAACAGTAAACGACTCAACGTTATTCATTAGGGGTGTGCTGGATTCTTTACTTTAAAAAGTCGTTAATTCTCGACGTTTTCTGCCTTGTAAGTTTCTGGAACTTATCGAAAGTTGTAAGTTTTTATTCTAGAAATGCAAAAACAATCACTTAAAGTGAAAATGACTTGTAAAATTCGAGATTTCCAGTGCTTCGGGAAATTTCGAACATTTCCCGTCCAGAAAATTTTCCGACTTGGTCGGGAAATTGCAAATTTTTCAGTCCCGAATGTCGGGATTTAAAAAAATTACCGTCCCGATCCCGTCCCGACCCAAAAAATTCTGTCCAGCACACCCCTATTATTCATTAAGGCAAGAATTTACAATACCGGACCCTTCTGTAATTTCTATGCTACGTCTTATACTCACGAAATAATTATTCGTGATTATTTATCTCAAGTTAACATGTTGGGGTGAGGGGGAAAAAATGTTCATTAACGTGTAGAAGTTGTAAAATAAGCTTTTCAATTCTCGCAATGATTCTCCGTATACAAGTATGGTAGCCATATTTGTTGATATGAACAAATTAAAATTAGTTACGCTGTCTACAGCGTTGCCACACTGTTGATTTCATACTTGGAGAGCATGGATCGTGTAAGAATGGCGGAAGAGAACAGTAAAAAAGTTGTTAATGTTGTACAGATTGTTAGGTGGAGTGTGCAGGAGGATGGCTGTGGGCTAATTAATAAACTTATGGATTTCAGTATATTGCCCAAAGAACGTGCTTACATGTGACAGCGACAATCACGATGTAGAAGAACTGATTTGATTACAGGTAAATTTGGCAACAGTACATCAATCATAAAATTGCAGGATACGAAAATGGCCTTCGATGATGAACGTTTGCCGTTAAAGTGCTACGAAAATAATATTTTTTATCGGTTCGTAATCACAATTACCGCAAAACCATTCAGGAATAGCCCCACTGACCATTCTCGGTAAGTTTAGGTTAAGTTAGGTTAGGCAAACATAGTTAAAATTTGGGCTCGAAAAAAACATGCACGGGTAGCCCAACAAACCATTGACGGATAGCCCCACGAACCATTCAGGTACGGTTAGGTTAGGTTAGGATAGGCAAACATAGTTAAAATTTGGGGTCGTAGTAATATCAGGAATGTATATTTCGTTTTTTAAGTATTGGAAACACAAAATCTTCCGGTAAATAATAAGCAATCGTGCCGATCGCGGACCACTCAATGTCACTTATTTTGCAATTTCTACACGTGACCCCCCAAATTTTAACTTCAAATTCGTGATTAGGAGGCCTCAATTAGTGAGTATGCGAAATATTACAAAAAATCGGGGAGAGGTCCTGTATTGTAAATTCGCTCCTTCATTAATTGTGGAAGCACCGAGCAGAAAGATTTGGTAAGTAAATGTGTATATTTTATCTTCTGTTTGCATGCTCATGAGGTGTTTTTTTTTTAGTCACTTTACTTGGCGTAGGGACATTTGGTCAGTTGTAGGGACATTTTGACTACGTCTGTAGGGACATTGCCGAAAAATGGTTAGCAACACTGTCGGCTACCAGACAGTGAGTCTACGCTCATTCATGTTCACTTCTGTTCGCGTTTATCAGTACGCGTTTTGTTTATACTGTGTTATTGAGTTGGTGTGCTAGTGCTTTATTGTGTGTTAATTGTTATTCATTCATTACTTATGTCGTTAAACAAATATAGTCTTGAACATAGAGTTTTTATGTACGATAATTACGTGAAAACGAATTCTTGCAGAAAAGTGGTCAGGGATTACGATAGACAGGATCTCTTGAACCTAAGAAACGTGTTGTATTGCTGTTGAAGGAAGTCATTTTCAACATCTCTTATAACACAGGAGGTTAGTGATCATCATTATTATTACTTTTAAATATCATTTTACGCTTTCGGTTTGCTTTATGCGCCGGGATGCTGTCTTCCCTTTCTGTCAACTGAGGATAAAGTAGCGATGTCTAATCTAAGATTAGATGTCAGAAATAAGGTGCCGGAAATATTTGTATTTGGGAGGACACCTTTTCCTGCATCCGTGCGACAAGGTACGTGCTTATTTCAATTGTAATTGTAACTGTAATTGTGAAAAGTGGAAACATTACAAAACAAGCAGTTTCTGTTACGGACTTCCTGAACGCAATTTGCCGGGACCTGTTGCATGAAGAGTCCGCGGAACGGCCGTCACGCTGGCGGTGAACGACTGAAATAACCTCCCTGTATGTGTATGGAAGGATTGAAAGCTGGGAACTTCGGAGATGAGATAGTAAAAAGTCAACTGTTTAACATGCTTGGTCACTGAACCACCTACAGGGTAGGTACGAACAGAGCTACTGAAAATTAATTATGCCATATTTGTTGCCTGTGTACAGAAAGCCTGGTGATTGGTACACTATTAATTACAGACAAATTTGGTAAATTTTTGTAGTGGTTCTTTATGTTCCATCAATTATGATAAGAGCATTCAAACAATAAATACAAGGTAACCAAAAAAGTTCTTGCTATTTTTGACGTCCCATTAATCATGCGCTCACAGAGAGGAAACGAAATGATGCACATGCCTGCCAAGCTATCGGGACTTAGTCTGACCATCGACTGTCAGTAATACAGGCATGTTGCGGACACACAGCAGTCATAGCTCATCCAGTGTCGAAGAGAAATGGAGGTATCGAAGCAGCTTGTTCGGGTGTGTTTGTTGTATGACTATAAAGTGGGCCTGTCAGCTGCCGCATCAAGTTGCCGCACTTGCCAGGCATTTGGGGAGAATGCCGTGAACGAACGCACTTCCAGGCATTGGTTCCAGAAATTCCGTTCGGGAGATGTGATCCTTTCGGATGAACCTTGCAGTGGACGACCACATGTGTTGGATGACGAGGCCCTGAAAGCAGCCATCGAGAGACAGTGGTCTAACGTGTGATGAACTTGCAGAAAGGTTCCATGTTTCCGCTGAAACAGTCAGACTGCACCTGCATGGGATAGGGAAGTCATACAAGTTAAGCAAGTGGGTACCCCACACATTGTCGGCAGCCAACAAGGAACACCGAGTGACAGCCTGTTTGTCCTTGCTCACTCGGCACCTGAACACACCCATATTTGATCGCTTGCTCACTGGTGACGAAAAGTGGGTCCTCTACGACACTTCCAAGCGTACCAGACATTGGTTGTCGCCATGTGACCCTGTTCCTCAGACCTCCCTCTGCACCCACAAAAGGTTATGCTCTCTGTATGGTGGAATTGTCGGTAAGTGGTGCATTACGAGCTCCTTCCACCTGGTCAGACCATCACTGCAGGAGCCGGCATTGTTGAATCGCAAGGGTGTGCTGTTCCTGCACGACAATGCCAAGCCACATGTGGCAAAGAGGACCCGGGAGACCCTTCAGCAACTTGGCTGGGAGACACCGTGCCATCCACCATATTCACCAGACCTTGCACCAACAGATTACCACCTGTTTCATTCCCTCGACAACCACCTCCGTGGGAGATCCTTCGCAAATGAGGGAGACCTGCGGAACGCACTCACGGACTTCTTTGCATCCAAGCCCACCGAGTTTTATCACCAGGGTATTGTGCAGCTGCAGGAACGTTGGCTAAGGGTGTTGGATGCTGACGGAGATTACTTTGAAACCTAAAGGTACGTACCGTCCACTGTATTGCTCTTTGTTTATCACTGTTCTAGAACGGCAAGAAATTTTTTGGTTACCTTGTATAAACCACACAAACATATAATGTAGATAATTTTTGCAGAAATTCAGTCACACAAGAAATCTGCACAATATAATGTATACAACAAATATTGAAATCAGAAACATCTCTTTCAAGGCACAGGATAATTATATCAAAATATGTATATAAAGCACGATGAAACAATTAAAAAAGTCACTATAAAGCCACAATATTTATTACCCATTGTAATACATGGATTTTCATAATCACATCCTTTCTTCCCTTATGTCACAATGGCAAATGCAGTTGTATTTGGAAGGTTCATTTTATGCAAGCAGCATTTGTCGTTTGTAAGAAAACAATAGAAGTGGAGATAGTGAAATGGTAACGGTGCTACCATCCCATCTCTTTTTGGAGTGGAAGGTGGATCCACGAGTGATTTATTTTATTCAGAGAAAAGACAGAAAAGGGATGGGGCATTTTGTAACCTCTATGGAAGTTAATGGAAACCAGAGGTCATTTAAAATGTTGCTTTGCATTTACCACTTTCATGCAAAATAATCTAACACAGTTATTTTTGGTGGTTTTTATATCATCTGCGAAATTTCGTCCTGGTTTTTCCAGAACTTTTTCAAGCTTGCTCAAGATACACATACAACACAACCTCACATGGCTAGTCACTCTACACTTCTTACTTGCACCTACAAAAAGTGGTTATGCAAACCTTTAAGAAGAACATATTTACCACTTTTGTTTTTCCCAAATTCTTTACTGCCACCATTTTTTATTTTTTATTTTACCAAACTTTCAGGGGGGACTGTAGATACTTAAAACTCAAAAGTCAGTTACAATGTTATTTTTGAAACATTGTGTGCGAAACATACACTTGGTTACAATAGGAAAAGATTTGATCAAAATAAAATTACTCGAGTCTCCATGCCAGATAATAACAAATAACTTTCATAATGAACAATAATAACAGCGTTAAACCTTACCAATATTCACTTTTTCCCCTTGGGATCCAATCCTTCAAATTTGGAATTAAATACAGTACATACTTATTTCCATTGATTTCTGTTCTACATCTACTAGGCCTAGATCATCCATTTACATGACAAAGAGTCTTGCATGAAAAGTTTAACGCAACTGGACTCGTTTAATCCAACAGAGCAGTTGGCAACAGTGATGTCTGAATCAGTCGATGGCAGAAAATGTCAAGTTTGCATAAATTAAACAATTAGCCATATACAGGGTGCATCTAAAGGCCAGCATAGTTTGCATTTTACCTACCCACTGCCCGCTTGCCCGTGAGGACAGGTATACCTGCTAGCCTGCCCACGGCAACGAGTCGACTTGCGTCTTTACCCGGGTTCTTCGTCTTCCAGGCGCTCTGCGCTTACAAGGTAACTGGGCATTCAACAAGACCCGGGCGCCTGCAAAACCTGCTGGAAGGAAACAGCCCTCCGGCAGCGTGTCGCTCCAGGTGTTTCATCACCACGTGGACAGCTTCAGCCAGTGTTGCCTACTTACGTAGCTCGTAAATCCTACGAGGTCCTAGGAGGAGCTCTCTCCTCCAAGGAGAATTTATATACTTAGCGATTTCAGTTCAGCGTAAGCAGTTTTTATCTT
Organism: Lepisma saccharinum; assembly: GCF_977018435.1. Lineage (NCBI taxonomy): Eukaryota > Metazoa > Arthropoda > Insecta > Zygentoma > Lepismatidae > Lepisma > Lepisma saccharinum. The sequence goes on from NC_139251.1 coordinate 47,739,706, forward strand.
ATTGCCAGGAAATGCACGCAGTATTACAGCTTCATTTATTTAAATGAATGATCGAGCAAACAAAAATCTCCTCACTGAAAACTAATTGCTTTTCATTGCATGGTGCCTTAACCAGGCACGCAGTGGCGCAACCAGAGGGGGTAGGGTGCATTGCTCACAACCTTGGACGGAAATTAAGTCTAGCGGAAGGGTCAGGGTGGGGGTCAAACATTAAAGTACAAGAAAAAACAGACTAGCAGAATTTAAGAGTAGCAGGGCTAAAGGGTACTCAAGATGGAATTAATTTTCATATTTTTCTTGCATTTTTCTTCCAGACGGCCAAGGGCACCTGCAGAGGGGGAATGGAGGGGTAATTGCAACCCCTTGATTTCAAATTTTATGAAAGTAGAAATATATTATAAAATATTATCCAGTCTCATCAAGTTCAATGCCGTAGCAAAGGGGTAGCGGGAGTCGGCCCTGAGCGCCGAACGATCTAAGTGAGAAAAGTTTTAAAACAGAGAATGCTATGGCGGCCCGTGATATTATTTGCTATTAATGTTGGTTTGTTACGAGTTGGATGAATTGATTATGTAATACGTCGCTCCATGTGAAAATAAAATATTGTAGATGGAAATTTTACATGCCATATGTCTGTACATTCGGAATGCATTTATCATGCACTTTCTTTCTTTCAAAAACAGTTTGTGTGCTTGTTTTCCATTATTAGCTAATGTGAAATTGACGTGTTGAAAAAAAATATTTTTAATCCTCTGTTTCAACACAAATGCGCGTGAGAACCGACTTCTACCCCCTTTTTGCGTGATTTATGAGGATTATAATGCCTTTCATGCTACTTTATTACTATTATTGTGATTGTTCTTGTTGGCACGTTTATCCAAGTACTTGGCCCTACCCCCCAAACGAGGGTAACGGCAATGGCCCTGGCTGGCTACGGCCCTGGTGTTCGCAGTAGAACAGTGTGTTGTTCGACTCGCGACCTCAGCGTCGAACGTGACACGTTTCAGTCCTGTCCTATATCACTATATATACGTATATTGGTTGTTTACGACATATACTTATGGATCCTGTGCCACGGAAAACCTATTTCAATGTGTGTGTGTGTGTGGGGGGGGTAGCAACATTCGTAAATCTCATTTCATTGGTGATGTGGCTTACGAAGCTTCGAGTTCCCTTTTTTAAGTAGTGAAAATCTATTGCAGTTGGCAACACTGCAGAACGGTGTGGGCCCGGTGCAGTTTCTACTCGAAGCAACTACGTCATGTAGAGGGAGGGGTCTGCAGTTGATGGAAAGAACGAACTGAGACCTACTAGGTATCGTAAGACTGCGGGTACCCGCCGGGTCTACAATGCCTGCCAGGAACGATCTGTGCAGGTGGGCATACAAGCTGCTCAAGCGAGGGTGTTGTGCAGGTTGCATGGCATTTCAGGAGCGATGTATCGCGAACGGGTCTGCTCCAGGTCTTGTGCAGGCCTTTAGGTGCATCATGGGAAATGGACGGTTTTCAAATGCATAATTCGAAGCAGGGAGAGGGGGTTAGAGATGAAAGTAGGGGGTGGCATTGAACTCGCTCCGCGATGCAATTTTCAGCTCAGCGTGGCAGCAGTGCATGCAATGTTGGTTGCAGTCATGGCACCGTGGACATTTGATCATTTGTTCACATTCGACAGTTTCATGAAAAGTGGCAAATGGATCCATGATGCCTGATATTGAAACAGCACCGAAAGAGCCACCGTGCTTCAATAATAGACTCTCTACTTTTCAAGAAACTGTGGTTTGCGAACAAACAATGCTCAAATGTCCACGGCACCATGACTGCAACTGACATTGCATGTACTACTGCCATGCCGAGCTGAGCTGAAAATGGCATGACCAAGAGAGTTCAATGGCACCCTACTTCCATCTCTACTCTCTCTCCCTGCTTCGATTTCTCCACTTGAAAACTGCCCGTTTCCCGTGACGCACCCTTTACTTACAAAATGTTTCATCACTTTGGTGCTGACATTTTCTAGGACACAATTGCACGTTTTTCAAAATGCATGGTAGAGCATATAATGACACATATGTTTCTACTGTACTAAAAATCATGACAACTTTGTCGTGCTGTCGACCACAGAAAAAGCCTGCATAAAAGGGGTCTTAAGAGGAACTTACCAGGTGTATAAGCTTAAATCTGCTGTTTGCTCATAGATGGCGTTAGTGAGCATACGAAGCTACCATGGGCACGCCATACCTGGTGTTTGTATGAGTTGGACATCTGCCAACACGAATCAGTGCACATCGTCAGCACGTGCAGACAACAACAGACAGTGTTCCTGTGGTAAGCATGTCTAGTTTTGTGCCAGAAAAAGAGCATATGCGGGAAGCTCTGCTTTTTTGCTTCCATTTGAAGAAATCGGCTGCTGAATCGCATCGAATGCTTGTGGAGGCCTATGGTGACAGTGCTCTATTGGAAACAACGTGCAGGGATTGGTTTCGTCGGTTCAAAGATGGCAATTTTGACCTGAGCGACAAGAAGCGTGAAAATTGGCCCAAGAAGGTTGAGGACCATCAATTGCAGGCTCTTTTGGATGAGGACGATACCCAAACGCAAAAGATGCTTGCCGAGCAATTGGGTGTTATTCAAGCAGCCATTTCCATGCGTCTACGTGCCATGGGAAAGGTTCAAAACATCGGAAAATGGGTGCCGGATGAATTGACCGATCGGCAGCTGGAGAGATGCCAAAACACATGCGAAATCTTGCTTGCCAGACAAAAAAGAAAGTCTTTCCTGCATCGGATTGTGACTGGCGATGACAAGTGGATATATTTCGAGAATCCTAAATGTAAGAAATCGTGGGTTGATCCCGGCTAACCATCAACATCTTGCTCGAGACCAAATCACTTCGGCCGGAAGACGATGCTGTGTGTTTGGTGGGATCAACAGGGTATCGTCTACTTTGAGCTGTTGAAACCTGGTGAAACTGTCACTGCCCACCGCTACCACCAACAACTGATCAAATTGCACCGTGTGCTGTGTGACAAAAGGCCGGATTATCAACAAAGACATGACAAGCTTATTTTCCTCCACGACAATGCTCCATCGCACACGTCAAGACTGGTCCAAAACTACTTGGAGACACGCAACTGGGAGGTGCTACCCCATCCTGCCTATTCACCAGACCTGGCCCCTTCCGACTACCACCTGTTTTCGTCGATGGGCCACGCCCTCGCTGAGCAGCACTTCGATTCGTATGCAGACGTCCGAAAATGGCTTGATGAGTGGTTTGCCTCGAAAGAGAAGGACTTTTTTTGGCATGGTATCCACAAATCGCCCGAGAGGTGGGCAAAATGTGTAGCTCGCGAGGGCAAGTACTTTGAATAAATTTCTTGTTCCTTTCTATGAACAAACTATGTGTTTTTCTGACTACAAAACAGCAGATTTAAGCTTATACACCTGGTAAATTAAATTTCTCTCTTTTCATAATTTCAGCCCTTGCATCAACTCTAGAACCATGATAAAATTCAAGTATAATTCCCAGTTTTCAAGAAGAACTTTCAAAAAATTCAAGGGCCCAAGCAGACGTTTCCTCTATTTCAATCGTATGTATTACTGCCTCTCAACACCCACACACACACACACACACAAATACATTAACAATATAAAGGGTCTGCGTGATTCCAATGTATCCAAAAATTATAATTCAATTCAATTAAACGGTATATCATGTACTATTTAAAATATTCAATTCAAGGTGCAGAGTTTACATTTGCCATTTCACAAAAACATCTGCAAGTACAATCCACAAACATTACGTAATATCATAAACTAAGAAAAATTATCAATTGTGTAAGAATTTCAAACTCAAATTTACCTAATCAACTTCAAGATATCTTATCTTGCAATAATCTTCCGTCTGTCAGATAGACTCTTCTGCAAAGGATAATAACAAAGCAAACAGATTGAGAGAATTCAGTTTTATTTTCCACGTCGCTTCCATTTCCCTTCCTCAATAAAAATAAAAGCTAAACTGTGAAAAACTTGCCTCGGGGCACTTGTAAATGTATGAATTCATTTCGATTAATAAAAGTTGCACTTTTACACGTCTATGGAGAAAAATTCACATATAATTCCCAGAATTCAAGGAATTCCCGGACCCTGATCCATACTGTAATCTCATTACAAATGAAGGATCTAAACAATCACAAATTCAACTATTCACAACAAAAATTTCCTAAGTTATGCACAATGGTAAAAATACATGAAGCCGAATCAAAACGCATAAACAACAACAACAATAATTCTGAAACATCTAACATAATAAAGTCCATGACTTACGATGCAAAAGCTTGTAATAGTATCAATTAATTTGTATTTTTTGTTACATAAATACCAGAATCTGTGAATACTGATAATAAACTGATGTTAATTCATTTGGAACATACATAGTGTGCGCATGTTCTCAAAGTTGTTTTATACAAGTACAAAATATTATCATACGTAGAGTGATATTTATATTAAAGATTAAATGGGGGCAACAAGATTACATCAAAAATCTTTCTAGTTATCTTACTTATCAAAAATACTGCCAGTCTAAAAAAAACATACTAATTACACCAAATTACATAATTAAAAGAGAAATTATCTTTTTTGTTTAGCATTACATCATGAAATCACAAATTACTACGAGTGACAATTGGTAGAGGCAGTGTAGCCAGCACAACCTCAACTACCATAACTTTCTGTGATAACACAGGTGAAAAAACAACTTATAACAAAGCAATAATCTAACAAGCGATTAGTTCTACAACATACCAAATATACAAATGCTAGTCTAACTCCAAAAATAGAGTAAGAGAATGGAACAGTGGATTGAAGACTTAACACCCACTCACAAAGAAACAAAAAATTCATCATGCAGGGTGGCCACTCTAGAAAAAATTCATGTGAAATTCCCAGCTTTTCAAGATGAACTTACCAAAATTTCAAGAACACAAGTAGATGTTTTCTCTATTTCAACTGTATGTATTACCACCTCTCACCACATCTACAAACACATGTCACAAATGTTACGGGTTATGCTAATCTACAAAAAATTGTTAATTCTATAAGAATTTAAAATTCAAATTTAACTAATCAACTTCAAGGTATCATATATTGCAATAATCTTCTGTCTGTCAGATAGTGTGCTCTGGAAAGGACACTAACAAAGAAAACGGATTGAGAGAATTCCACGCAGCTTTCTATTCATTTTGCGATAAAAAGCTAAACCGTGGAAAACTTGCCTCAGGGCAATTAAAGTTACAATGAAATTTTCATGTCTACAGAGAAAAAATCACATAGAATTCCCGGTGAGTAACCACCCTGTCATGAAATCCATAAAAGCAATGCACATTCCTGCACCATTAGAATCATTCAAAAGATTACAAATATAAAAACTAGTGCCTTATTGCATTATCTTCCAACATCGAGATAAGGCCTGCAGGAACAGGCAGACTAGATTCTTTGTTTTCGAACACAATAAAAATATCAGTAATCAGTCATTTTATGGGACCTTGTCATGTGCAAAACTAGTTGGAACACGATTATCAGGTCTATTTTCATGTAAATATTAGCTTGTGGATTTCAACTGTTTTAACGATGTATTTTTATTCTACATATTGTGCGTAAATATTCATACTGATGAAACTTAATTCTCACTTTGTCATGATACCATATTTAGGCTTTATTTCAGGTCGAATGTGAACACAAGAGCTTGTTTAACTATATAGCTGCAATCATTCCAAAAGTAGAAAGAAAAGTTAGTTAAAAATAAATTTTAAAAAAAATATCCCTGAAGAAAAGCAATGTCTTGTATTATGCCATTTACATTTCATCATGTTCATCATACCTTTCTTCTTCAATAAGCATATCAACCTTGGACTGAACTCTTTTGCATCCTGTTCTAGAATACAATGGGGAGTCTGGAGGGTCATAGATCATGGCATCAACAACTTTCCTACAATAAAACATCATACAATAATTAAAAGGAAAATTAATGTTCCTTCACATTAAAGTATCACAATTTTAATTTAATGATGTTACGAATTCAATGATTTACAACTTATAACTGTACTAAAGTCTGACCGACCAAACAATAAACTTCAGGAAACCCAGACTTTTCGCCTCAAGGGTGTTGCTTGTTGCAGTGCTGCTGCACGCCTGATTTATGTCTCCTTGTACACGACACCTTTTGCTGCCAACATGCACCCTTCGCTTGCATTTCAGGGAGCAGAGAATTTGAGACAGATTTTCTTGCTATGTGGCGGCAACCTTTAAGCTTCGCCGTGCTTGGCCATGTTGAGGGTGCCAGCCACCTGTTTTGAAAGTGACTTGAAATGAAAAATTTGGCAATGCAGAATATCATGAGAATTTGCCCTCACCATGGCAACTGGACAAAGCCGATTGGTTGAGCGGTCCATGTGACCCTCCCTGGCTGTCAACGAAATAGACAAAAATAGAATTTTGAAGTTTATTCTTTCGCCAAACAGGCTTTAGAAATGAAATTGAAACTAAAATGCAAGAAGGTAATGTGTAACATGTACTACACAATTACTTACGGAGCAGAGGCTTGCACAATTCAAGTTATGGATGATTAATTCCTAAGAGTGTAGTACGAAAGATCAGAATATGGAACAAGAGGATGGGGAGATTTGACAAGACTTGCGGTACTGGAGCTTGTATATCTATTCCTGCCAATTGAAGCTAATGAGACTATGGGGATGAACGATAATTATATGAAATTGATGATCAGAAAATCACAAAGAACATTCATGACCATGCTGGGATTCGAACCAGGGATCTCTGGTGGTGAGATCGAAAGTTGATACTGCAACATCCTTGACCACGTCATTAGGCTACTGACATTCGTAGATTCGTTAAGTACAAATAAGGTTTAATTATAAATTTTTAAATTATATTTGCCAGGACCTACAGTAATTTACGTATAAAACAGAATTACGCAGAACTGAGTTATGTATAAAGCAGTCTCAACTGTGTTAGTAAAAAAGGTCAAGTGCTCCCCTGTGCTATGCACCACGCCATGAAGGTGTATAGGGGGTGTAGGGTTAGGGCCCCACACTTTCTTGATCATGGCCGAAGGTGGGGGTGATGTGATCAGCAGAACTGTATTAGTACAAAAAAAAAAAAATCTAAACAACGAGAAATAGCTAAGGTTACTGTACTTACTGTAACATCTCATTACTTGGCCTGTATCTTCTGAAGTGAAATGCATCTTGTGCACAAAGCTTCACATGCTGTTTCTCTAATGGCAGGAAAGGAACATAGTAATTGACCAACTGGCTTCCTATGACATCGCTATGATGCAATCCACCTGGAAATAGAATGTTGTTGAAAAAATTATACTTTAAACAAATATGCATAAAAAGGAATGACTATTTCCACTGCATTAAGAACTTCAAATAATTTCCTTATCTTAGTTAGGACTTGTATGATTGGATGTACTTCTTCAGTGGCATGCCACCAGATCCTGTTGAAGTTCAGCTTGCATTTCTACAAAGAAAGCAGTTCATTCATCTTCATTATCTATGACTAAACTATACATATAAACAAGAATCCATAAAGGTAAATAACAACAATCTTACCTTCTTCATTGAATGCACCCTTCTCGAGCAACTCAGAAAAATCAGCGAGTGTAAGTTGATCTCTTTTCTTCCCAGCTTTCCAAAATTCATACATCTTTTCTGTTAGTAAACTTCCTCCAGTATTTGAAAGGAAAATAAATATACTCTTCCTGTAAAAGAGAAAACATGAAACACAGAGGAAAGAAGCCATTACATTATATTAAAAAGACGTACCATCTCATAGCTTGTATGTTAATCTTTCAGCCAAATCAAAGAAACAATGGTTTATGCACATATTAGGGATAAATTAATAAAAGATGAACAGGGACATCCATGTTACTTTTGGATGGAAACTCTTAAATATGAGACTATTTATTGTAATGTCTATTTTAGGTGATTTCTACCACATTTGCCACAAAATAATGTAAATTATGTATAAAATGCAAGATAAAACTCTTAAACATTAAATTATGGCTTAATTGCCAACCAAATACTTCTCCGAGTTTGAATTATCCTGGAAATTGTTGAACATTCCTGGAACATTGCTTAAATTAAGTGGTAAAATATGTGATGCCAAGACTTTTTAAACGAGGGAATAAGAATCCTAATCCATGTGTGATGGTTACGAATATGTCTTCTGGGCTGAAAATTCTTCATTTTATTTAATAAATGTGGCATTTTGAAATTAAATTTCATCATAATATCACCAAAATGTAATTTTATGTGCCAAATTTAAACTTGAAATACTGAATTTTTATTTTCCACAAATATGTCCCTAGTTATAAAGCACCAACAATTAAAAAAGGAACAAATAAAATACAGTGAGTTCAATTTAAAAGTGGTACGTAATGTATATTTGAGTCTTGTTTTTGTTGTTGTCGTCCGTTATGACCATTGTTAAAGGAAAAGATTATTGTAGCGGAAAAGAGGGAAGGAGAGGGATGGGGAGGGAAGGGTAGGTGACGAGGAGGGGGGGAGGGAGGGGACGGACGCATTGTCAGTTGCAGGTGTTCCGCTGTACTGCTGGATTGTGTTTGTTCTTCGTTGAGTTGAGTGAGAAATTGCCCTCTACGATGCCATTTAGTGTTCAGGAACGTGCCTTTATTGTTGAACAATATTTCAGAACAAATTCATTCAAAAAAAGCTGCAGTAAATTCACGGAAATGTTCGGTAAGAGTGATCCGACTGTAAGTTCAATTCAGAAAATGGTCAATAAATTCCGTGAAAAACCGACGTAGGAGGACTGTACTAACACAAGAGGCAGTGACTAATGTTAATGAAATAATGACAAGATCTCCGCACAAACCTTTACGACGCCTAAGCCAGGAGACGCAAATGTCCATAGGATCGGCCCATACAGCAGTGAGGAAAATGTTGAAATTATATCCATATCGAATTCCAAGTTTTTCAAGAATTAAAACAAATTGACTACCCTAATCGTGTACACTACTGTCAATGGTTGAAGGACTTCATTGGGAATGACATCACTGTGTTGGACTATGTGTTCTTTTCCGATGAAGCATGGTTTCACCTGAATGGTTACGTGTCTTCGCAAAATTATCAAACATGGAGCTCTGAAAATCGCCATTTTTCGTGGAGTCCCCCCTCCACCCTCAGAAAGTTGGTGTCTGGTGTGCCATATCCAGGCGGCGAGTGGTAGGGTCCATTTTTTTTTTTGAAAACACAATAGATAGCGAAACTTACCAAAACATTATAATGCAGTTTGTCGCAATGCTGGAACCAGAGCAACGTCGATGCTGGTTTCAGCAGGACGGTGCAACTCCGCATACTTCCAATGAGATTATGGCTATGTTAAGAGATTTCTTTGGACACAGGATTATTTCAAAGGGACTGTGGCCCCCCAGATCTTTCAAGTCCGGACTACTGCTTGTGGAGGGTTTTGAAGCAAAAAGTATACAGGCAGAATCCACACACCTTAGAAGAGCTGAGGCACCACATCACTGAGGAAATTAGGAGTATAACTGTAGATGTCCTCCATAATGTTGCAAGAGATATGGAAAAACGTGTTAACATGTGTATTCAACAACAAGGTCATCATTTTCAACATTTGCTTTAAGAATCTTACTTGTATATTGTATATTTGTGCTCCATATTAAATTGAACGCACTGTATTATGGAAAATTACTTATGTATATTCATTGACATTTACACACACACACACACACACACACACACGCACACGCACACACACACGCACGCACGCACGCACACACACGCGCACGCACACGCACGCACGCACGCACATACACAAAGAACATTTCATTGTAAAACAAAACTGCCTTCCAGAATAAACGACTACACATAGCACAAGTCAATCTTTTTAGAGTGGAAACTTGTTGGAAACACTGCATGGAATTTTCAAAATACATTTTCTTCCCTTTATTAAAAAACAAGCATCAGTAAGTTTTCATGAATAGAACAATGGGAGCTCAAACTACTTGAAAATATGATTTTTTTTGTTGTCAACTTTAAACATGTGGTCAAAAAGTGCTCATCATATCTTTTTCACCAAATAATGTTTTATCAGGATGTGGAGGGTGTCGAGTGGCATCGACATACTCAGCAAATACCACAGTTACACACCCATTCACAGCCTTGTGTCATGGCACATAAACACAGTCATAAAAGTATTTGCCCTCATTGCCTTGTGGCCCTGCAAGGATCCAGAAAGGCTTAGGGAGTTGGACCCCTAACAGAAAACAAGGGTGTACTGGGGAACCCACAGGTGGCAGCCCCACCACCCAGGTGTAGGCTGTGACAGGACCGATCAGCTGACAGCCAAAAACATAAAAAATTCGAAAAAAGAAAGAACTAAGTAGTAAATAAACATTAATAATTACCTATAATTGACACCACTAATGTGATTATGATAATCTATGAAAGGCTTAATTCCATCCAAAACTTTCTGTGGTATCTTGTCCGCCTCGTCAAATACGAAGAGAGAGTTCTCGCAGTTTGATACATTGCCACGGATCCAATCCTGTAGATGGAGCTGCAAGATTGGAAACAAATGTATAATTAATATACTGAACATAAGAAAAAACATTGCATTAAAAGAATTCAGGACGAAATGGATTAAGGACTGGTTCCTGCACACCCCTAGCTTTTATGAGATTCCGAGCACTGAGGCCAAAACTTAAAAAAGGGAGAGAGTGAGTCATTAATTAATTTATTTCAGTGATCAGAGCCCCCCCCCCTAATAATTTTGACAAGTCGGTGCCCGTGTCTGCAGTGACAAAAGCTGTGGGTAATAGCCCCCTTTTTCCGCCACTACTGAAGTAGGTTAGGATTTATATTCATCTAAATTTCAAGAAACTAAATATTATAGAATTACTATCCTCGTCCTGAAAAAATCACGGTGAAATATTTCCTGCTGTCTGAACAGTTTATATAGCAGAAAACAACCTGCAGTGTCATAATAGATTCTCCAGATGAATTTATCTTTCAAAGTACAAAATTATGTTACCAAAAGTAAGCATCTGCGCTTCATTCAGTTATACAGACCAATGAATCGTATCGCAAAAGAAAAAAAAATCACGTCATGATCAAAATCACGCATTGTGTATTTAGATAATTAGTTTGCATTTCAAGCTTCCACCAGTCTCAAACTTACAGGACGATACGAAACAAGGAACTGAGAGGTTTCGATTTCTACAGTAAAGCACGGGTTTTTCTTGTCGCACAACAATTTTGCGACCTTGTGAATACATAGCTAGCATGCCTAACCTAACAACATAGGCATTTAGCCAAAAATTAAAAAGCTTTCTCCCGTGACCTCAGAACATAAGGTTGCTCAAGTGTTGTGCGATAAGTGAGACCTGTAAACACTTTTGTTTTAAACATGCCAACCCTGTTTTCAGATCAATGAATGTCCAATTGCCTTAAATGTCCAAAAAACTTGTCAAAGTATTAATTCATCTTCAAATGCAATGTTTTGGCAATACCAAATGCAAAATTTAACCGAGTAAAAAAACAATATTTTGTTGTAATAAACCTATTACTTTAAAGTGATAGCTGTTTTAGAATCCTGCAAGACTTTTAAAACACACTGTATTGTACAAAATATGTGTGAAAACCTTCATTTAAAATAATACTCTATGAAAAGTTGGATAAAACCAAATTAAAGTGCATGCTAATGAATGCAATGCTTTGATGATAATTTGAACCAGAAAACTTTTAGGGAAGGTGGGGGGGGGGGGGGGGGTGACTGGCAAAAAAGCACTTTGAATGCCATTATGGGTAGCAAAGCAAAAGAAAATTAAAACCTTAACTTTTAAGGCTATAATCTCTTACAAAGTAATGGGAAATGTAACTATGAATTCTATTACATGTTGCCAAACTACAAGAATTTCTTACAATAACTGTACATATAAAAAAAAATGTGCCACAAAATGACAACTCACCCTATAGATATCTGCATCTCTCATTAGCTGAAAGTGAACCGGACCCACAAAGTAATGAGCATATTTGCTTCTACTACCTTTCCAGTAAAAGCTCTCGGTAATGAAATTGGCAACAAATGTCTTCCCACTTCCTGTCCAGCCATGGAAACTTAACACCAACGCCTTCTTAGGTTCAGGGTTGCTGATGTGTGCCTTCAGGGCCTTCACAACAATATCCTTCACCAAAGGCTGTCCGAACAGTTTAGTATCAAGTTCACGTTTCAAATCTGAAAGAAGAATACAAAGGTAACAATATTTCATCAAAATGAGTAAGAACTGCAAAATTTTATAAATTAAAAACGGAAACATATTTTTCATGTGGATAATTGCTGATATGTCTAAACTATTAATTACAGATAAAGATACACAGATTTTTCTTGACAATGTTCATCAATTTCATAGCAAAACTGTGACTATCTCAAACTTTAATATGGTAAATTCTAACAGATTGTTATGCTGAGATTGACAGATGTATTGCATGCATGTTGTGACTTTCACATAAATACCTAGTTAAGAATGTATTAAAATTGATGACAATCATTCTGGCTCAATTATAATAAACATTATAGTGAAAATAAAAATAATGTCCACCCAGAAAATTCACAAACTTTGTCAATCCCCCCTTTTGCCACCACTGAGCCTGAGTGAACTGAAAAACTTTCATTTCATATACACAACATTTAGAGGCAGTACATTATAAACTTTTTGTAAAAATAAGGATTTTTTTACAATATGTTCATGAAAATTAACATTTTTCATGCATATGTGTGTAGCCCAAGTTAACTCGGGATAATAAAATATAAGTTTTATACACAGTGCTCGAAAAATTTTCATCAAAGCAAGGCGCCAGCTCTGAAAATCAGGCACCAGGAAACCACCTACTAGCAATTGTGCATACTACGTACAGTATGTTTCAAAAGTTGCGCAATCCAAACTTTGAAAATATATATCATGAAAATCGTAAGAGATATTTACATTGGGTTTTCTGCACTAAACTAATCCTGTAGGCTATCACTGGCTTCATAAATTTATGTTAGCATTTATCTAAATAAAAGCAATTACATTATTTTATAAATCATTGTTAATTTGCTGAAAACATCTGAGAACTGACTTTCAACAATAAATACCAACTCAAACAATTTGTGGGATCATTTGTTGGTGTTTGACTGGTTGTAAAACAGTTCCTTTGTGAGGTACAGCAGAAGCAGGGCATTTTTATTGGAAAACCTATTGGACACGAGTGTAAGAATGAGTAGTAAAATACTCTTCAGCAATGCACACGCACTGCTCCAATGAATACACCATGCTGAATCAATTTAAAAAACAGGCACAGTAGCGGCGGAAGTGAGTCAGGGGCAATCTAGGATTCTCTTAAAGAGTCCAATTTCGGCACAAAATCTTGATTTACGATTTTTCACGTAAGTATACCCAATACTTACGACACATGTTGCATGCAACTGTTAGCAATATTACCTGCTAGTATTGACATATATGGATATATGTCCCAAAAATGGCACTTTTCACTCAACCCATAAAATCGCCAGTCAAAAATTTATCAAATGTTGCACATGACCGATATTGGTCGCAAATGACATGGCATCAGTCATCAAATGTCTAATTATGACCCTTCGATATTTCTTACATACTTTTCTTACTCAGAAGTTCATTTCTGGAAAAATTTGAATGCTGCTTTCCGTCAGTTATAAATTTATATAATTTTCTGTACAGAGTGAACTGATAATTTTAAGCATTGAAAAATATCTCAATGGATGAGGCTTTAGAATGCAGAAAACCTGGTGTAAATATCTCTTACGGTTTCCATGATATACATTTCCAAAGTTTGGGTTGTGCGACTTTTGAAACACTGTATAAGATGCTGAGCATCACGGTATTCAAAACATCGCTAAATTATTTGACACAGCAGGAAATGGGGTATTGGGGGACAAAGGGTAAGAAATTGTTCCAGAGTCTATGGAATGTTCACAACGTTGATAAAAAAATAAAAACATTTGCTAACTTACGCTGTACTGCAATTTGAACTTAGAATCATCAAATATTTCGTACAAAAGATCACAGTCGCCAGGCTGAAATTTTTAGTCGCCATGGCGACCTGGCGACCGGAATTTTTCGAGCCCTGTTTATACAAATAGATATTTTTATATTCTTAGATATATTTCAGGTAAAATATGTATTCTCAGTAGAGAACATACAATTTAGAACAACGAAACGGAGATTTTAAAAATTCCAAAGATCGGACTGAATTTTAGAAATTAATTTGTAAGGCAAGCGGTTAAAAATATTCAGTGGCGGGTGGTGACATTTTCCATTGGGGAAGCAGATCCCAAAAAATTAAGAAAACCACGAATTCCTTGCTTCTACACGGTACGTTATACTGAAAAAAATTAGCACTCTACCCGATACTGTTTCCATAACGTCTCTAAGGGGAAAGATGAATGTCCTGGCGCAGTTGTTCTGTTGTTCATTTTTTCGAATTTCAGTTGGTTTGTTGTCAAACGCATTTAATGCAACAGACGATCGGGGATGATTGAAATAATTTTCAAGATTTTCACACATTGCAATATTCACAAATTTACTTTGGCACCACGTAGTTCTTTCCGTAGTAAATAGTAAACTATGCCAACACTAAAGTTTTTGAAGCAAACAAATAGAAATTCACCGCCTGAAAAACTGCAATTTTTCACCTCGCAAAGCGCTTGAAAAAAAGCGTGACCGTGGCCAGCGAGTTTTGCCAAATCTATTTGGCGGACGGGTTCATGGGCATATTAGCTGTCTTAATAGACTGAACGCTCAGAAACGTTTATCTTCACATAGAATATGTCATCCGTATGTCAGCAATCATATTTTTGTGTTCCTCCTGTGTTTTGAAACTTTATAGTTTATTTATGAATACAAATTTTAACTAGCTTCGTGGATATGATACATCACTGACAGTATACAGCGCACTTGGACACTTATCGTGAAGTTTGCAACACTGAGGCCATCAACCGAGTGAAACGATGGCACTCTGGCTTTCGTTCAGCACTTGCCCATTGAGAAACCAAATTTTCCCCTGCATAGCTTTAAGTCCCATTGGATCCCTCAAGGTCGCCTGTAGGTTCCTAAGGACCTTGATGGCGTTGACTACCTACAGGCTTATGTTACGCACATGTTTAGTCAACATGCCACGAGAGGGTGTTGATGGCCCCATGTACGAAAACGACGAACCTTGGAGGCTTGCAGATTGAGGCAACCCGGAAGAAATAATGAAAAAACAAAAGTTAAAGAATTAATTTGTAACAGTTATGCTCTGTGCCACCACTGCTGGCCTTGCTGTACCGGAGTGCACGTGCATGAAAATATTTGCCACAAGACAGCGAGTTGAGAGTTGACATAAGGGGGAGGGGGTATGAGATTTTTGGGATTAACTTCTGATTATCTTTTTTTTCACTTTCAAGTCAACATACTCACTTCTTGATGAAGCATGGGGATGAGTCTGTACAGAACACAGCTACTAAGTATTCTATGGCATCCAAAATATTAATGTAAATGATATTACTGAGACAAGTAGCATGGAATTCCCTCCGTTGTATACATACCAATCAACTTTGCACTTGGAAAACAATTTGTATTATGTTTTGTACATAGCTAAGATTAAAACCAGTGCAAGAGGTGAAGTAGGTTGGTTCATAGTATATACGACGAGTGGACTGAATTTTTAATAACTTCTTGGTTTATTAGAAGAACTTTAGGGAGATTTCAGACCGTAATGACAAGTGACACATGCCAACCAGCAACAATGTTTCACACTGTTGCAGCATGACAGGCTGCATATGTCATCTGTTGCTTCGGTGTAAATTCTCCCACCTATCAGAGCTTGCAGCGTAATGTAGCCAGCAATTCACGAGCCACCAAAAATATCCCTGAGAGTTATTGGTTCACGATTGATGGTTTGGTGACTGCCAACTTAGATGCATTGACCATTCATTCAATTTCTCTGCAAAAATGGGTCTATTTCTTTTGCAATTATCTATTAGAATCTCATGATTGACAGTTTTTAACTTCAGCCACACCACGAATAGCTTCATTGATTTGTTGCTTAAAGTCCACTTTATGCACAGATTTGCTAATCGACACTGGATCCAAACCACTATGTGTTTCCACCGGGTATCAAATCCGGGACCCCTTGATCACCACTGCACCATGAGGAGACCACAACTTGCCAGAGTTCTGTACGTTTGTGAGTGTCACGGTCACAATCATTCTATTTGCGGCAATTTCCACGAACAGCTAAATGAGTACTAGAAAAATGACTTCCCTAAGTTTTTGCAACAATTTCATCAGTTTTGGATGCCGACAGTACACTCTTAAAAATATTTCCCCCTCTTACATGTTACTATATCATGCATTAAATATACAGTACAGCTGATCTAAAAATAATAAACAAACGCTACTCTACTACATTGCTAACCTTAAAATATTTGTTATCCTTTGTTTACTGTGGCTGATGAACTGACATTTTAGAACAAATTATTGAAGGATATCTGATAAAAGTTGTGGAGCAGAATGTGACACTGAGGTACAAAGAACATACATGTTGTGAACAGGCTGAGTATGAGAAACAAAATGGCTCCAGTTCATATGCCTGATTCAACTGATGCACATCAGAATAAACTGCTGCAAGAGCAAGGAACAAAATAAATAAAGATAACAAAACACTATTAAGTGAAGTGTTCTGACAATACAAACATGTTACACGAAACTTTCAATAAAAATTTTATTATTTACACAGTTCATGTTTCTTGGAATGGAAGACGCGGCAGCAATTAATACACTAAAATTGTTAATTGTATAATAATTTCAAACTCAAGTTTACCTAACCATCTCCAAGATATCTTGCAATAATCTTCCGTGTGTCAGATAGAAGTAAACGGATTGAGAGAATTCCGTTTTATTTTACATGCAGCTTACCCTTCCTTCCTCAATACAATTAAGAGCTAAACTGTGAAGAACTTGTCTCAGGGCATTTATAAATATGTAAAAATTCAATGGGATTAATAAAAGTTGCAAGTTTTCAAGTCCAAGGAGTCATGCTGAATTCCCAGAGTAGCCATTCTGAATTATTTTCCATTTCTCCCAAAACAAATACACCTCCCATGATACACACTCGATACTCGTCAAGCCCAGCAAAGACAAAGGTTTCTCCCATATTATGGTTCCCACAAGAATCCTGTCACTTTGCTTGGAGAAGTAAAATGTTACAAGATAGTGAAAATTCATAGGAAACTTTCATTTACATGTCATTTCCTCTTGCTGTTGGAATTATCCCATGAATAGGAAACATTCCATTTTAAAAAATGGAAAAGGTGTGCATTAAACACATACAAAAATGGTACATTATATTTTTAAAGCATAAAACACAACAAATGCCTAATATTTGTGCCATTTATCACTTTTTAATGACGAAATTCTCGAAAAAGGACACAATTTGCATTTTATGCCAATTTTGCAATTTAGAATGCATGAAATATATGTTTAAAACATTTCACTGTAAATACTTCTTTGTAACAAATTAACATTTTTTTATGCTATCACATTTGTGAAAAATCATGATTCTGTACCTATAGTTATTAATGTGTCATAAAATAAACAAAATACAAATATTCCCAGAACTCAGACTATGTGCAATTGTTTGATATGTTGCTTCACCAATATAGTAGACTACAAGAGAAATTTAATACTGGTACAGTTACAACAATAAAATATGTTTATATACTTAGTGGGGTGAAAGCTTTTGATTTCAACTTCCTTCAACATTCCTTCATTAGGAAATTACATTCAAACTGCAGTAATGAGGGTTAAAAACAGGAGTCAAGTGAGTAGATTTGTGTCACAAGTTATGCTGAGCAGAATATAAACAATATTTTATGATTCAATAATAAATAGTGAAGCAGTATTGGCTTTACCAGTATCATTTGATGCAGAGGCTAATTTCAGTAAACATTTGCAATAAATTACATTCGATGAAGAGACTTACAAATATACTCTGTGATCCGTTTGGGATATCATAAAAGTAAAGTGTTATATACACAAGGTTAATGTACATATCTGTGAACAGTTTGCCATACTCTAAGCAGTAAGGTTGTAAGTTTCTAATGAGCAGAGGTTTGCAGACTTCAACCACATGGCGGCGCTAGCATGCGTGCATGAGAGAAGATGGTGGTGATGCCACAACAACACACTCAGTTCATCATATGGTATGCAAAATTGGGATACTGGACACCATTATCTTTCAACAGGATGGTGCTCCGCCAAATTGAGCTCTCATAGTGCGGTGTCATCTTAACCTTTTGCTGCCCAAGGCCTTTTTCACAGGTAAGCCTCTATTGCCTGAGCTGATTTTGAGTAAAATGCAGAATTTCAATTAAATGAGTGTAGATCGTAGGCTAATTGCCCTAGAGAGATGAGTGATATACCGTTGTACGCGGAATGAACCAGAGATTCAGACTATATGAAATTTTTGAAAATTCGGCGCATATGTGGCGGGGGGGAGGTGGCTAACTCTCAAAATTCCAAAATTTCACAAAACAAAATTTGGTTCCCCCACCCTCCCCCCAAGAAAAAAGTACATGACAGTGTCGACATGCACATGGAAATGATCGCTGACATGTAAGGAACACAAAAATATTTGCATTATTATCATATGACCAATGTAACTTGAGTTGTACCCCCAAAAGGAATGGTCGGCACGCCACTGATTCAAGCTTCAAAATGCAGCGGTACCTTGAAATGACTATAGCTCAGAAACTAAATGCCCTAGAGATATGAAAGATATACCGTTGTACGCAGAATGAATCACAGATTTAGACGATATATAATTTATGCACTTTCGGCGTATATATGGAAGGGGAAAGGGGGGAAATCCCCTGAAAACACTTTTTTTTTTTAAAAAAATGGGGTTTCACCCACCCACCCCCCCATAAAATAAGGATATGAAAAGTTCAAAATGCACATAGAAATTATCGCTGGCATGTAAGAAACAGAAAAATATTTGCATCATTGTTGTATGACCAATGTAACTTGAGTTGTACCCCCAAAAGGAATGGCCACTGATTCAAGCTTCAAAATGCAGCGGTACCTTGAAATGACTATAGCTCAGAAACTAAATGCCCTAGAGATATGAAAGATATACCGTTGTACGCAGAATGAATCACAGATTCAGACGATATATAATTTATGCATATTCGGTGTACATATGGAGGGGGAAAGGGGGGAAATCCCCTCAAAAATACTTTTCTTAAAAAAAATGGTGTTTCTTCCCGCCCCGAAAAAAAATGTCAAAATGCACAAAATGCAAAATTTATGCAAATTTGGTGTATATATGGAGGGGGAAGGGAGAAAACCCACAAAAATTATTTTAAAAAATTGTCACTTCACCCAAAACATGTCCTCGCACTTGGGCACAAAACGACACCTACGCACAACATTCATGGACGAAAAGCTAGAACGTAGTGACAAATGAGTGCCAATTCTTACAGCTACTTGAAATTATATTCTTACACAATGCTGGGTAACCCCTGTTGCCACTTGTAGACATTTGTGCTAAAAAAAAACAAAGGTTTCCTTCAGCGCGCTTCGAAATTCCATTCTCACAACGCAGATTCAACAACCAGTCTCCCCCTCCCCCTCACGGAAAACTTTCATTTTGACATCGGATACTGATAAACAAGCTTCTTTCGAAAGCACTTAGCAGGAGGGAGTGAAAAGCATTGCTTTAGAACAACAAAGCCGGTCTTCCTTTGTCGCAAAAAATTGACCTTGAAAAGAGACGCAAAAGAGAAGTCCCTTTTCCCGCCTTTCCCCCTCCATTTTCATGAAGACAAAAAAAAGGCAAAAAAAACATTTCTGTTAAATACATGTGTTAGGAACAATATAAAAAAATAAAATCGAAATTCTAGCCAAAAATAGAAAAGTTATAACGTAAAAACTACGACCTTGACACAGCGTCTCGATCGAGATGCTTGGTTCCGTGAGGGTTACTTTTGGGTATCTCGTTCGAGACGCTTGGGCAGCAAAAGGTTAATGGGATATTCAACGATTGCTAGTGTGGCCATGGTGGACCAATCCAATGGCTTGCGAATAGCCTGGACTTAACGCCTCCAGATTTTTTTGTGTGGGGGTATGTCAAGTCATTGGTGTATGCACAAAAACCACAGACTGAAGCCGACCTGCGATTGCAGATTACAGCAGCTTTTCAACAGATGACTCCAGAAATGCTACACATCACGTGGCGTGACATGTCTACACGTATGAAGTGCGCCGTGTCCGTAATGGCGGACCTGATGAGTGCTAATGTGCTGGGATACAAAAACTATGACCCCCCCCCCCCCTAAAAAGGGAAGTACCATTAACAGGCGATAAATTTGAATGGTTTCTGGTATATAACACTTTACTTTTATGACATCCCAAACAGATCACCTGGTACATTTAATCAATAAATAATTCTTACTGTGTACATTTAGCCTGGTCCACTACCTTAGGACAATTGTATACCTGGTGTTCTCAACCATTTATTGGAATAAATGAAAAAATATAAAATTGTGCTTTGGTTAAGAGAAAAAACATGTTCAGACAAGTTAACAAGTTGTGAAACTCTGAAGAAAAAAAATAATCACTCACCTAAGTCTAAACTACCATTAAATGAAATAAAGATTATGCAAATAAACTGTAAATAAATTCATATCCGAAAGGTTACTTACGTGTAAAATTACGAGATATCCAACCTTCGTTGCAACACTCTACAAAGCCACACACTGCAGTGGCACCAACTTTATAAAGAAAGGTTCCCGTAGAATGTAAGGTTCTACCCAGAGCTTC
The DNA here is from genome assembly GCF_977018435.1 of Lepisma saccharinum. Taxonomy (NCBI): domain Eukaryota; kingdom Metazoa; phylum Arthropoda; class Insecta; order Zygentoma; family Lepismatidae; genus Lepisma; species Lepisma saccharinum. The sequence continues at coordinate 47,760,646 of NC_139251.1, forward strand.
CAAAATGAAATTGCCACCACTCACTGCAACTAAGTACAGTTCGAGACATAGAAACATATACATAAGTTTCATGATCTGGAAACGAAAGAAGAAAAGAAAACTTTAGCTTTACATCTAAGGAAATCATTTTAGCAGATGGATAGAAGTATATAATTAAATCCACTAATTTAGTTACGTAATGAAAGATACATTTTTCATAGTCAAATATTTACAGCTACTGACTAAGATCCCTAACTATACAGAAAAATTATAAATTTCAATTTTTGATTCTTTCATGTATTTAAAACTTGTGAATCTTTAAGAAATCACAAAATGAATTTGATTTCAAACAATATCGTCACATGGCGCATTGTTCCAAAAGTCTGCCTAAACTGGTATACTTGATCACAGATAGCTCAATATATTGTAGAAAGAAAACTCAAGAGAAAATAAATTTAATGTCCGTACTACTGAGCTGAAATGCAGTTTAAACTAAAATTTCCATATCATCTTTCACAAATATAAAACTAAACCTGAAATATGCCAAATCTGGGATGAGGCTTTCCAGGAGCCAGAACATATATAGAATGATGAAATTGCAATAAAAGAAAAGGAACTTGGGCCATCAAACCATATAGGCCTAACTGAAAAATGTAGGAGCATAATTACAATGCTAGGAGCATCAAACCTTATTCACCTAACCTACTCATATAGGATCGAGATTGAAAAATTACCTCACAAAAGATTCAGTAAATAAACTGAAAACCAATTCAGACAGGTTTATAGGCAACAAATTCATATACAAAATGCATTTTGGTGGTACACGACACCAGCACCCTTTCCATAACTGAGAAATATAATTTTAATGTGTTATCAAAACTGACTATAGATAAAAATGTACTGACACAACTACAAATTAATATGCCACAATACTTGTAGTAGCTCTGGTTATTAACCTTGCATGATTATCACTTGCCTCACAGTATGAAGAGTATCAGAAGCTTTTTACCTAGAAAAAACCACTGCTTAAACAAACATTTTTAACATTCCACATGTTAACATACATAATACTTTTACTTTCCAAGATACACTGACTGATTAACTGTAAAAATGCATTATCAGAAAGAGAGGTTGTATGAGATTTAAAAAATCTGCAGGGGAATGACGAAAGATTGATTGATTGATTGATTTAGTTTATTTTACTTCACATTTTGTGCCTCTTGGCTAATTTGCGAAGATGGGGATGAGTGATGAAATTGATGAATGGACATTCACAAACAACCAAGCCCGACCGGGATTCGAAGCTTGACATCGCAGCGCGATGTGCTAACCACTCGGCCACAGGGTCGGGCGAATGACGAAAGAGTTCGATATAGTTGGAAATAGCATGAATTAATTTAGTGTGTGCATTTAGTTACGTAGCAAATCCATGTGAAGTAGAACAGATGCATGTTTAATGAGAAGATTATCATTCATCCAATACAAGTTTTGCAGATTCTAGTTTTTTGGACTTTTAACCACTTGCCTTACTAACCCGAATTATCTCGGATGTGGTACTCATCCGGCAAAATATTATCCCGAGTTATCTCGGAAACCTGAGGAGTTTGAATGTAATTTTTTTACCGGCCCGTACTAAGACGGGCGGAACTTTCATGATGAATTGGGTAGGTGGAGTTAGTTGCAAGTCCGGCCAACAGATGTCTCGAGCGTGCACTAATTTTTGTGCCCGCCTTGAGGCACCAAGAAGTGAAGAAAGACAACAGCTTTTCTGCATTGCGTGACATTCGGCTGCTTGCAAGAACGCATTGTTCGGAAGCGTTGATTCGGTTGGAACTTTCTCGTCCTTTTGGCAGCAAAATGAGTGATATAAGCACAGACATAAGTGCATCAGAGTGTAGTGTAAGTGCTAGTGGCAGTGAAACAACGCTAACTGACTGTGATGATATTTCAATCGAAAGTTCGCATTCTGATGTTAGTTTGACGTCTGTACGAGTGTGGCAAGAACTTGATCCTGAATCTCCAGCACCAGCTCCACCACGCTTTCCGTTTTCTGCTCAACACTCTTCCCGTGTTGTTATGTCTCTCTTACATCCTCTTCTAAACCAGGGATTCAGCGTAACAATGGACAATTATTACAATTCACCCCAGTTGGCAGATATTCTTATATCAAACAAGACAGACGTTTATGGTACACTAAATACAAACAGAAAATACTTACCAATGGAATTGAAAGATACACGAGTTGAAAAGGGAGGAATCATAGGTTTCAGGAGGGATAAAGGAACAGTTATGAAGTGGAACGACAAAAAATATGTTGGTCTATTGTCGAGTGTACACACAGTTGATATGGTGAAAGTAAAGAGGCGGGGAGAAGCAAAATATAGACCTCGGGTTGTTATTGACTATAATGACACTATGGGTGGGGTGGATAGGGTAGATCAGCATCTTGCTGATTATGCAACACCCAGAAAGCGTGGCAAAAAATACTATAAGAAGATTTTCCTACACCTTCTTGATCTGGCCATATGGAACTCGTTTGTTTTGTACACAAAATGTGGTGGAACAAAAACACACCTGGAATTCCGTCTGGAACTTGTGAATGACCTGATCAAGCAGAACCACACACCATCACTGTCACCAAGATTTGGACGACCAAGCATACATCCAAGTCCACTACGACTTTCAGGTCGTCAATTCCTCGAGTATTTGCCACCCACTCCGAAGAAATCAAATCCTACGAAGCAGTGTTATATGTGTTCAATAGTACGTGATGGCCGGGGCAAAAAAATCAGAAGGGAATCCCGCTTCTACTGTCCTGACTGTAATGTGGCTTTGTGTGTAGTGCCCTGTTTCCGTGTATACCACACAGCACCTAGTGCCTGAAGTGAAATGCTACAGGTAGCAGAACACCTAAACGTTGGTAAAACGAACATTTTCAAATGAAAAAGAAAATTGTTGCTCCGAGTTTACTCGGGCTAGTAATTATGCGAGTGGTTTGTGAAAATAATAATTACTTCTTTTGTCTTTTGAAATCAATATTATATCATTTATAACATAAACAACATACCATTTTGTTCGTTGCATTATTGTTAGTAAATATCACAATTTATATCACATTTAACAGCTCCGAGTATACTCGGGTTAATAAAGGAATGCCTATTTGGAGTAGAATATTTTGATTATTTTTGATTGCTGTACCAAAAATCATTGTTAATATAATTTTGCATGTAAAGTAGTAGTAAAATATAAAATAAAAAAAGTGTAAAATTTTGACATCAATTTGGAAAAAAAGTCGTAAGGCAAGTGGTTAACCAGTGTTATTTTTTTAAAAAGAGATTTACCTACGTTTCGGAGGCTGAATCTGCCTCTGTCTTCAGGTTAGCGTGTAGTCGTTAGGTCACATAAATGGTTGCCGAGGAGGATTATTCTTGGTGGCCTAGGCTCCACCGCGTCTGTCGGTCACAAGGACCTCTATATCCAAAAAAATTGCCAGGTAAGATTATGAGTGGCCCAGGCTCCACTTTGTCAGATGACCACGGCAAGGTCACGATCAAGGCTTCGTGTGGCACCGTTAGGTTTTCAGTCCCCAGAGATCAAGGTGGAAACCTAACGGTTCGAACTCAGGACCCTTGGCATCGCAGCACGATGTGCTAACCACTCGGCCACAGGCCAAACGAACGGTAGTGTTTTCAAACCCATGTACTTTGAATTATCAATGACTCGGGATTCGAAATGATATTGCAAACATTCGCGAGTAATTTTCCTCTGTACTTTTACGTGTGTTAGTGCCACAATAAGAAAGATAAAATACAAGTACTGATTTTGTTCATGTAATTACACTGCGCCTGAGTACAAATCACAAAATCAAGCTGAGAATCATGTAAGTTTTTGTCAACGTTTAGTGCTCTAGAAAGGTGATAAACAGACAAAGACAATTTGACGCAACTGTTACCTATCCCAATGCGAAGATCGCAAAATTGTGATAAAGAAAAATAGACCTGCCTATTAACGTACTCTTGAATACCTTCCTTGCACGAGCAATTGTTGGGCTTTGATTAAGACTAAGATATTAATAATAAAAAAAGTAAGGTGTAAGAAGCATGTTTAAAATATTGTTGTAAAATGGAACAAGGTTAACAAAGATTCTTAAACAAATTGCAGGTTAATGTAAAATTGATCAAGGGACATACACATTATTATTATTGTTATAAATTTTGCTGGTCAAAAAAAAAAACAACAACTCAAATGCATGTTTCATGAAATATTATTATTACTATTCTTATATAAGAGATACATTAAACGACGTGTGGATGCATCTAGAAACATTTATTTATATATGTATTCATACCAATGTTGAAGTTTCGACTGTCAGCAATAAACGCTAAGCAGCATTAATTGAAGTCAAATGCCTTCTTGTTGTTAACAATTTTTAATAAGGATGTGGCACTTATTAAACTAAGCACACGCCACGCTGTGTCAAAGTGCACGTTATTTCAAGCAGTTCATTATAAATTGTTATATTAAAAATGCATATTTTTGAGACGTGTTGAAAAAAATCTAAGTGAATAAAATTGTTAAAGTATTAAATGAAGATATATGTACCTCATTTGACCTTAGAATAAACCCCCCACTATAAGTTAAGAGTAGTAGGTTAGAGTATTTAGTGGTAGATGCAAATTATGCACTTTCTAGATACCTACGTGTATATATGTTTTTGCGTTTACGCACACTGGAAGTTTACTTGAACTAAACATATCTTTTCCAGGTTATGAAACAATATCTGATCTTTGACATACTTGCTCGAGCAGTGTTATATTTTTTGAAAGTCACCATAAATTTAAAAAAAGGGGTGGGTGACACGAGGGCCCTGCACACGACTTCCCACTATTTCCTTGTTAAATCTCGAGGTATCGTGAACCACACGGTGAAAGCCTCCAAACCAGCAGTTTTGTGCATTTCTGTTACTATTGCCGACATTTTGAGATCCCGGACCTCACTCAATTTAATTTTGGTAGCATACTTTTGTCCCTTTAATAGTCACGGCAAAGAGAATGTTACAAAGGTAAACGACTGCAGCGAATCCAAAATGCCTGCATTTGTTTCGTTTTCGATCTAAAATATTCAGAGCACTTGACACCGTACTTTCTGAAGATAGAGTGGCTTAAATTAAATGATAAACATAATTTTCATAAGTTAATTTAACTGTACAAAATCCTCCAAATAAAAGACCCGCAATATCTCTGTAACCGATTTCAACATCTTTCCGACTTTCACAGCCACCATACCAGATCGCATGAAAGGTCACTGCTCTCCATTCCACTCCACAAATCCAACTTTTATGCAAATTCTTTTACTGTTACCTCAGCAGGTCTTTGGAACAAGTTGCCACCTGAAATTCATGTCTCTTCCTGAATTGTAACGTTCAAAAAATTATTAGTTACACATACCATATAATGAAAATTAAATGTTTGAATTCCCTAATAAAGTGGCGGGTGCAGAGAATGATAGAAGGACGTAAGGCACAAAAATGATTTAACGTAATAGTCAACGTCAAAGTATACCATTTTGGACTGTGTTTAAGTAAGTGTAATGTTATGTACTTGCTTGTACGTGTGCATGTGTAAAGGCAAAAATATGTATGTGTGAATGTGTGTGTCAATATCTATAGGTTAGATTACCATTCTTATATGTATTTTTCTACTCCTCTGTAATTTTTATATTTTTTTACTTTCTTTTTTCAATATTCCACATTCAAATTTTTTTGTAAACATGGTCAAGTGGAAGAAAATGCCCTACAGCTTTAACTTTGCCATGTAAAAGCAGACAAAATAAATAAATTCTACCCTCTATCAACGGAGAATGACTTGTCCTAGGAGGAGCATGCACTCTTGCGTAGGATAGTTTTTCATTTTAATTTTCAACATAAATATTTCTTTTTTTGAAATCCAAACAATGCTAATTACTTTAAGGAAGGTTCAAATTTTGTGTAACAATGATTGCTAAAATTCTACGATAATTAGTTTTTCTGCTAGGAGAATTTGAAAAAAATTAGGGACTATTATCGTATGAGGGAAACACCTACGAATCATATATTTTGGACTTCTTTACATTGCTAACGTGTTATTTTTCGAATGTGGAACATTTCCTAAAGTGAAATAATGTATATCAATGTCTATTTCTTAGATTTACGAGTACTTACTGTTACTTGTTGTTTCAAATCTGTAACACATTATGGCCATGATAGCATACTGGTTTATGGGGCGTTCTGAGAGTGTTTTGTCGATTTACGTAGTGTTGCAACCTCGTTCACCGGAAAATATCTTTTCGTGCCCGGATTTGAAATTATGCTAATACGTCGCAAACCATTGACGTTAGCCTCACAAACCATTCACGTTAGCCCCAAAAACCATTTTCCGTAAGGTTAGGTTAAGTTAGGTTAGGCAAGCATAGTTAAAAAAAAAAAATACTCGACACGTCATGCTCTAGTGAAAACATGGTGAGACTGAAACACTGGCTACGGGGTTGCATCATCTTAACACACGGAAGATTGCACTCTCGTGCAGAAAGCACGTGGCCGAGTGGTTAGCACATCGCGCTGCGACGCCAAGGGTCCCGGGTTCGAATCCTGGTCGGGCTTGGTTGTTTGGGAATGTCCATTCATCAATTTCATCATTTCATCACCATCTTCGCAAATTAGCCAAGAGGCACAAAACGCGAAGTAAAATAAACTAAATCAATCAATCAATCAGAAAGCAAATGGCGGGAGCAGAAACAGCTTGTCGGACAGAGATTTTCGCAGAAAACAACACGCATTCACATTAAAATGGATCAAATCTACATTCAGGAACTTCCACAATGCTAAAGAAAATGATTTCCATAAGTACTTTCTCCTGTAAATTTGAAGGAATCCGTTTCACTCGTACGATAATGTTACCAAAAATTATAAAACAATCGGAACAGTTAGCTGGGGTTTTGTGCCAGAGACCAGGTTTTATGTGATCAGGTGTTGTAAGCATTGGAGATGTTATTTCGGTAACAGTATGGTATAGTGAAAACACATTTCTTCAAATTTACAGGAGAAACTACTTACGAAAATGAGTTTCTGTAGACTTTTGGAAGCTTACGGTATCAGTTCGTTATAATCGGAGACACTTTAGAATCGGATATTTTGTTGTTTGGGTACCAGTTTCATACATCGGAGATACATTAAAATTGGATATTTTGTGTTTCTCATGGTTCATACTTACCAATTGACACAATTTTTCACATTCTGAGTGCTTTTTTTATTTATGCAGTGTTTCAACTTTCTGCACGGAAAAATACCTACTATCGGGTTCATCACCGGTGGCAATTATACATTAGCTGGTGTATAGCCCGGGTAGCTGATGGATAGCCATACACAGATAGCCCCACAAACCATTCACGGATAGCCCCACGAACCATTTTCCTTAAGGTTAGGTTAGGTTTGGTTTCGTTACGTTAGGCAAGCATAGTAAAAAAAAAGGGGGGTTGAAACACTGACAGGGGCTTACGTCATCAAACGTACGCAGCATCCGGTTGTCGTAAGGCAAGCAAATGAAAGCAATGGCAATTTTGCATCAGTGAGATATTTCTCTTGAAAAATACATCATTTCCGGGTCAAATATATTTCACGATTGTAAACCTTGGAGAAACTCATTTCCGTAAGTAGTTTCTTGTGTAAAATTGAAGAAATGTGTCTCCGATGTATGAAACTGTTACCCATATTTGAAGGTGCCATTAAGGTTTTCACACAATTAGAAACATTTTTTACACTAAAATAAGCCATTTCTCGAAGTGTTACGGAAAGCACGTCGTGGTGTGAGCCCCACAAACCATTTGGGATCGTATAACCATCCACGAATAGCCCCAAAAACCATTCCCGGATAGACGCACGGACCATTCACAGAAGGTTAGGTTAGGCAAACATAATTAAAAAACGGCGTGGTTACGTTTTCGCTTAAATTGAAGCAACGGGAATTGATTTCCGGCTGAAATAGATTGAAAGATGAAAGAAAATACCTCCAAGAACTTCGACAATGCTACAGAAACTGATTTCTGTAAGTAGTTCCTCCTGTCAATTTGAAGAAAAGTGTCTCCGATATAACGAACTGTTACCATAAATTGAAATGCGTGCATGTATATCACGATGTGTGCCAGGTGTGTTTGTTGAGAAAAAACAAAAAATCCGCAGTAGTTTTCCGGTTGATTTGTTCGGTCACTCGAGGTATATAGAGATCAGCGGTAACCACTGACGCTCTATCTGCCCTTTTCATCCCATTCTGTGGTAATTACCATAATCTGCGCTTATTATTATTAACTCACCACTATTTCTCCGGCAGACCTCGGCAATTTAATATACGATGTTCAAATTTTACCGAGCCGAGAAAATAAAGGCACAGATATTTTAGATAAAACTTCAATATCGAGGGCAGTAAATCTAGATATTACAATTCATAATTCATAATAAACCAGAAAAACAAAAATGTTTTCGCCCTCAACTTGTTTAGTAGGGAAACTCCCGCGGCATCCTCATCGATTCGTCCACTTCCAAAGTTGCAGGTGAAAAATGACTATATAAGCCTCGTTTATTTAACTAAGCTATTATTGTAGTTGTATGACCATAATAAATTGACTTTTACTCAAAACTAAAATAATTATGCCCACCAACCACTTAGAATCTTGACTTACGAAATATATTTCTATAGGGGATAATTTGTCCAATGAAAACGTGCCAAGCTATGAATCTATCTTTCATACGTCGAGTTTCATAGCAGCTGTTCCGTCGTTTGCTTGAGGAGTCTGAAGAAGTGAAATTATTAATTGTCTTTTTTTGAATGAAAACAAATGTAATGTGGTGCGGAAATTCTTAAGTGTTTTTTCTATGGGCTGTACAGTCAAATTTCAGTAACCACCAAACGTCTCTAATTCCCTTATTTTCGTATTTTTCACATTGATACGTATTCTGCATTTCTAAGGATTCTTGAAGGTGGCATTTCGGTTTTTCCACGCAAATAATCTCATTTTTAGACATATCGAGTAATTTTGTTTGGTAAAAATCTGATATTCCCCGGACACCTATAACTTCTTCGTTTTGTCAATTTTTGACATTTGTACTTACCTATCTGCTTCGCGGAACATTCTTTAACGTGTATTCACGTTTTTTTGATCAAAGTAATTGCAATTTTTTTTTTTTAAAAAAAAATGTATTTGTAACTGAAGAACGTACGTTTCCGCAAATGGTTTGTGGGGCTATGTGTCAATTGTTCGTGGGGCTATGCATATTTTTTTCGAAACAAATTTTTAACTATTCTAACCTATACGTGACCCTACCTAACCTAACCTTACCGGAAATGGTTCGTGGAGCTATGCGTCAATGGTTGAATTTCCACTATGAAACATTCCCACATCACACAAAACACCTTCCAGATGTTAGACAATGCTACAGCAACTTATTACCCACATTTATTTATTTTTACAGAAGAAACTACTTACCGTAATAAGTTCCTGTAGCATTGTCGAACATCGGGAAGGTGTTTTGTGTGATGTGGGAATGTTTCATAGCTGAAATTCATGTTGTTCGTTGAAAATTAATTCTCCGACGGAGAATAGCTAGCCCCACGAACCATTGGCGTGTGGATAAATCTATATATTTACTGCTGTTGTATGTAAAGAAAAATTTGCCACAGCTACAAAGTAGACAAGATGTACATTCCTATACTACAAGAAACAGCAGGCATATAAATATACCCTATCATAGACTCTCAAAATCCCTGAATAGTTATGAAGCTCTAGGATTAAGACTATTTAATAAGCTACCTCTTGATGTGACAAATATGCCTATGAAAGTATTTAAACATAAACTGTATGCCTGGTTAGTTGCTATACCATTGTACTCAACTCCAGAATTTCTTGAAATTAAAAATATTGTATTTTAGTGCAACTTAAACATAAAATGGGTTATAATTTTATAATATATTTCACATGTATTTTGTTCTTGACGTTGTCTATTGCTGTGCAAGCTTAATGACAATAAAATATTATTATTATTATTAGTTAGTTCTGTTAGGTTAGGAAACATAGTTAAATTTGGTGTCGTGTTAGTATCAGGATCTAGAAATTGGAAATAATTGCGAACCATTGGCGCTAACCCCACGAACCATTGGCACGTGGTTAGGTTAGGAAACATAGTTAAAATTTGGTGTCGTGTTAGTATCAGGATCTAGATATTGGAAATAATTGCGAACCATTGGCGCTAGCCCCACGAACGTGGTTAGGTTAGTTCATCTCAGGCAAGCGAAAAGGCCTATCAGAAAGACGTACTGCTAATGTGAAAAATTGCAATTAATTTAATGAAAACAACGTTGATACACCTTCAGGAATGTTCCGTGAAGCAGATACGTAAGTACGAACGAAACGAAAAAATTAGAGGTGTCCGAAGGATAGTAAATTTTTACCATATCAGATTAGTACCTTTTGTTTTGTTCGCTTTTGCTTGCGTTACACGCGATATGGTGGAGAAATCTTGACTGGCATTGTCTATGATCAGTGGTTATGCAGTGTTGCAACCTTCTTCATAGAAAAATACCTACTTTTGTGTTACTGATTTTGTATTTCTTTCAACCATGCAAGGTTGGGTTAGGTTAGGTTCTGTTAGGTTATGCAAACATAGTTGAAATTGTTTTTTAAAATTAGGAAAATTGAAGATAATTGATTTTTTGGGACATTCCAATTCCTTCACAATTCCATGGTGAATTTCAAATTCTACTGGATCTTCAACGCTGTGCAATTTCACCACGCATCCTGTGCACGTCATGTTGTCGTAAGTTCGTAATCAGAAATGATGAACAGAAACACACATTTATTTACGTTCTACAACTGTTACACAGTTACAAAACCTCATATTTGGAAACACTGACTGGTTCTTACGTCATTAAATGCACGCAAAAATTTGGTTCACGTAATAGACGGACATCAAGGGAACAGCTTTCGAACAGCATCAGAGTGAAATTAATGTCGAAAATTACATGATTTACCGGCAAAAAAATTTAAGTGAGGGGAAAACACACTTCCAAGACCTTCCTAAAGTATAAACAAACTCATTTCGGTAAGTACTTTCTCCTGTAAAATTGAAGAAATATGTTTTGCGGAAACGAAAATTTTACCAATTTTTCTAATTTTAAAAAAGAAATTTGACTAGTTTGCCTAACCCAACAGGGTAAATTTCTCGTATCGGACAAATGGCTGAAATTTGCTAGTTCATTTAATTTGAATATTCGTACTTACGTATTCTGCATTGAGAAACATTGCTGAAGGTGGCATTTCGCTTATTTCACGGAAATAAGCTCTATTTGCGACATATCGAGTAAGTTTTCTTAGTTTCTTTTTGCCTTCGGTAACATGCAAAATGGCGGTCACAGTTACGTATTCTGCATTGAGAAACATTGCTGAAGGTGGCATTTCGCTTATTTCACGGAAATAAGCTCTATTTGCGACATATCGAGTAAGTTTTCTTAGTTTCTTTTTGCCTTCGGTAACATGCAAAATGGCGGTCACAGTTTCACTACCGTACTCGGCATGCTGTGTTTCTACCCCACTCCACCCAAAAATACCTATGTAGCCCTACAAACCATTGTCGCAGAGCCCAACAAAATTTTAACTATGCTTGCCTAACCTTTCCGGAAATGATTCGTGGGGCTATCAGTCAATGGTTAGTAGGGCTACCCGTTAATTCTTACATGCGTCCATGGCATTTTAACAACAGATTCGTGATTAGAAGGCCAAATTTAGTTAGTATACCAAATATTAACGTAATTAGACACATTCTCTATATTCTTCATTCATACCCGAAGTTGTTGTGGGATACTATTTTTTTCGAAGACTTTCAACACTGTAATTGGACAGAAAAAAACACTAGTCTCTGTGATCGCGATTTTACCCAATATTTTCCAAATTATTCCGGTTTTATAGCAAGAATGTCATTTTTAAAGTATTCTGGTTCAATCCCAAACAAAAATACATAAAGTGATTTTTAGAATATTGCTTTCTTTAACTTCTGTTTCCACACATATTTAGAATTTACAGACTTCTAATGGCATGTAAACGTATGGGTTGTAGAAGTTACACACAGGAGTGTGCTTAGATGCAACCATAATGTATCAAACCTGCTTTTTCTATCATGAATATATGATGGGTCCGTTCCAAAAGTCATAAGGAAATGTAGAAAAGTAACTTTCCTCTTGAACCTGGTGAAAGTAGTTATTATTGCGACTTTAGGAACAACACCGACTGTGTTTTGCTTGGAATATTTACGAATGGCGAATAATTTAATCGTTGCTACATTAGCAGAAATAAAATGTGCTGCAGATGTCAATGTTAATAACAATGAACTACCAAGAATAAGAATTGGCACCTGCATTAAAGTTTGCTTTTAAAATAAAACAAGTCAAATCTACCACTACCACAAATAATATACTGGGTGATTTTTTTAACCTGAATCATTTGAATATCTTGCAAAAAATCATCCTACAAAAAAATGTTCCAAATAAAAAGTTGATAGTTTGGAGGGGGAAGTTTAGTGGTGCAACAAAAGAACACCCCCCTCCCCCTCTTGTAGGTGGGGAGGGGGGCAACTTTGAAATTTCAAATAGAAACCCCTATTTTCTATTACAGATTCGGATTTTACGGAAAAAAAAATACATAAGTTTTGTCTGAAACATTTTTTTCGATTCGTGTTAGATGGCGCTATAATCGACAAATTTTCATTTCTTGAATGTTCAAATTCATTTAAATTCAAAAAATAAAACATTCTAATGCATGAACTTTGTACTAATTCTTGACAAATCTTTTGAGATTTCATTAAGCTGGTAATTCGCCTATTTACAACATTTAAAAGTTAGATTCGATATTTGTTTAATTTTTTTTATTGTTGTGTCAAAGATGCTTAACAAAGCTCCAACAGAAAAATAAAATAAAACAATGTCAAGAAACAATTCCTTTTTAGACTTTTCCTGTTAAATCATTGTTTGTTTTTCATTGTTTTTTAGATCACAATAATGCCCCGAGCGATTAATTTGACTAAGCTGTTGATACTTTTTAATATCAATGGATGTATTAACTGTAGAAGAGAAAATTGAAATGGTTCTTGTGTATGGAGAATCTGGCAGGAATCTCTGTCAAGCTGTCGTTGTTTATGCTCAGCGTTTTCCAGACAGGGTGCGTTCTTTCGCCTCGTTTCAACGTACAGTCAATCAATTTACTACTGAAGGAAGTGTTAAACCTAAACAAAGGACCCGTCGAAGAACAGTTACTGGAGAAGAAAATGAAATTAATGTGTTGGCTGCTGTGGCCAATGATCCTCATGTCAGCTCGCGAGAAGTAGCTCGAAATTCCGGATTGTCCCAGAGCAGTGTTTTGAAGATTTTACAGCGTCATAAATATCATCCATATCATGTGTCATTGCATCAAGAACTTCATGGCAATGATTATCAAAATCGAGTGACGTTTTGTCAGTGGGCACGTGAACAAATACAAATTTCTTTCGTCTGGTATTGTCTCTCTGATGATTCATCTTTTACAAACCACGGAACCATTTTGAAACTTAATGTAATTGGGAAGTGAATGTACTTTACCAGCAATCGAGATATCTAGAGCTAAGAATTGTCGAGTAATTTTGTATTTTCAAAATAAATTTATTTGTTTTACAACAATTTCAAGTCCTGGAACAAAAATGTTTTATTTTTTGAATTTAAATGAATTGCGAAATGAAATACATTGGTTTTAAAGTGTAAACATTCAAGGAATGAAAATTTGTCGATTATAGCGCCATCTATCACGAATCAAAAAAAATGTTTCAGACAAAACTTATGTATTTTTTTACGTAAAATCCGAATCTGCAATAAAAAATAGGGGTTTCGATTTGAAATTTCAAAGTTGCCCCCTGCCCCTCCTACAAGAGGGGGAGGGGGGTGTTCTTTTGTTGCACCACTAAACTTCCCCCTCCAAACTATCAACATTTTATTTGGAACATTTTTTTTGTAGAATGATTTTTTTTTCAAGATATTCAAATGATTCAGGTTAAAAAAATCACCCGGTATAAGCTGTTCATCTCTGTACACCCAGATTTCGACCAACTATTAAGTACATTATTAAAAAAAAAAGTTAACAATTTTCATCATTATCTTGAATACTTGTGCGAATTTCACTTGCACGTTTCAGATGCTTTGCTCTGGCCCAACACCTGCCTCCCATGTGCACATACTCCCTATATAAATCATCGGAAATCCTTGTTTATTGCACAAACTGTTAGTAATTTTGCTATAAGATTTGAAAAATAAGATAAACAATGTTTTCACCAAGAATGTATGTTTTGCCACAAAATTTCCTGTTTTGGTATACTAATCTACGATCTCTTTCTAGTACTAAAGAAAAAAAAAACACAAAAAAACCTGCAATACTTGCTCAAAGAAACATGCTGCATAATTTCCTTTGTCTCTCCAATTACATTGCAATTTGCACACTTCTACGTATCACACGTTCACATTCAAATGCAGTTTCTCTCTCAAGGTGAATATTGTCTTGTCACAAAAAGGACTGCAAAACGTTATGTAAACATTTTGGTTTGGACCCTTTATTTAACAGAAGAGTTGTCAGTGACATCATTTTCCTACAGAAATTGACTGTCAATGTTCCAAACCATGACCATTAATGTAGGCCACCACAGTGCAAGACAACGGAAACTATTCTACACAGATTGACAAGAGTCAAAGGCTTCACCTGCAGAGCGAATGCAGGACACAGTGAATGAACTACTAAAAGCTGTAGAATTTGACATATTCACAAATTTATTTAATGCACTGAAGAAAAAAATACAAGTTCATAAATTAGTGTAAATACAGATGTTCATTTTATATTCTCTTTTCTTTTTCTATGTAAAATATATTGTGTTCAACATAATTGGGATATATATCCTGTGCTGAACTAATAAATAATAATAATAACACAATATGTAGTTTCTTTGGGTCAGACATGTATGAGAAGTGTAACAAATGTCATCATTTGTAATTTTAAAAAGTGCCCTTAACCCTTATATATACCTTTATATTATATCGTATATTAACCCTTAACCGAATCCTCATTCAACACTTCTTTTATGCGGCACTATGCTCTGTGCCTAGAAACATCCACGATCTGATGAAGGAGGCAGTTTGACCTCCAAAACGTTGTCCTAATATGACTCCATACTCACTCACGTAAGTAGTTAAATTAATTAATAGTATTCAATGTATTTATTTCCCACTTATTAAACTTATTGATAATAACAATGCATGATCATTATTTTCTGAAATTTGTGATGACAAAAAATTGCCATAATTCTTAGAATTCCTGGGATTCCTGGTCAGTAAAAGTCCAATAATGCACTTGACCTCCTTACTTCCAAAACAATTTGATAAATTATAAGCATATTAAATGTTCGACATTATAAGCACATTGTTTACTCCCTGGAAAGTGAAAGGTTTCAATACAGGGTTATTAAAAAAAAAAAGAAGAAACCTTCAAATGATTGTAACTTTTGTTGTTATTGAGATGTGTTATGAAAAGAGTAACTCAAAAAGTTTTATTTTAGTGACAGCCTGCAACCGGAGTACTTGCCAGTGACATCACATGATCAGTTTTCCCAAAATGGCTGCTACCCTGACGGAGATGGGTTTTTGAAAGTTTGATTCTGCTACCGTAGTACGCAGGACCGAATTTAAAAAGGCTCCACATAGCAGTCTGCAGCTTGGAATGACACAGGATGTTGATTTTCCTGAACTTCGGAGGAATGTTCGCCAGATATCTTCCACATGTTCCCCCGATGTTGATAGCCTCCCACTGCTTTTGCCTCTACAGAGTATCTTAAAATGTTCTTATCCAATAGTAGATGAATTGCCTGCTAGCTGGAAAATCTTCAAATTGGGACCTGAATTTGCGGTAGCAGACTAGCCTTTCAAAACTCCATAACACAAAAAGCCTTCTCTCTGTCAGGGTAGGAATCATTTTGGGAAAAGTTGTCATGTGGCACCACTAGCGGGTATTACGGTTGCTGGCTGTCACTAAAATAAAACTTTTTGAGTTACTCGTTCAGGGTGGCTACTCACTGGGAATTCCGGGAATTGTGTGTGAATTTTTCTCCGTAGACGTGAAAAATTGCAACTTTTATTAATCGAAATCCCATTGAATTTATACACATTTATTGTCCCAAGGCAAGTTTTCCAGTGTACTTTTTTTGTTATCGAGGAAGGAAAAAAAAAGCATGGAAAATAAAACAAAATTCTCTCAGTTCGTTTGCTTTGTTAATGTCCTTTGCAGAACAATCTCTCTGACAGATGGAAAATTATTGCAAGATATCTTGAAGTTGATATGTAATTTGAGTTTGAAATTCTTATCGAATTAATAATTTGTCGTACATTATTATATCCTGTAACATTTGTGAATTGTGTTTGTAGAATGTGTTTTGATTCTGAGTATGTGAAATGGCAAATGTAAACTCCACACCTTAAATTAAATATTTTAAATATATATACCATTTAATTGAATTGTTGGATAAATTGTAACCACACAGAGTAGAGTATCTTTTCATAACATATTAGCACATCTCAATAACAACAAAAGTTACAATCTTTTCAGTGTCAATTTCTTTTTGAATAACCCTGTATTTTAAAAATATAATAGATATAGATTTACCATATAATTTATGAATATTAAAACACACATATTTTATAAATATCTTACAATATATATATATATATATACAAAGTTCATTTATTTAATAAACAAATTGCAGTTTATGGGAATGGTTGGGGCTTTAAAACAATCAATCGAAAAGTACTACAGTATAAAATTATAGCAAGCAGTTGTACATTGAAATAGTCACAGAATACATACATCATGTCACACTCGCATGTTACATTACCTACTCTTTCAAATGACTAGATTTTAAGAACAGTAATAACATTTCAAAGCTCAACTTTCTTCAACTTGTCACATGTGTAAATTATAGTTGTCTTGTTAAATAGAAACGCTACATTCAACACCTGAGATTAACTATACATTTCTATTTATGCTGCTTTTATGAATGTTTATAAAGCTGTACACTATTCTATTATAGTAGGTTGCTTAATCACATTCTTTTTAACCATAAAATGTCATGTTTAGAAAAAAAATATAATTACAAAGTTTTGTTACTTCAAAAAAATAGAGCAAATTCAATATAATTGTATCAGTCAATTGTCAATTCCTCACAAATACATGTTAAAAGTTCACAAGAGGTTGACTAAAATAATAACTGCTTCATATTGGTTGTGAAAAAATTGTGTTTGAGTAGTTGCAATTAAGTTGTCAACTATGCATTCCTTGTCATATACAATTATGACATTAACACCACATAAAGTACTTTCACTATCAAAGTTCATTATCTTCTATGTCATGTAACATTTCTTCAATCACCATGTCTACTTTCTGCATAACATGTTTGCATCCTGTTGTAGAATATACTTCACCATCTTCAGGATAATATGTCATTTCATTAACTACTCTCCTGAAAGAAGGAGAAAGTGAAAATTATGTAGGTACTCAAGTGAAAATTTTAACATAAAAGCCCAAATATATATTTTTTTTAATTTTAACAAAAAAAAATAAAATCCTGAGCATACTCGGTGTTGTTATATGTTTACTAGTATGGACTCGTTTGTTGTGATTCTCACTATAGTGGAACCACAAGCAAAAAAACCTGCGCAGAAGCACATCGCATCGGCGGGTGGGGGAAAGGGTACTGGGGAGCAACATTCGCGCTGGCTCACGTCAGCGTTGCCAGGACTATTGTTTTCTCGGGAGAATTCCATAATAAACTATTGCTATGGAACCTTCAACGGCCAGCTTAAAAACACGTTTCCTGCTCATCTTACTTGAACATGGAGGGGAGATGTGGAGTGGAACTCCACTCAGCCGTGAAGAGTGCTGTTTGAACTGTGAAATTATGTCAAACGCTACTCAATTGTGATAGGACAGTATTTTATTACTTTTACTACATTACTATTTTTAGATGGCTTATTTTATCCCCCCCTAAACTCTATTTCTTTTTTAGTTGTTTTACGTCGCTTTTATTCCTCTACGGGTAAGTACCACAATATGGATGAATGAAAAACTGATGATGTGACACAAACACAGTGAAACGTTCTTGCCTTACGAGGTAGAAACACTGACTTCGTAGCGTGGGCAAATTATGTTATGCATGTGTGTGTTTTTGGGTGTGTGTGTGTGTGTATTTCTAGCAGATGGGGAGGATGGGTGGCACCCTAGCATAAGCATTGCTATCTTGAATTATTGAGGAAAACATGCTGTCTAATTCACCAAATATATTTCACATACGTAAAGCATTTTCTCATTATCGTGCAAGACGCGTGCCCACCCCTATCGATAGCTGTACACCGAACACCAGCAGAAGGCAAATTGATTTGTTATTGTTAGCATTCGACTTGAAAGATTGTGCCTATGCCGCCCCTCCGCCCCCAAGAACGTCGTTCATCCACTACTATTAGATCATCGGATTTTGTAGCAGATCTTCTGGTTTCCCAAGGAAAAATCTCCCGAATTTTTCAAATCTGACCTGGCAACACTGCCCCGAACACCGATAACGGCAGGGAAGTTGCGCGAACGCTTTGGACGGAAGGTTTTTTTCCTTATGGTCGAGCTATAGGTGTCACCATAATTTCTTTCATTTTTCATTTCGTTCTTGTTGTTCCCGCTAGATATCACTGTAATTGCTTTAGTTTTGCATTATATTCTTACTGTTGCCAGTAGCTTATCTAAGTCGGACAGTTCCAGCAGCTACCACTTTTCGTACGCATGTTAGAGGTGTTCATGAACAGTATTTGTGCTAATGTGCCTCTTAGTTAAATGCTGAGTGGTAATATGCATTTGTGTCAGAGATAAGAAAAAATGCTGTTTATTTCATCACAAATATACTCGGGATTTTAAAATAGTTACTTTGTGAGGCCATAATTTCATTGTTGAGTTCTTAAAAATTACTCAAATACAAAAATTACATGAAAATTTAAACATATTTTTTGTAACATTCTGTACGTTAAGAGGTTAATAGTTAACAATAAAGACATGCAAAATATGTTTATATTAGGTTTGAGTCATGTATGGCACACACACTACTGGAAAAGAATTAATAAAAAATCCACATTAAGCATAATTCTCAGAATACAAGACTCCATGAAATCGTAGGTCAGTATTGTGCATACTCTGTACAGAGATTAAATCTATACTGGTACTGCTTTCTTATCAGCACATTTTCTACCTTCCTGATAAAGATTAAAATTCAGCACTGTAGTTTGAAATTATTTATAAATAACCACTTGTACGCTCAGTCCCGCACCATGGCTGTGCAGTCTATCGTGTCATGCTTTGGGCTCGGGATATGCTCGTACGCATGTTCGGGTCTCCTGGAGGAAGCATAACAACTTTACTCCTGAGATTTTGGTCTGTGTATGGGACCTGTGGCCAGCCACCATCGTGAGGAAGTTGGGGAGCTAAGAATGAGTAGCATAACCCGGTCAGGGAAGCCTACAGCAAAGACTGGGAGTTCGTCGTGCTGACCACATATCACCCCGTAGCTGATTGGATGACTTTTCACCTTGGGTGAGTGAGTAGGATCAGGTGGGAGTGAGGTGGGCCAAAGTAACATACGAGAGATGCAAGCCTGGACCACCACCAAGACTGCCAATGTGACACCTGAGCATTGGCTTATTTTCAATGAAATGAGACTCAGGTTTGGTCTCTGTCCATTTGTCAGGAGAAGAAAAAAAAATGTTCATTTTGGATTTGAAAGAAATGGACCTTCAGTGCTGGAAATATTTCTTCCATGAATGTTCTTTGGTTTTTCCTGATTTTTTCTGTTGTTTCATGTTGGTTTAATTTGATCCACAACAAATGCAAATAAATAAAATAAAGAATGATTGATTTGCTTTATTTTACTTTACTTCACTTTTTGTGACACTTTTGGCTAATTTGAGAAGATGGGGATGAGTGATGATATGATGAAATTGATGAATGGACACTCACAAACAGCCATGCCTAAGCAAGGATTCGAACATGGGCCCCCGGTGTCGCGCAATGTGCTAACCACTCTGCCACGGGGGCCGGCAAATAAAATAAATATATTTTTTTTAAAATTTGGATTTGATATAAAATGTTGGGTGCATCAGCACTGAGGCTATTTTGCACCCATCACATTATACAGAGTACAGCCCCTTACCATAACTAAAATAGCGAAATTGCAGTGTTGTATTACTAAAATATTAAAATATTCTGACTTTCGTTGAAAGCTGAGACTGTAAAGGGGCACTCAGCACACAAAATTATACTGGCCAGAGCCTCGTTCATCTTCAAAATGCAGTCCAGGGTGTACTACATAGAAGTGAGGTTGACAATTGGGTGTACTATGTGGAAGGTCACCCCATACACCCTAAAATAAAATAAAAGAGGACGAACATGTAGTGTTTGAATATGTCACGTTATCAGTAAATTATAGTGAAGTCTGAATAGATAAGAATATTTAGTCTTTGTAGAGATAAATCATCTGCATCAACCAAGAAGAGCTGCTGCATAGTTTATGTATTTATCCATTTTTGCATATCATGTATTTTACATGTTAAGCATGAAAAATTTCCTAATGAATAGTAAAAGATATAATTCACCATTACTTTGATGGTTATTAACCCTAGCAAGCTAAGGCTTTGTCACATTGACGATGCACAAATACAAAAAGGAATCGCCACCCTTTCTTACCACACGATGTGCTTGGCACCCTCGGTACCTTCAATTGGCCTTGAACTGTGGAGGGAGTGACAGTCTGGGTTGACTTGCTGTCCTGTTGACAAATTATTTGATATTATTTTATCTGCGTAGTCATTCTCACGAAGCATTAGCTTTAAGGTAAGCAAATCTGCCACATCTATTTTTTGTTTCGAGAAGGAAAAAAATCAATTGTGTTATGCAAAACAAAACTAAAAACGTCTTGCTGCCTTAGACAACTCATGACACAGCATAAATTTATCAAACCTCCAAATAACCTGTGATAACCATGAAAGGAAAGGAGGATGACAAAAATGTTTATCAGCCATTGTTCCAAAGCAATATGTGAAGAATACCACACAAATTGCTGTTTTAAATGTAACTATGAGCGTTAAATCATGTCAAAACTTTTTTGTTTGTTACTAATAGTATCAGAAACACATTTATATTACGAGGGTCACTATTTATATTTTGAGCCTAACAATGAAAAAACAGGAATTTGGCATTGAAAACTGCTTTATTGTTTTTCGAAGTATTCTCCTTTATGGTCAATACACTTTTGCATTCGTTCGAACCATTTGTCACAGCAGTTTTTCCAATCTTCTTGAGACGCCTCCATATTATGGTTTTTGAACGCATCAACGGCGTCTTCCGCCGACGACAATCGTTGTCCACGCAATTTATTCTTGACATTCGGGAACAAGAAGAAGTCATTGGGTGCCAAATCAGGACTGTACGGCGGATGACCCATCAATTAGATTTTTTGACTGTTCATAAAGTCGGTTGTTCGACGAGATGTGTGACAGCTGGCATTGTCTTGATGAAGAATGATCGGACGGCATTTGTTTGTTTTCCGTATTTGACCGAAGACCTCTGGCAAACAAATTGTTCTGTACCATTCACAGTTGACCGTTCTATGTTCCTCTAAAGGCACAGTTGCCACATGACCAGTTTTCCCGAAAAAACGAGGCGACCATTTGTTTCGATGTGCTTCGAGCGCGAACAACTTTTGTTGGATTGGGTTCATCTTGAAACACCCATACAGTTGACTGCTGTTTACGTTCCAGCCCATATGCATATATCCATGATTCGTCACCTGTTACAATCTTATATACGTCTTTTGAAGCACCACGATTGTATTTATTGAGCATTTGTTTGCACCAATTGACGCGAGCGTCTTTTTGAGTTTTTGTCAAATTGTGTGGGATCCAACAAGAACATACCTTTCTCACAGCTAAATGATCATGTAATATTTTATATATGCTGGCGGAACTAATGCCTATGGTTGCCTCAATCTGACAGTATGTCACATGACGATCTTGCAGTATTAGGTTTTACACAGCATCAATGTTTTCTTGAACAACAACTGATTTTGGACAACCTTCGCGAATCTTGTCGGTGAGCGAATGGCGGCCACGATTAAATTCATTATACCAGCATTTCACAGTGGAAAAGGATGGGGCTTCATCGCCAAATGTGGAAGTAAGTTGATCGATGCACTCTTGTCTTGATAATCCACGTCGAAAATCGTAAAAAATCATCGCACGAAAATGTTCACGAGTTAATTCCATTTTATTGTTGTCGCGCAATCTCCAAGGCAACATAAACAACACAAATGAAGCTATTGACAAAACATTTGAAGTAGGTTATGGTCAATAATGCCAGACGATTCCGTGCAAACGTCAAATTGCATCTAACTTCAATCAGTGTTGCCAAGGCTCAAAATATAAATAGTGACCCTCGTATTAGCCAATTTTAGTTGCCAATAAAACTCTTCCTATAAAGCAAAAGAGTAAGGCAGTCAGAATGATTTTTCACCTTAGCTCTCTCGTTAAATTCATATATAAAAAAAAAAACTGAAAAAAATTGGTTGTAAAATTAATTTTTACCACCTATATACCTAGTCTTACCATAAATACTGTCACAAAGTTCTAAGTAAATTGAGATATTTTAATATCCTAATAACATTACTGAAATGAATCAAAATCAAAATCATTATTCAAAATGGCCACCCTTAGCACGCACACAGTCCTTTAGTCTTTGTGGGCCACTCATCAATTGAATTACGCAACACAGCGACTGGAAAATCAGCAACTGGCTTCAGAAGAGACTACTTTAAACTTTGAATATTGGGATATCTCTTCTTGCAAGCTATCTCCTGAAGCTTGGACCACAATTTGTAGTTCGAAGGGTTTAGGTCCGAACTTGCAGAAGGCCAATCTGAAATGGAAATGAAGTGTGGAACATTTGCCTCCAGCCACTGCTGTGTTGTTCGGGCCTTATGTGCTGGGGCTGAATCCTGCTGGAAGCTCCAGTTCTGCCCATGGAAGATGGTGTTGTTGAGATTCTTGTCTAGTCTCTCAAGCACTGTCTTCTGGTACACTTTGGCTGATGTTTTGACCCCTTTTTCACAGAAATGGAGCTCCGTTGTGCCCTCATAGCTGACACCCCACCACACCATGACTGATGAAGGATGATGACCCCCTCTGGACACTTTTCACCAGCTTCTCTAGCAGATTTGGCATGTACCCTATCATTTTGGGCATTGAAAGTCTCCTCAACACTGATACTCTTTTCATCTGTGAAAAGGATGCAACGATGCCCATTTGCCACGTAATGCTGCAGTAAGCACTTTGATTTTAGGAGCCTCTGGTGCTTCAATTCACTTGTCAGAAGGTGTCATTTGTAAGCATGGAGTCCCAGGTCACTACTTAATGTGTGAGACATAGACATTTTTGATATGTTTAGCTCTCGAGCCATCACTGACTGCTTCCTTACCGGATTCCTGCGCACATGTGCCGCCACTACTTTTACCAATTCTGGAGTCCGTACTGTGCACGGTCTGCCTTGCCTTGGGCAATCTTTCACAGCCCGTCTCAATGAAGTGCTGGATTGTGAGGTAAACAAATCTCTCATTAATTTTCAGCTTCTGCAGAAGTTTGAAAATCTCCCCTGGAGATTTGCCTACCTTATGCAGAGCTATAACAGCCACATGATTCTCATACTCGCCCCATTCCATCTTGAACACTTCAAACACACGACTTTCCACTTCTGCAGCTCAACCAGCAATGCCTCACGTTTCACATCATAGCTTCGGCACATGCATGCTTTTCCGGTCGGAGGTACAGCCACCCTCAAAAGTTGTGACAGTATTTATGGTAAGACTAGGTACTGTTCCAACACCACATACTTACTCAATCATCTCAGGAGTAACTTTGACACAATCTTTGGGGTTGCCAAACCTCTTCCGACAACTTGTTTCAAAAGCATCCTTCACACAATGTTTTATATGCTTCTTCTCCAAAGGAAGAAATGGAATATAATGATCTACAAGGTTACTTGCCACTGCATCACTGAGATACAATCCTCCTGAAAAGATCATTAACAATTGATGAATTTAACAAGCAACATTCAAGATGGATCTCCCTGGTAGAAGAGGACAATTGTACAGGGGGTGCCCAAAAATGTATACGCACTTTAAGAGATGTTATCTATGTGCTACTTTTCGAAGTTGAATTGAATTATGGTAGCAATGTGTTGTATGATGTTTGCTCAAATGTTGGCATTAATGAAATTAATGCCGTCACCATGCGACAGGCAGGACAGTCAAAGAAAATGGCGGATGCACAGTCGTCGTTCGAAGAGTGCAAGACCATTTTGGAGTGTTATTTGTAATTCGAGAACATCGTGGAATACAGCGACAATGGAGGTGTGAATATGCAACATAACAGTGGTGTATGCTGGTTCTAATGAGTGGGTAATCTCTGACCCTTGATCCTCAAACTCCAAAAGTTTCCGTGCAAATTATGTCAGGATCCATATTGGATTTTGGAATATTGTGTCGGAATGTTTGTCTTATTGCTACGACCACAATCAATTAATTCTCGTTATTGCAGTTTAATATAAGTGTAGAATTTCAAATAATAAAACAAGACAGTATTATAAAGCTATAAAAAACAACCTGTGAAATATAAAATGAAAGACATGCACTAGTGAAATAAAAACCTGCAATATTAATTTAAGTGCAAAATTCAACTTACTCCAGGACCCGATTACTTGTGCTGTACCACATCCAAAGCACGCTGTTTGTCCAGTTGCATATCAATACGTGTCTGTGCGAAACATTGCAGCTTGACAAAGGAAGTTATGTGACTTTTGGATTTTTCATGTTTGGCACAAGTGTTGCAAAGATTACAGTATCCACCACGCGTCCATACATTCTTTTCAGCACCGAAAAGTAAGCACGGCCAACAAAACAGCAAAGCTTATTGACACGTATAGTTCCTGTCATGCATGGTGTTTTGTCATCATTTGCTTGCGAAAATGCCTCACGTATTCCAGATTTTTGTCTTTGTGTGTAGAAATAAGTTCAAGCGATGACATTGGTCTACCTGTATTAACAATTTGCAACTTCTCCTGAAAAGATCTTGTTCCAAAAGGTTTCACCAGCAAAATCTTGTGTCACATCCATTACCCTTTAACACAGCACTATCACGACAAACACTAACACCTAAATAAATAATAAACACGAAGCACAGCACGAAGCCAATGACTACACGCATTCAGTTTCACGTGCCAAACTTCTGTTGTTGTGTTCCTGGCTCAGAATGAACTTCCCTATGAAAGATAAAAAAAAAAAATCCCTTTCCGAGCTCGAAATGACAAGTTTTAAAAGTTCGAATCATTGCAGGCCAGAGCCAGAATTTTATTTCGGGATGGGGATCATCCCTTATTAGCAGCCGCCACAAAGTTGAAACAGTGGGGTTAGAAGTCCTGAAGATGAATCTCAGATTATTACAACATATTATGCAAGGTGTTTAATCTTGCTAATGAAGTAAAACTAATTACCACTATACACTTTTTAAATTAGATATTTGTAGGATTTCGGGGAGGGGGGTTTCAGCCCCCCCGAGTCCTCCACCTGACTACGTGCCTGATGTGTTTTTTCGTTTTATGTTTAATTCGTTCATCTTCATCACTATTAATCTAAAGAGGCAGAATATAGCAACTTAAATTAACTAATACATAATTTATTTTTGATATCTTTCCCTTTAAAAAATATTCAGTTCCGTGAAAGAAGTATTCTCGCTGCTTTTGAAGATTAGAGAGGAGAAACAAGCACTATTTTTGTAAATACAAGGATGGGGAGAGTCAGCATATAGGTGCTTTAATTGCTTAAGCTTTGAATTTAATTTATGTTCAAGTAACAGAAATCAGCAAGACAGAAGCAAATGTAAAGTGCAAATTAGCGTAGAATTGGTTTGCCCATGTTATTCAATTTTCCTGTTCTTCACACTCTACCGGGTATGTTTTCCCTAGTTCAGCGGAGGGAACGGAAAAGGCTCTGAAGGTTGAGAGTGCGACCGTTGGACTCTCACAAGAAGGATGTTACCCTGGGCACGGAATCACCGTGCCTGAGAAGCAGTGTTTCCTCTCCATCTTTCCTCTCTCCTCCTTCCTCGCCAAGGGTTGTAAGGGAAGCGGGAGGAATGACGTCAGGGTGAGATTCACTGAAGTCATTCCACCGGCTGGAGAAAGGTTCGCAGACATTCAGCAGCAAACGGTTGGAAGCATTCGCACGCTGGAAGCAAAGAAATGTATGCATCGAAATTGGTTTGGAAGAATATTGCGAAGAAATGTGTGTGTGTGTGTGTGTGTGTGTGTGTGTGTGTGTATATATACAGATGGGGGACAAAATAATACGAACACCTGTGAAAAAGTATGCCACATTTCACACCGGCAGTACAGCAGCACCACCTGGCTCTGAAGTCTGCCACCTAGTGGCTGTGAAGGGGAAGGTATTAGTTTGCCAACAGCAGTCATTGGTGGTGCATTCGTCTATCATACGCTCTCAAGAGACACTGCAATGTCAGACCTGACAGAGTTCCAAGAAGGCATGATTGTAGGAGCACATTCAGCTGGAGCCACGGTGACTGAAACCTCAAAGCTTGTTGGGTGTGCAAGGAGCACAGTATCAGCCGTTATGACAGCGTACACAACACAAGGTAAGATGGCATCTTCAAAGCACAACAGTGGACGAAAGACAAAGCTTGCTGCTCGGGATAGGAGGGTGTTGAAGCGCATAGTGGCCCGAAAGCACAAGCAATCGGTATCCGAGATAACATCTGAAATGAACAGGCATCTCCAGGACCCCATTTCAACCAAAACTGTCAAAGGGGAACTCCATGCTGCAAACATTCATGGCCGAGTGGCAATTCATAAGCCATTGGTGACATCACGTAATGCTGTCAAGCGACGCCAATGGTGCAGAGCTCACAGAAGTTGGGCCCCACAGCAGTGGCAACAAGTCATCTGGTCTGATGAATCAACATTCACGTTATTTCAGACCATGGGGCGCGTTTATGTGTGGAGAACGCCTCGAGATGCATTTCATCCTGACTGCCTCTTGCCGACTGTAAAGCATGGAGGTGGGTCCATTATGGTATGGGGCACGATATCTTGGAATGGTGTGGGACCACTTGTTTTTCTGCATGGGAAGATCAATGCCAGTCACTATCGCAGCATTCTGGGGGATCATCTCCATCCTTTTGTCCAGACTTTATTTCCTGGGGACCGACCGCTTTTTCAAGACGACAACGCTCCTATCCACACTGCTGGGTCTGTCCAAACATGGTTTGAAGAACATGACGATCGATTACCTAGATGACCCAGAGTATACGCCGCTGCAACATAATCTCCAACATGCCTAACAATTGCACCCATTCGTGATAAGTTTGAGATGCATGGTACTGTCTGTGATCTGAACAAGGGAAAATCTGCAAGGCCTCGCACAGCAACATATCCTGCTTCTTTTGCTATAATATTAGAACAGTTTCCACGCTTGCCACAAACATTTTAAGACTCTCTATAAGTACTAAAAGTACTATCATTGTGTGTACTAAACCGAAATCCTTTGGTTTTGAGCCAAGGAAGAAATTGACATGGCTGCTCTTGAAACATTGAAAACAACTGTAGGAGAACGGCAGTTCAAGAGTTATAGGAAAACTACACGTTCGAAAGCATTTTTTTCAATCTTTGGTGAACAATATCAACAGCCAGTTTGAAGCCTTGGGTTTCTTTTCGCATGTAGTCCTATTAAATTAACACACACATGGCACATAGATGATTAAGAACATGTGTTTTCCGTGAACGTGGGTTCAGTGTGAAGCTAACCTTTACTGAACAGAGTGAAATTAAATATATGCTTGGATCATAGGATGCATCGCCGTAAATGAATTTCGGTGATACTCCTTTGTTGGTGTTTTATTTTCATGAGATATGAGCTACAATTACTATTTTAAATCCATTTTAAAAGTTATTCAAGACACAAAAAATGGTTATCGGGGGTCATTTGAATGTTCTTTTCAGACTTTACTAGATTTTATTTAATTTTCTAAAAATTTCAGAGGGAAGGACTGTAGCCCCTTCAGCACCCCCTCTGCATATGCCAGTGAGGTGAGGGCTGTTATGCCACTAATTTAGGTGAAACGATACCGTAAACCTAAGAGATGCATTGCCTTTTTTGTCGTGCCTGTAATATGTTCTTCAAATGCGAGTTTTTGGTCGAAAACAATGCCTAGGTCTTTGTGAGAGGATACTCCTTTCATGTTATTGTCAAAGATAGAGTAAGACGACTTTAACAGGTTATTTTTGAAAGAGATGATGTGAGTACTACATTTTTCAGGATTTAATGTAAGTTTCGATGTCAGGCACCATGAAGTAAATGTTGTTATGTCATTCTGGAGAAGATGAGTACCGTTGGAGGTGGAGATTTCTCTGGAAATTTTAGTCATCTGCGAAAATAAGGTAATTACTAGAGACAGCTGTGAGATGGTCAGCAAGGTCATTGACGAATAATATGAATAAGAGGGGTCCTAGAACACTGCCCTGTGGTACTCCAGAGAGGACAGGAAGGAAGTTAGAATTTCTGGAATGACTACATGTTGTTGGCGATCGCTAAGGTAATCTGTGAGCAAGTTAAATATACATTGGATAAAAGGAAGGAGGACCACATACATTAAATACAGTATTTACACTTGAATTCCATTCATTCTTAACATCTTAAAGATCTTAACTTATCTCAAATTTGAAATCAAATATGAAAGAACAAATAACTTACCCTTTTCATTAAAAGAACTCTGATGCAAAATATCCTGAAATTCTTGTCGTTTCGCACTCTCTCTCTTCCTTCCACTTTTCCAAATATCGTACATTTTTTGTGTTATCAAGTTCCCTCCTGCTGTGTTCAAGAATAGAAAGATAGATTTTCTGCAAAAGAAAATTATTTATGGTTATTTTCAATAGTAGCGTTGGGATACATTTTTATTCTCTAGTAAATGTATGTGTCTAAAAAATATGAGGGTCGTTCAAGTCAAAGTGGAACTTTTGATTTTTCAGAATAAAGGAACACACACAACTAAAGGGGGTTTGGGGGGGGGATCCCTAAAGTAAGCCTGCCTCCACCTGCATATTTTTATCACCATCCAACCTGCAACAACAAAGTGAAATGGATTCCCTTACCTTACCACCACACCACATCCAATCACTTTGCCAAGACCCTGAGTCATTTAGACATGAAACTAGCACACAAACCAGTGCCCTAAACAAACGCAAACAATTTTTCCTCTCACCCCTTGACAACCCAGGAGTATACGATGCTCAGTGTGAGTGCAATTCACATTACATTGGCAGATCAATCGGAACCATCAATGAGTGTATACAACAGCACTTACCTGATGATTGGGGGGGGAGGGGGGAGTCCCAACCAACGACTAGACTAGCAAAGCACCTCAAGTTCAACAAACACAATATCAAAAAAGTTTCAATTAAGCATACATTGCACATGCTGATCGACAAAAATAAAACACACACACACAATTATGCACTTTCCACATCATCGTAACATCAACAGCAGTGAGGTGCATCACATTTGGCTACTGCATCAATCTAACTCAGCACATGTAACAGATGAACTGGCTACACTAGCGCTCCTAGCGGCACGCAGGGAAACAACAGGAACCGGAAGCCAACCCACCAGTAAAGCAACGAGTTCCGAAGGGGATGACAGCAGAGGCAACCAAAATTAGAACCTCTACAAGTAAGTTTCGTGGAAAAAGTTAGTAACTCACTTATGTGTAATTACTATCAACCGCATCTTTTATTCCCCATGCAGTTATGCATGTATTTGATTAATTAATCAATATTTCTTTTCTTTCCTTTTAGTTATAAGTGGTCTAGTCGGTAGCGCACCTGACTGCCATGCAGGAGACCTGAGGTGGGTGATCTAAGGTCGGAATAATTCAGGCCTTGTCCCCCGCATAAAGTGGCTTTGAGGCTCACCTAGCCCCAACTCAATGAGTAACCTGGGGTAAAGGTGGCCGGAGCATGGTGCTGATCACACCATCTCCAAAATGTCTGAGATCAAGAATGTGCTATCCCTACATTCCTAAATGTGCCTCCACTGGGTATCCAACCCGTGACCCAATGATTACAAGACGACGGAGGTATATTATATGTAAGTAACCTTGCCGTAAGAACAAAGAAAACTACAAAATAATTGCTTTTTTCCTTTGCTTCAATAGTTTAAACTTCAAACTATGGTTTTTAACGAATTATTAAATTTATGAAAAAAAAATCAAGCTTTCCTTTTAAGAGTGAAAGGTATTTAAATTTTTAGGTTATTTTTTAATAATTCTAAGGACATTCTAGAGGCCATAAATACACAGTTTACCTAAAATCCACGTTGTCAACATGAGGATGGTAATCAATGAAAGGTTTGATGGCATCAAACAGCTGTGGTGGTGTTTTGTCCAATTCTTCAAATATAAAAAGGGAATATGCACACTGGGATACATAGCCACGAATCCAGTTTTGTAATTGAATCTAAAAGAAAGCAGAAATAGACACTTGGTTTATAACACAGAACAGTAAAATAGGACAATATTGGAACTTTGATATTGTGATACATCACCAAGGAAATATCATCACAGACGAAACGATGTGATATTTTTTCTGTATTGTGATATTGGTGACATATAGTCTTCATGACGATATATCGCTGACATGATATATAACGTTAAAATAACATGAAAATATATTGCCAACATGATATATATAACCAAAATATCATCACCCTACAGGGTCCGTTCTGAAAGTATCCAAACTTATTTATTTGCAAACAATTTATTGATGACAATTACAACTGCTGTCAATATTCTTCAATGTAGGCACCTTCAGCCTCAATACAACGAGAATAGCGACTTTTCCACTGTTCACAGCAGTCCTGGAAGTCCTTTACTGACACCCTCTTTAATGCTGCGGTCGTGGCAGCTTGAACCTCTTCAATTAACCAAAACGCTTCCACTTCAGCACCCTTTTGACCTTGGGAAACAAAAAGAAGTCGGGGGGGATGAGGCAGAATTTGCCACGTGTACGTTGCCCAAAAAAACACATACCAACAGCGCTGTGTGAGCCGGCATATTGTCGTGGTGAAGCACCCACCTGTCGGCGATGTCAGACCGGATGCGCTGGACCCTCTGTCGGAGACGCTGAAGCACTGTTTTGTAGTAAGATGCATTCACGGTGGTCCCAGCAGGTACAAACTCTTTGTGCACGACCCCCTTCGCGTCGAAAAAGACAAGGAGCATTGTCTTCACCTTGGATTTTGACATCCGGGCCTAACTTTTGACGAGGGGACGTGCCATTCTGAACTTTGTCTCTTGCTTTCGGGGTCATACTCGAATAGCCAGGTTTCATCCCCGGTTATCACTCAATGATAACATGGTTAAAGTCTCCGTAAAGTTTTTTTTTTCAATTTAACACAAAATTTCACAGTGTAGCGCTGTTCCAAAGTGCACTTCATTTTCACCAAATCCACCAACTGCAAATTCTCGACATGACGTTTTTTCCGTGTACACAACATGAGCGATTGCACCTCAACCACTGCTCGCAGGCAACTGAGTGAGGCCTTGTTTTGAAGGTCAAGGTCCCCACTGCCACCTGGCGCAGCTTACCCAAACCCTCGACCGATTCTTGCGCCGTGCTGCGGACAGTTTGGATACTTTCAGAACGGACCCTGTATATCGCCTAGTTGATATTTTTTTCAATATCGCAATATATCTTCTGGACGATGTATCTCTCAACACCAGTCATGACATTAAAACAAACAGAAAAAACAAAACAACACACACACACACGGTGGGGCATGAAATGTCATCCATTGAAAATGGTGTATACTTTTCATACTGTTGGGTGTTGGAACTATATTTTTATACAATGTGGCTTGGTTCATGCATGGTTCAACAGATGGCAGCTTGTAATGATGTAATGCCCCATCCCCGGCTGTAGTTTGGTGTAGTTATTTGTTCGTAAATATTTAGGAAGTGTTCGACTCTGTTACTAAATGAAAGCTGATTGATTGATTTGCTTTATTTTACTTCGCTTTTTGTGCCACTTGGCTAATGTGCGAAGATGGGGATGAGTGATGATATGATGAAATTGATGAAGGGACACTCACAAATATCCATGCCCAGGCCAGGATTCGAACCCAGGACACCTGGCGTTGTACAACATGGTAGACAGAGGAAGATTGAAACAAGGAGAATGTACGAATTTAGAGAGAGCCCTCTCACAATGTGCACGAGATTGAAATGTATGGGGACAAAGTGTGTGTGTCGGCTGCGATCTCCAGCCATGGCATTATTGGCCTTTCTTTTCAACAATACTGTCAACAGTGGATGCTACTTGGAGATGCTTATAAACTGTTTTCTTCCACAGTTACTGGCAAGCAGACTTCCCATTGTAATTCAATGGTTTATGCAAGATAGGGCTTGTTTTAGACCTCCTGCACAATCAGTTTGGCCTTCGTCTCATTCCCAATCATTTACCAGAATATTTTCCAGGCCGAACAATGTGGTCCCACACTAGCCCATGTGACTTCTTGTGGGGCTACCTAAAGGGGAAGGTGCAACTACCGTGCGTTCATTTCGATCTGCAGCCGAGAGATCGGGAGAAGCGTGGCGGGCGGCGCTGACGGAGATGCCGACATTTGCGGCCTGTAATGCCCGCTTATTTTTATAGACATATGCAGACATTTATATAAATATTGCAAAACGATCACTAACCTGTGTTATAACACGCAAAAGTTCTTCTGTAATTCATCCAAGTTCTGCTCTTATATACACAAAAAAATACGCTTTAGAAACGATGTTAAGAGCCACAGATAATAAAACATTTTAATCATAGTTTTGACCAGTAACGTCCTGCTTAAGTTTATATCCTTGAAAGATTTTTGTGCCGATGGGGATCGTTTGGAGGTTTTGAATGTGCAACACTGTATCAAGATTACGCTGTAGAAGAAACCGTTAAAAGCCAATAGAGTTCGTGAGCTTCCGTGCAATCCGAAATCTCCGAGCTCGAGTTTTTTGTTCCTTCGCGACTAGATGAAGACAGAGTTGTAAATATAGTGGCGAGCAATGTAAACCAAGAGCGTGTTAATTTCGTACTGTGCGCAAGAGTGTTATTCTTGGTTACTTGCAGTTACTTGTTTGTGTTATTGTAGTGTGTATGTGTGACGTGTCAGTGAGACGATTGGAATGCCAGCCGCAAGATTCACGTTAGAACAAAGATTTTTTTATGTATGACACGTACCTACGTGAAAACAAACTCGTGTCGAGACGTGTGTAGGTAATTTGTACAGAAATTCCCATGCGTTTCAACTCCACACAGAGATACGGTTAGACATCTTGTCCTTAAATTACAAGAAACTGTATCGTTAAATTTTAAAACACCTAAGCAAAAACGACGGATTCTAACCAAAGCAAAACTCGATGATATTGGTGCAGCGTTAGAATGTTCTCCAAACAAACCTCTACGCCGTGTTTCACAAGAGGTGGGCGTGTCAAAATCATCGGCACATACAGTCACTAAGCTACTAAAATTAAAACCATACTCTTATAACACAGGTTAGTGCTCGTTTTGCAATATTTATATAAATGTCTGCATATGTCTATAAAAATAAGCGGGCATTACAGGCCGCAAATGTCGGCATCTCCGTCAGCGCCGCCCGCCACGCTTCTCCCGATCTCTCGGCTGCAGATCGAAATGAACGCACGGTACAAAGCAAGTGCAAGCCAACACAATTGCCTTTTTCCAGGGATTGTGTAGTTGAGTTGTCAATATTATGAGAGCCCATCTGGAAGAGGTTCTAATACAAGAAGGTAGACATACTGAACATGTTCTGAATACTAACTAGCTCTTCACATTGTAGTATGTGTAATCCAATTTATTTGTACTACATATTTTGTATAATAAAAAATGTACAAAGCATTTTCAATGGATGACATTTTGTGCCCCACTTGTATATGTATATCAGGTGGATGATGCATCTAACGTTCCTCTATGCACTTTGAATGCCATGGGAGTTCTACAGTTGTCTATCGTGGCAGAGACAAATCCACATAGGTAAAGCAGCCACAGCGAAATATCAGGCAAAGCCAGGACAGGCTCGGTAGCTCAGTTGATATAGAAATGGCAAGGTATGCCAGAGACCCCTGTTCGAACCCTGACCGAGCCTGCATTCTTCACTGAAATTTCTACAAATTGTAATGTAATAAATAAATGTTAAGTCTATCTAGGTATAAGCTTGTAATATACAGGGTGTCTGGAGTGGAACTGACAGTTTTTAAAAGTGAGTTATTTTAATATGGTAAGGAGTAGCTAGAAACAAAAACATACATTTTGAAGGCAAAGACACCAAGTTTTATTGGAAGCAGATACAGCTTAGTGTAGGTTAGTATAGCTCCACATGAGCTCAGTTTGTTGCACGGAGAATGTCCAGCCTGTGTTCAATCTCCCTCCATGTGTTCTGTAGCATCTAAGAGGTTGCAGAAGCACGAGCATTCCCAATACGGTCCTGCAGTTCTTGTAGATCATCCACCTTTTGTGCACGACTTTGTTAACAGTGGATCTTGGAATTCTTAGCTGCCTTCTTGCCTCCCGAATTGACTTCCGCGAGCCACGCATGCTTTTTCCTGTACTGACACCATTTTTGTTTGAGTGACACTAGTGCCGCCACCGCTAGTTGTACATGTATAAAAATTTGGTGAACCAAACTCACAAATGTACGATTGCTTTTGCAAAGCTTTGTTAACAAAAAGGTTACTTTGTTGAAATATAATAACTATTTAAGAACTGTCAGTTACAATCCGGACAACCTGTATTTACATGAATCAAGTATATCCAACATTATTGAAAAAATAAAATGTAAATGTTTTTATGTGTATCATTTCCAAGCAAGATGGCAGTAGGTGAAAAAAAGTAGAATGTGTTTGTGTCTCTAATCCAGACAAAAAAGAAGAAGAAAATAAGATTTTTCAAGGTTTTGGGCATTTTTAAAAAAGTTCAGGACTTTTCCATGACATTTACACCCATAAGTTGATTT
Source organism: Lepisma saccharinum (assembly GCF_977018435.1). Classification (NCBI taxonomy): domain Eukaryota; kingdom Metazoa; phylum Arthropoda; class Insecta; order Zygentoma; family Lepismatidae; genus Lepisma; species Lepisma saccharinum. The sequence goes on from NC_139251.1 coordinate 47,795,924, forward strand.
CCCTGACTTTTCTAATTTTTCCAGGATTTCCACATCAGTAGGAAAAGTGTTACATTGCTTCACAAATAAAATTTGTACAAAATGAACATGGTTATGTTGCCTTCAATTTTTTTAATTTTTGCTTCCTATCAAACTGTTTAATATACAAGCATGTATGTCAAGCAAAAGTTTATGCAGTGTAGGTTTGTGATTGTTTAATCCACAGACTCTTCAGTTCAGATCTGTCTCAAGGCACATGCAGCTGATAACTGCCACAAAATTGATTTGCTGGCCCTCCGAACCTAAACGCATGTGCATTGCATTATTAGAACTAATTGCAATATGTGGTTAAGTAAGGAGGACAAGGTTTAGAAATCTTACAGGGTGTTTAGAAAAATAACAAATCCAAAATTCTTTCCTTCTTCTTGACCTTTTTTCTTAACATTTATCTAATCACCCTGAACTTAGGTATAATTTGAAATTAACAAAATATATATTTTTATTCAAGAGCCGTGGTGGTAGGGCATCTGACTGCCACGTGGCAGACCCGGGTTCAATTCCCAGGGTGTGTGATTTGAGGTTGGAATTCTTCCGGCCTTGTCCCCACATAAAGCAGCTCTGGGGCTCACCCAGCCCCCAACTCAATTGGTACCCTTGGGGGTAAAGGTGGCTGGAGGATGGTGCTGATCACATCACTTCCAAAATGGCTGAGATCGAAAATGTGTGGGCCAATACCCTAAATGTGTCTTCATGGCACGGTCCTATATGCACGGGGAACTTTACTTTTTTTTTTTTTTTTGTACCTTTACCTCATATTTGTATTCAATGAAAAGCCCTATCAGTAGGCCGGTTAAGATGAAAAATGAATTGCTTAAATTATTAATGAAAAGACTAGATATTGCATACTTTCATGTGTATTGTACTTGAGTCTTACATAATAATATAAAATACAAGCACAATTATATTTGTTTATTCAGAAATTACTGAATCTAAAATTTCATACACATATATAGAACAAATATTTTAAACTTTCGGCAAACAGAAATTTACAATGGGCACAATACCTTGAAAGTAGCTTGTGTAAAGCATGTACTGAAGTTGTAATTATTATTATCAGCAGGCAAGAGCATATTGTAGTCCTTCAGATTATTTTATTGGGAATCCTTGTATGATTTTTCCATGAGATTTGTATTTTTTTCAAATTCCACAAGATTTTCATGTGTGTGGGAACCCTGAGACTTAGCAATCAATTTCTGTGACAGCAGCTGAATGTGTTTGGAGACAGACCCTTTGAGTTCTAAATGTAAATATAAAGCTTACCTTGTAAGTGTTCACTTCTGAATCAAACGGGAAGTGCAGTGGGCCGTAGAAGGAATGAACAAATTTACTCTTTTCCCCTTCTTTGAATAAACTGTCGGCTATGAACTTGCTCACATAACTCTTTCCGCTCCCTGTCAATCCATGGAAGCTTAATACTAATGCCTTTTCAGGCTCTGTCTTGCTAGTATGAGATCTCAGAGTCTTTAGCACCATATCAATCACCAGATGCTGGCCATAGAGTCTTGTTTTTAGGTTATGCTCCAACTCTAAAAGAAGAATACACAGAAAGCATTGATAATTAAAAATTTAGGTGCATGATATACCGATTTTATCACCAATATTGATGATCTAACATTAGAAATAGCCTGTAATATAGTGCAATATTCCACCATTTTGTTGTTATGTTGTAGGAATAAAAAATATAAATAATATGTGTAAACATGCAGTTGTTTCTCAAAGGCAAAACTCATTGCAATCACTTGGTAGTTATATGCATTAATTAAAGAGATAAATGAATCACTCATCTACTTTGAGGAATATTTGAAATTTTATATTGGATCAATAGAACATCCATCATCAGTATATCCGTAGTTAATCAGCAAAAATGTCATATCAGTTCACCATGTGATTGTGGTGGTAGTGTCATGGTCTGGGACTGTTGTTCCTGGTTTGGGCTAGAACCATTAGTTTTGGTCAATGGCAACATGAACAGTGGTGTTTATGAGGACATTTTAGACAATAGGATGGACCCTTTTCTCTATCAGCACGATAATGCCCCTACCCATAAAGCAGGGTCCATTCCATCGTGGTTTGAGGACAATCAGGTGGATGTGCTTAACTGACCCGTTCAAAGCCCCGACTGGAACCCCATAGAACATCTTTGGGATGAACTGGAGTGTTGGTTGCGTGCCAGACCCACTTGACCGAAAACCACCCATGAACTTTTTCACGAGGCTACAGGACGAATGGGAAAAAAATGCACCAGCAATATATACCGGAACTTAAAGGAAAGCCTGTCCCGAATAGTAAATGCTGTAATAATAGCGAAAGGGGGTCCAATATCTTATTAGTTACCTGGCTGGTGTCTTTGGAATGAACAGCACTGGGTGTAATTCAAGAATAAAATGGCATCTTCGTGCACATCATTAAGGACTGAGGTTATAGCTTCTTGTGAAAGTTCGCAATCTGTATTACAGCATGCGGTCACAGAAATAAATTTCATACATATCGCTTTTGACAAGCACAAGTTTACAAGTAAATGCAATATCCGGGTGGCCACTCTAGGACCATGATAAAATTCAAGCATAATTCCCAGTTTTCAAAGTGAACTTTCCAAAAATTAAAGGGTACAAGCAAGTGTTTTCTCTATTTCAACCTTACGTATTACTGCCTATCACCACCCCCACACACACACACAAGTATATTAACAACATAAAGGGTCTGTATGATTCAAATGTATCCAAAAATTCTAATTTAATTCAATTAAACGGTATATACAATTAAAATATTTCATTTAAGGTGTCATTTCCCACACTCAAGACTCGAAATATATCTACAAGCACAAGTCACAAATGTTACAGGATACGTAACTCTACGAAAGATCGTTAATTGTATAAGAATTTCAAACTCAAATTTACCTAATCAACTTCAAGATATCTTATATTCAGTCTGTCAGATAGATTGTTCTGCAAAGGACACTAACCATGTACATGAATTGAGAGATTTCTGTCTTATTTTCCATGTCTCAGGGCATTAATAAATATGTATAAATTGAATAGGATTTGGATTAATAAAAGTTGTAATTTTTCACATCTAGGGAGAAAAAGTCATGTAAATCCATGCATAATTCCTGGAATTCCCAATGAGTAGCCACCCTGAATATATCCGTTATTCCTTAATGCAAAATAAACATATATCTAAAGCCTATATCTTCGAAGCAACTTACTGAAGTTGTGATTTTTACTATCAGGAAGCAGGAGCATATTATAGTCCTTCGGATGTGCTTCATTGATCAATTGGATGGTTTTCTCGGGGACTTTTTTCTTCAAATTCTCTGAGATTTTCATATCCTTTTCATTATAAAATAACATACAAATTCAAAAGGAACAATTCCACTGGATATATTAAAATTATACAATAAATTGAAATGCATATTTTTAATTTTTGCTCAATAAATGTTATATTTTAAACAACTAGTTTAAAGGAGAATACCTTCTAGTGCTGTTGAAGATTTTTGGCACTTCAGTTTATTTGACAAAAAACAGTTTCAGTTATTTTTAGATTGCTTTACTATCTCTCAAATTAACACTAGAATGGCAGGAGGGGTCAAAATGACCTTCACTGTTTCTTTAATAACTATCCCGTTTTTCTTATTTTTTCCTCAAATCTACAAAATATAATTTATTTCTGTGAAATTTCATGTTATATCCCTAGAACAGCGGAAGGGGTCAATTTGACCCTTGTAAATTTTAATTTGGGTGTGCAGCAATATCAGCATCAGGTTGCGATTGCTGTGTCATCCTGTCTTTAGTATGTTCCCAATTGTCACAGTTTACATGTCATCATGCAGGTGATACAATACACAATACAATTACAATACACCTCTTGGACGTCTCCGAACATGTCGCATCAAGTAGCAGTTTCTCGTGGTGAAGTGTTGCTTAATCGGAAGTGTTCAGTTGTTGATGATCATAATTTTTATTTGTAATCAAAATGCATCACAAACCACCTAAACACTTTGATTATAATACATAAAGCACAGAAAATAATATACACTGCTGGACAAAAAAAAAACCGGACACTTGCATTTTTGTGATAACGCATAAATTCTGATTCGAAGGCTAACTAAATGTTTCAGAAATTATTGGAAATAAGAAAACCTGAATATATTCAACAGAAAGCAAATTTAAATTTATTGTTAATAAGTTAAATTAGAACATAAACGGAAGTTACAGAAAACTACCAAAAAAATTAGAAAAAAAATATCTTAGCAATATTTTTTTTTAATATTGTTAACTGGTACTGGTGGGGTATATAAGCTGTCTAGTAGCGGGTGTTACCTCCCCTGCCATCAATTACAGCTTGTAACCGCTGTGGCATACTTCAAATAAAGTTGGCAATCACTTCTTGGTCCAATTGCTCCCATTCTTCTTGAATAGCACATCTTAGCTCTTCAATTGTTTCTGGAACTATTGCGTGGTTTCTGATATGTCGTTTCAGTTGATCCCAGACGTGCTCTATCGGATTTAGGTCCGGACTTTGTGATGGCCATTCTAATCGCAACTTCATCCAAGTACTCCATGACAATATTCGCAATGTGAGGACGCGCATTATCGTGCATAAAAACAAAGTCCAGGCCTATGAATGGTGCATATGGTACTACATGATCTGCCACACATTCTGTAATATACCTGCGAGCTGCCATTGCCCCATTCTCTACAAGAACCAACTCTGTACGTTCTTGTAAAGAGATACGTCCCCGGACCATGACAACACCGCCTCCAAAGGGTGTTATTTCAATGAAACAACATTGTGCATAACACTCATTAGGACTTCTATACACATATTCACGCCCGTAGGTTGAATTTTGACTCATTGGAGAATAAAAACTTTTTCCACTGCTCCACATTCCAATGTAAGTGTTTTGTAGCAAATTCCAGTCTTCGCTTCCGGTGACATGCTAACAACCTGGGACCTGTAGCCGACCTCCGAGATGATAAACCACTTTCATTCAGTCTTCCACGAACTGTTCGTGAATAAACCGCATTAAACGATTTTCCCGTGCTGTTGTGCATAGTTTCCGAACAGAACAATGCCAGAACCCGGTCTTCTACCATAGAAACCAGTTGCATCATACCGTCTGAGAGCTTCATGGATAGTACTTCGTGCTATATTTATATATAGTGCACACTACGACCATCATCGCAAAGAGCTACTGCTTTTACTACCTGTTTACGTCTCATTTTCAAGCTAGCAAACTTACAATACACTTGCAAGAAAAATACCAGCAATGACAATGTCAATAATATCTGTTACTATGGTTACTATGAACCAAAATTCATGGCTCTCTAGACAATAAACAAAATAACATCAACAGGGATTGAAAATCAATAAATTAAAACAAAATTGCATGAAATTGATTTTGAGCCTACTAGGTGTTCCAAATAAGTAAATACGAGTAAATAAATAAATAAATAGATAAATAATAAACGGAAAAACTATGGAAAATGTTCAATTGTTCAATACTTAACTGAGAGCGTAATTCATAAGTAATTGCAATTCAGATGTCAAATATTAAGGTGTCCGGTTTTTTTTGTCCAGCAGTATATATTAAAAATATGTTGCCATATTAAAATAATTATAATTTTTAAATGCATTTCTTATGAGGGGTCAAAATGACCCCTTCGCCGTTCTAGTGTTAATCACAGTGATGAGGATGAATCAGGAACTTCAGTGATCTCATCAGTGAAGGTCTGAGGTTTGAGTCCCACGATGAATATTAGTGGCCCTCTGTGTGACAATTTTACATGTTCAAAAATGCTTTCGCTCCACTGAAAGTTTAGTTCTACAACTAGTCAAGAATGGATCTTTTCCTAATAAATGCTGAACGAACAGAGTTCTTGGACTGTTCCAGGAAGGTACACGGAGAGTAAAGGTCAACAGTGTAGCCAAACAGCAGTAGCATGCAAATACTCAGTTCTGAGTAATTCTGTTTTATATGTAAATATTAAATGTTCGATCTAGCACAAACACATTTATTTATTTTTACAGAAGAAACTACTTACGGAAATCACTTTCTATAGCATTGCGGGACATTGTGGAAGTGTGTAACGGTTTCTTTTTTCTGTTTGGGGTATGTAGCCACACTGATCATTCACGATAGCCCCACAAATCATTCACATACTGTTAGGTTAGGCAAACATAGTAAAAAAAAATTCGTTGTTTCTTCTTTATGTTTAGGATATGTAGCCACACTGACTATTCACGATAGCCCCACAAACCATTCACATATTGTTAGGTTAGGCAAACATAGTAAAAAAAATTGTTGTTTCTTCTTTATTTAAGTATACATCTTTCACAATACCTTGAAGAACTTGTACAATGCTATAGAAAGTAATTTCCGTAAGTAGTTTCTTCTGTAAAAATGTGTTTGTGCTAGATTGAACATTTACCATGTAAATTACTGCAGGTCCCGGCAAAATATAATTTAAAAACATGCTAATTAAACCTTATTTGTATGTAATGCATTCATACATAATTCGGTGTTATATGTACTAATTTTCATGAAATTTGTACGTAACCAAGCTACAACAGTGACAGTTTTCACTTGCAACTGGTCAGCCATGAAGAAGAGAAAGAGTAAAATTTACACGCTTGACCAGAAAGTAGACACTAATCTACATAAAACTATAACTGAAATAGCTGCAGATCTAGGCATCGCTTATACCACACTTTCCACAGTCATTAGTAAAAGAAATGATATTTTACATGATTTTTTTTTAAAAAAAATGGGTAGTAAAAGTATAAAACCATAGTCTTATACTGTAGTATTTCAGTATCAAAGTATTCACTAATAAAGTGAATTTAAGAATTAAACTTCTAGATTCGTAAATTTACCACTTTATGACAGCTTGTTCCTTACAATAGATACAATTACAGTATTTTAATAATGATATGACATGGTATCTAAATCTGATTTGGGTACTACTTTACTATACTGGAGACACCTATCAATGATTTATTTCGCAATTTTTTACATTGCTAACGTACTCTTCTGCATTGCGGAACATTTCTTTAGGTGAAATAATGAATTTATAACGAAAATGATGTCTATTTCTTACATTAACGAGTACTTACTGTTGTTCCTTATTTCCCACAAACCATCCACGGGTAGCCCCAAAAACTATTGACGTTAGCCCAAAAATTCACGATAGCCCCACGAACCATCACGAGGACGAGGTATGCCTACTAGGTTAGGTTCCATTAGCACTCCTTTCGTTCAATTTAGCATATACGGACATCATGGCGGCAGCAGCAATAGCGTATCAGAAATAGATTTTCGTAGAAAACCACATGCATTCGCATTAAAATGGATCAAAACTACATTCCCGAACATCAACAACACTACAGAAAATGATTTGCGTAAGTACTTTCTCCTTGTAAATTTGAAGAAATCCGTCTCCGGTATAGTAAAGTGTTACCCTGATTTGTAAGTAAGGTAAATTTCTCGTATCGGACAAACGGCTGAAATTTGCTAGTTCATTTAATTTGAATATTCGTACTTACGTATTCTGCATTGAGAAACATTGCTGAAAGTGGCATTTCGCTTATTTCACGGAAAAAAGCCCTATTTGCGACATATCAAGTACGTTTTCTTCGTTTCTTTTTGCCTTCGGTAACACGCAAAATGGCGGTCACAGTTTCACTACCGTACTCGGCATGCAGTGTTTCCACCCCATTGCACCAAAAAATACCTACGTAGCCCCACAAACCATTGACGCATAGCCCCATGAACCATTTCTGGTAAGGTTAGGTTAGGTAGGGTCACTATAGGTTACAATAGTTAAAAATTGGTTTAAAAAAATATGCATAGCCCCACGAACCATTGACGCATAGCCCCACGAACCATTGACACATAGCCCCATGAACCATTGACACATAGCCCCATGAACCATTGACACATATCCCCAGAAACCATTTGTGGAAACGTACCTTCTTGAGTTACAAAAACACATGTTTGGAAACACTGACCGGGATTACGTCATTAGAGACAGGCTACATCCACCTGGAAGTAAATGGATGCAAGAGCTTTCGTGCATCAGTCACACATTTATATCGAAGAATATATGATTTACCGGCAAAATTCAATGTACGATGTGAGAAAACACTTCCCCGAACTTCCACAAGTCTAAAGAAACTGCATTCGGTAAGTAATTTCTCCTGTAAATTTGAAGAAATCCGTTTGTCCGATACGAGAAATTTACCGTAAGTAATTCTCAGTTACACATATTTTCTCTTCACCTTGACAAACAAATAACTCAGGTTCAACTGTATAAATGAGTGGATCACCACAGCAGTGTTAATATCTACTGGAGTTCAGAGGAAACTTACTTGTCAGGTTGCTGGATTGCCAGCCAGCATAGCAGCATTCCTTGAATGAACAGGAAAGGAAATCCCAACCAGCGTAAAATGCAGATAGAATAATACCACCACCACCACCAATAATAGTCATTGTAATTGGCTCAAAGGAATGAACTTGGTTTATTAACAAAGAATTGACTAGGATGCACACTAGAAGAGAATGCAGAGAGAACATCTTGCTGCTGTCTCGAAACTATAAATCTGGAAAAGAAAACAACAAGGAAATTAAAATAAGAAAACTTTAACAGAGAAATTGAAATAGTGATGAAAATATTAATACAAATTAAAGAAATTTTCAACCTAGGATGGGCTGCATTCTGTATGATGATTAATTGGTAACGGTTTCATATATCGGAGACACATTTCTTCATTTTTACAGAAGAAACTACTTACGGAAATGGGAACGACTTAAGATGAACAGACCCCTCTCCAATTTTCTTCATATTTGGCATACTCACTAACTGAGGCCTCCTAATCACGAATCAGAAATTAAAAGTTGTCGGAAACATCTACAAATTGCAAAATAAGCGAAAATAAGGCATTAGTTTTCAGAATAGAAACTGTCGATTTTCGCGAAATTTTTTATTTCAAAAGCAAATATATATATTCCTGATACTACCGCGACACCAAATTTTGACTGACTGTGTTTGCCTAACCTAACCACATGTCAATGGTTCGCAATTATTTTGCAATTTCTAGATCCTGATACTACAATGACACGAAATTTTAACTGTTTGCCTAACCTAACCACACGTCAATGATTCGTAGGGCTAGTGTCAATGGTTTGCAATTATTTTGCAATTTCTAGACGTTTCCGACAAAATTTTAACTTCAGATTCGTCATTAGCAGGCCTCAATTAGTAAGTATGCCAAATATGAAATCGGAGAGGGGTCCGGTCATCTTAAGTCATACCCGGAAAGGAGTTTCTCTAAGGTTTCCAACGTTCGCCGAGGTATTTTCTTTCATCGTGGAATCTATTTGACCGGGAAATCATGTATTTTTCAAGAGAAATATCTCACCGACGCACAATTGCCATTGCTTTCCCTACGTGAACCGGATGCTGTAACCCCTTGTCAGTGTTTCCAACCTGTTCATTTTTTAACTATGCTTGCCTAACCTAACCAAACCTAACCTTATCGGAATGGTTCGTGGGGCTATCCGTCAGCTACCCATGCATAATGTACAATTTGCACACGTGACGAATACGATAGTAGGTATTTTTCGGTGAAGAAGGTTGCAAACACTGCATACCCACTACAGTAATCAAGTTTTGCCCGCAATATTGTGTGTTAAGGAAGCGAAAAAAGGAATAACAAAAATTACTCTCTATGTGAAAAATTGGGTACTACTTTCTCGTGCAGAAAGCAAATGGCGGCAGCAGCAATACCGCGTCGGAAATAGATTTTCGTAGAAAACAACATGCATTCGCATTAAAATGGATCAAAACTACATTCCCGAACATCAACAACGCTACAGAAAATGATTTGCGTAAGTACTTTCTCCTGTAAATTACAAGAAATCGGTCTCCGGTATAGTAAACTGTTACCAAAAATTGTGTTTGTTTTCGTGTAAAAAGCATAATGGCACCTTGAACTATGTTCCGCAATACACAATTGGTAATTACGAACCATGCGAAACACAAAATATCCGATTTTAATGTGTCTCCGATCTATGAAGCTGGTACAGTTTTGTTATTTCAACCATTTCCTAAATTTATGGACGTTCTATAACTTCGCGCCAGATTCACGAACATAATTTATGGTCATACGCCTGTGATATAATAATAAAATAAATACTACTCTGTGCTAAAACTTACGTGTGAAAAATAAATCTGAAATTTTTCTTATCAAACGTGATATTTTCCCCTTATTACAATTTGTGAAATGTGATCTGGCAAAATCATATATATTTACGAAAATAACCGTAGATATATAAATGTTTCAGTATTTGAAACTTCCAGAACAGTGCAAATCTACAACTTTCCAGTTGTAGAGATTTTTGTAAAATATATAAAAAAAATGTAAAATATGTGGTGCCTGCGGGACTTCAGTGCGCTTTATACATTTCACTTGTTTTGCACAGGCGGGCGGAAATATTATAATACTATTTTAAAAAGAAAAGTAGATTGCCAGTATTTTACATGTTTGCTAGCAACTTTTGAAACTGAAGGCTAATATAATAAAAGAAAGAATGTTGTAATAAGTACAGTGTCATTATTATATCTAATAGTCGCAAAACTGAACAAGCTCAACAGCAGGAAACATTTATTCGGACATATGGCAACGTCGCAGATGTTTACAACCTGTCATGAGGCGGAGTGTGCTTATTTCATTCTATAAACAGCTGTGTAGAATGACCTTAGACCTTGAACTTTTGATCGTATTTACTTTCAAGGGAGTGTAGTTTTGAGGAAGAATAATGAGAGTACAGGTCGCTGTGACAATGTCATTGAGAAAGTAGTACCGGAAAATTATATTGCGTGTTTTTAAAGGTAACTATTACAGTAATGTTATTAATCCTAAGTACCCTAGTCCACAAATACATGAAAAATTTGCATTTACACACAGCGTTAAAAATGTGATAGGAACAGGAGGAAACTATTCTCGAATCTTAAGAAAGTTTATGCATGGAAATGACACCTTTGCGTTTAATAGCTCATTGAGTATCAGCAAAGGGATAGGCCTAATTATGATATATGCAATATAGGAGTGAGTCCAGTCTACGGACGTCAGTTTGAGGACCCTTTAGTTTTTCAACGTTTTTCAGTATGTTTTCATTTCTTGTAAAGTAATGGTAACACTTCGATCTAGTGAAAACGGATTTCTTCAATTTTACAGAAGAAACTACTTACGGAAATCAGTTTCTGTAGCATTACCGAAATTCGTCAATGCATTTTCTTTCATCGTGTAATCACTTAGCGCGAATTCATGTTTTTTTGTAAAAAAAATGAATTTTTAACTGTTTGCCTAACCTAATGGAACCTAACCTAACCTTACCATGAATGGTTTTTGGGGCTATGCATGAATGGTTTTTGGGGCTATGCGTCAATGGTTTTGGGGCTATGCGTGAATGGTTTCTGGGGGTGTCCGCTGTTATTTTCGTGAGAAAAGCATAATTCCACCCTAAAGAATGTTCGGTAACAGATTCATACATCGGAGACACACTTCTTCAATTTTACATAAGAAACTACTTACGGAAATGAGTTTCTCAAGGTTTACAATGTTCATCGCCATCACCATTGCTCTCATTTGCTTGCCTTACGACAGCCGGATGCTGCGTACGTTTGATGATGTAAGCCCCTGTCAGTGTTTCAATCCCCCCTTTTTTTTACTATGCGTGCCTAATGTAACCAAACCTAACCTAACCTTAACCGAAATGGTTCGTGGGGCTATCTGTCAGTTATCCGTGCATAATGTATAATTTCCACCGGTGACGAACACGATAGTAGGTATTTTTCGGTGCAGAAGGTTGAAACACTGCATACCCACAACATGAGTCAAGATGTGCCCACCATATTGCGTGTTCCAGAAGCGAAGAAAGGAATAAAAAAAATGCACTCAGAATGTGAAAAATTGTGTTTGTTTACGTGTAAAAAGCATAATGGCACCTTGAACTATGTTCCGCAATACACAATGGGTAAGTACGAACCATGCGATACACAAAACATCCGATTTTAATGTGTCTCCGATCTATGAAACTGTTACCGAATGTTCCGCAATGCAGAATACGTAAGTAGGAATCTTAAAATGGACGAAATAAATGAGTTATAGGTGTTTTCACGACATTGAAGTGGTAATAATAATTTTAGCTACCATTATGATATGTACGAAAGTTCAAACCTGCAATACAAAATAGTCTATGTCAAAGCATTAAGAACCCTTTCGTCTGTGTGTTGGATTGTGTAAAAGTTGGTCTACCTATTTAGGTTTAAAATTTCCTTTTTAAATTGGGATGTAAGACATCCAAATGCCCACATAGTACACTGGCATCTGGGCTCACAGTGTTGTCGTCCATATATGTTTGTGATTGTCCTTTCAGCCATTTCATCTTAATCATTGATCCTAATCTTCACGGCTAGCCAAAAGTGCTAGAAAAGCCAGGTACCAATCAATCCTTTTTAAATTGTAAGTACCAACCGATTTTACTGTTGGACATGTTTATTATTCTAGACTAAAAAAGGTGTTGGGAATTATCAAGGGTATGCGGATTTGAATCATCTCAATAGAATTTAAAGAAACTATAAAGATATTGAGTCAATACTGCAGTGAGAAAACACAACGAGTCTGAATTGCATCTTTATAGTTTCTAGTTTTGTTGCCACTCCTACTGGAATTGACGTTCTTTTGGAAACTCAACGAAAAGCTGAAATAGAGCTACACAATGAAAAAGTAAAAGAGAACAGGGAAATATTAAAGAGGTTGATTAACGCCGTCTGCTATTTAGCAAAGCAAGAACTGCCATTCCGAGGCCACGAGGAAAATGTAGCATCTCTAAATAAGGGCAATTACATGGAATTCCTTATTGCAAGTGCTGAGTTTGATCCCTCATTAAAAGAACATTTATTAAATTCTACAGTTTTTCGCGGTACTTCGGCAGGCATTCAAAATGATTTAATAAATTCAGTTTCGGATGTTCTGAGAGATGAAATCTACAATGAAATTCAAAACACAGACTTTGTGGCTATCATGGTCGATGAAACATCAGACATTAGCAAAAAATCTCAGGTATCATCAGTGTTACGTTTTTTCTCGGCCTCACAGAAAAAAGTCATTGAAAGATTTCTTGGATTTCATGACATGAGCGCCGATAAAACTGCAGGAGCTCTTTTTAGTCACGTGACTTAAATAATGGATAAATATAAGTGTGGGGATAAATTAATTGCCCAAACATACGATGGATATTCTGTATTGAGTGGTCATTTGAATGGCCTTCAAAGTAAAGTTTTGGAAAATTATCCGAAAGCTTTTTTTACGCATTGTTATGTTCATGTCATGAACTTGGTGCTACAACAATCGTTAGAATGTAACAAAGAGCTTAAGGTGTTCTTTTGTGGTCTTAAATCTCATTCTCCAAAGAGGTTACACAAACTTTCTGCTTTCATGTCCAGAAAGCTCCCGTCATTAGCTCCTACCAGATGAAATTTTACCTCTAGGCTAGTGTGGACAGTCAATGACAACAGAGAAGCACTGCTTATATTTTTTGAACATGTTAGTGAAAGTGGAGACTTCGATCATTTGACTGCAATGACACCAAGAGAATTTTCTAGCTTCCTGAAGGATTTCGAAAATATATTTTTAAAAAAGGCTTTATCCAACTTGCTTGCCTTTTCAGACGTATTATTCAGTATATTGCAGTCTAAAAATGTTGATATTTTGTATTGCAGTAATAAAATAACTGAATTTCAACAACAGCTGAAAAAGGAAAGTGAGAATTTCGAAACACTATGGAATTCTATAACTGGTGCAGTAGAAGAGGAAGAGATTGTTGAAATGAAAAGGAGGCGACTGAACAACGAATCACAGAAAGACCACTGCCGGAGACTTTACTTTGAAATCATTGATAATATCAGCAACCAGATAACAATTAGATTCGCATCATTTGAAAAATTGCAACATTTTGATTTACTAAATCCCACAAAACGGAGCTACTTGAATAAAAGAGAAAACTTTCCTCACCATCTCGTACATAAATTGTAGGAAATTTATGGCAGTGTTTAATTTAACCAAACTGCAGAAGAATGAACTTTATGTTTGATATGCTTCCACTGAAGGATCAGAGAAAACACCAATTGAGATTGTAAATTATCTACTGGACACGAATCTAGTGGGTGAGTTTACGGAAATATATAAATTAGCACTGTTGATCGCAACAATTCCTTCCACGACGTCATCTGTCGAGATATCGTTCTCATCACTGAAGAGGAACCACACATTCTGCCGATCTACTCAAACTCAGAACTGGATGACGAATTTAAGTCTTATCTCCATCGAGAAAGAATTACTTTCTAAGCTGCGAGAAGGGGATAAATCCAAATTTTGTGAGGCGGTGATCAGCGCATTTCTCTCTAAAGAAAGAAGAATAGAGCTGGAATTCAAGTAACTGTAAGTAATGAGCAGTTGATTTTTCAAAATTTCCTTTTTGGAAGGATAAATGAAGGGTAAGGGGAAAAACAAGAAATGTGCATTTTAGCGATTTTGCAATGAAAGGGTCATTCTTATGTTCACGGTGTTTTTTTAAGGGGTGATAGGTAGGAGTTCCACCAACCCCTCTGGTTGCAAACTCGTGCTTTAAAAATTAATTGTATGGCGAAGTATTGAACATATTAATTTTCTCCTTACCCTTCAAATACATTAATACTTTAAATGAAGTATTTACTTCATTTAAAATAATTTATGTAATTTAATGCTTTCTAAATATTTATAAATTTACACCAAAAAGGTACGGAGAAAATTTGTAATATTGACTCACAGAAATGAGAGGGGGAGGGGTTAACATTCCTTCTTTGCCAACGCCTGAAGTTCAGGGTCAGGAGACGCCACTGGTTGGTAGCATCTTTGGCACGAATTTTGGGGACAGTCTTTACATGGTGGAACCTTATCTTAAAATGGAATGTGCTGAACCTACCTCATCCGTAAGTTCTTGGACGATGACATGATGATCCGGTAACACTTGCATCTCTGAACAACACATTTCTCCATTTTTACAGGAGAAACTACTTATGGAAATGAGTTTCTGTAGGATTCTAAGAGTTTGTGGAGGTATTTTCTGTCATTGTTGAATCTGTTCGACCGGTAATTCATGTATTTTTGAAGAGAAACATATCTGCGACGCAGAATTGCCGTTGCTTTTGTTAGCTTCATCTACGTGGATGATGTAATCTCCTGTCAGTGTTTCCAACCATGCCGTTGTTTCGCCAGAAGATGGTGAAATGAAATATACATTCCTGACGTGAAATTTTAACTATGTTTGCCTAACCTAATTGAACCTAACCTAACCTTGCTGTGAATGGTTTGTGGGGCTATGCGAGAATGGTGTGTGGAGCATTTTTCAGTTATAACCCCAAATTTTAACTGTTTGCCTAACTGAACCTAACCTTACCGTGAATGGTTTGTGGGGATATCCGTGAATGATTTTTGGGACTATGTGTGAATGGTTGGTGGGCATTTTTCGGTTAATGAGGTTGGAAACACTGTGCACCCACTGATCCATGATGCTAGTCAACCTGGCGCATGCCATATTGTGTGTTACGGAAGACAAAGAAGCAAGAACAATAATTACTGTTTATGTAAAAAATGTTACTTATTTTCGTGAAAAAAGCAAAATGACACCTAAAAGAATGTTTCGCAATGCACAATAGGTAAGTACGAATGTAAAAAATGACGAAATCAACGAGTGACATGTGTTGTTCGGAGATGCAAGTGGTAATGATGATCCTGCATGACCAAAGTCCACACTTGGTCAATCATCTTGTCATTTCAGCTTCTTGACGTCCTACTTCAACATGGTTTGCTCTCCGCTGATGTGCGGACTATGTTGGTACCATGCGTTAATTTTTGAGTAGGGAGCATGACAAAATGGCATTCCTTCCATTCCAAATTTTGATGTCCCTCCAAAAAGCTTACAAGGAAAACAAAATACAGATTCTTCCTTGCAGGAATACACTAAGTTGTCAAGTTTGATTATCTGTCTATTACAAAACTTTGTTCAAACAGTGCTTTTGTCAAAAATCTGTGTTTTATCTGTATTAATTCTCTCATATTTGGAAAAATTTTGAAAAAACCTGCAACATAAGTAGCTGTCTTTAACAGGGAATATAGATTTACCGTTTGCAAAACACTGACAATAAATCAATCCACATAAGCAGTGATGGAGGAAGGGGTATTTTCTGGGGGCAGTCACATTTAGTATACACCAAAAAGAAAGAACAGTGGCAGTAGACTGATCGAAAAAGAAGCATCCATCAGTTGTGACAAAGTGGAGCACACTGAAATGCTGGACAAACATATAAGTGTAGAAGAGGATTACATCGGAAATAAATATCATTTCCAGTGTAATAAATACGATCTCTTACTTTGTACATTAAGAGTCCCAGTTTGAAGACTGTTTACAATTTTCACATAGTAACCTATTCTAAATAAAAGCTTCACTTGTAACACATTTTCAGAAATGTTTCTTTCTTTGATGTATTTATTTATGCCATGGTCAAGCTGGATTGATTTAAACCAGGTGATTTTTTTTTTAAAAAAATCACTTTAATTAAATAATTTATAGAATAATATACATAAGGATTTTGTAGATATCAAAATCACTTTTGGTGAAAGTACATTAATCTCATAATCATTTAATGGCATTTATTAGACTCTAATAAAGGAAATAAAATATATGTTCTGATGGGGTGAAGCTTATATGTAAGGAAATGAAATATGTAAAGTGTAAACACACCTAAATTTCTCTTGATTTAAAATTCAATAATTTTCATAGGCAAAAATAGCAAACATTTTGTGTAGAAAAATGTACAAAATCCTAATCATGTAAAAACCATAAATAGTGCCATTATCTGTAAATAAACATGGCAGCTAATATGTTGCAAACAATCATTGAAAATAATTCCAAAATTCAGTAACAAAAATTAAAAAATAATAATTAAGTCACGATTATAGAGCACATACAGAATGTTTTATTTTCACTGGAAGATACATTACTGAAATTATTATAGTTGCATGAAGCCACTCAGTAAACCTTTCCACAGTAGGTTCATATATAGTATCAGAACATAAATATGTATATTTACGTTTAATGTTTATTTGCTTCAATCAAACTGTTCAAATATTTTACAGGTCTGTTTATTAGAAAAAGCCTTTCTATTAAGATACCTGGGTTTATATTAGGGGTGAGCCGATACCGATGCTGATATATCGGTATCGGAAAGTATTGGTTGGAATTCATCTACTAATAGCAGCGAATACTTTTCCAGAATTTTGGTCTTCCATGGGATCCACAAAAATGTCACGCAACACATTCGCTGAGTCTAATTATCCTGGAAATTATGCAAAATTAGAGTTTCCTTTCATTTTGCATCAGTTTTGTACCAAAAATAGTATTTTGTGATTACATAACATATGTTTTAATATCTTTATGTAATTCTTGAATATTATAAAGGAAAAAACTTGGTAAATTAATGCATATAATTGGTTGGAGAAGAATATTTGCACACCAATATTGATTAATATCTTGAACAAATTTTAATTATTGCAATTGTCAAGTATCGGCATCGGTATCTGTGGGAATTGGTAAGAGTATCGGCATCGGTTCAAGCTGGTATCGGCTCAGCTCTAGTTTATATGTATGGTGCCAAAAATCATGCAAGCAATTTCAAGCGTTTTTTTTATAGATAAAAGAAATGTGATTTAAATAAAAAAAATCATTAAAAAATGATTTTTATCCACCCTGGCCTTGGTAATAAATGAGGAATGAATAACATTTCTGTTTCTGTACCTTTTAGATGACGATGAAGGACTTCTTCTGGTTTGGAGCTTCCATTGGGGATTTTATTTTCAAGGGATACAAAGTTACAACAACAACAGGTATATACAGCTGAGACGTAATTAAATTTATTTAGTACGTAAATTTCTGTAGGTCCTGGCAAAATATAATTTAAAAATGTGTTAATTAACAGCTGGGCTGAAAAGTTCATAGGCTGACTCATAGATAGTGTTACTAGAATTAAATCCATGTGATTTTTACTTAGTACTAACCTTCAAAAGATACGTGTATAAATTTCACAGCTGCTGGATAATTAGTTCGTGAGATATAGCATTGTGAGTGAAGCAGCTTTTGGTATTGTGAAAAAATGGATAAAAAAAAAAATTCGTGTGTTAATAAAGCATTGCTTTTTGGCGAAAAAAATACTGTTGAAGCCAAGGCTTGGCTTGATAAACATTATTCGGACTCTGCACCAGGAAAATCAACCGTTGAGAAGTGGTTTGCTAAATTTAAACGAGGCGAAATGAGCATCGAAGACGATGCACGCAGTGGATGCCCCAAAGAGGCTGTTACCGACGAAAACATCAAAAAAGTCCACAAAATAATTTTAAATGATCGTAAAGTGAAGTTGATCGAGATAGCTGAGACTTTAAAAATATCAAAGGAACGTGTTGGACATATTGTGCATGAATATTTGAACATGCGAAAGCAGTGTGCAAAATGGGTGCCGCGCGTGCTCACAATCGATCAATGCACCGTGTCACAAATCAATGAAAACGATGGCAAAATTATATGAATTAGACTACGAATTGCTTCCCCATCCACCATATTCTCCAGATCTGGCCCTCAGTGACTTTTTCCTGTTTGCAGACCTTAAAAGAATGCTCGCTGGAAAGAAATTTAGCACTGATGAAGAGGTAATCGCCGAAACTGAGGCCTATTTTGAGGCTAAAGAGAAATCGTACTATAAAAATGGCATCGAAAAATTGTATGACCTCTATAATCATTGTATCGCCCTCAAAGGCAACTATATTGAATAATAAAATCGAATTTTGTCAAAAAAATATTTTTTACTATGTTAGCCTACGAACTTTTCAGCCCAACTGTTAAACCTTATTTGTATGTGATGCATTTATACATATAATTTTCATAAAATACAGTTGATTTGTAATCAAGCTACGATAATGTCACGGAAGCGACACTTTTCTGTTAACAATTGTAACTTTACCTTCTTTTCTACACAACCTTCATACATTCTGAATTCTCTTCACATGCATTATTACTAGGGAACGGAACTGTAGGTAAATAAATGTTTTTTCTGCGATAAGATAGAGACCCTCTTTTTTGCCAAAATTCTGATCATAGCCTTATATGTCAACACAGCAAATTTTATTTTACATAAAAACACATATTTTTCCAGTTTTCCGTATGTAAATACATATTTTGCGAATTTTCATTTTAAATACATAAAATCGCTCATTGACTTCAGCTACCTCGAAATCCTCGAAGGAAAAAATGTTTATTCTCCCCACCTCTTTCATATTGAGAGTGTTAGGTTTGTTTTGTCTTTGAACACGCTCGCTGCAGACTTCTGGCGCCTCGCCTACGATCCTATTTGGGGGGAAATATTACCCTCACTGGATCTAACGCACGAGTGCTAATGTCTAAATGTACAGAATTTTTTGGGAAAATCCAAGGTTTTGGAAGGTGAAGTAGAGGAAGAGGAAGCTTTGGAAAACTTCAGCGTTAGTGGCATTTCGTGCTTCAAATATGCAAGAATTGTTTCTTGTGACGTGGAGCAATCTTGTGGTAGTTAAGCCAAGGCCCTTCAAGGGCTGTAGCGCTGTGGGTTTAGTTTTAGCTCACTAAGAGGTAACCATTTAGAAACTGATTTCAGGTGTTAAAAATGCATGTAATATTTTGTTTTTGTTACCAAATGTTTTCTATTTTTGTCACATATTTTCCTGTTTTTATCACATATTTTCAACATTTATGACACATAAAAAGAAATATTTCTGAGTTTTTTAGCACATGAAGTTCCGTTCCCTAATTATTACACTACACTTATATCATGCCAGAATGTTTAACCATTTTTATACTTATTGTAATATATATTTGTAACCCGGGGCCATCCAGGACTGCCTAACAGCCCCACTTATACTTGATTCTGCAAAATGTAAGCACAAGACATCTGTTGAATCGAGGCAACTTGTAAAATTTAAACAATAAAGAAAAAGAAGAAAAACAGTGGAACTGACATTCATATACAAATTTTGATATGAGGAAACAAAGAAGAACTCATTGAAAAGTAAAGATTCTTGGTTTGCATTTTCATATTTAAGAATATTTCAGTTATGTCTTAATGTCTGAAGAACATCTTTAAACACTACTTTTGGAAGCAGAAAATTCCAGTCGTTTCTTACCAGAATATATCTCAGTCAAGTGTTATTTTGACTTTGTTGTATTAATAAAATGCTTTTAATGGCACCCTAGACTTCAACCCCACTAGCCTAACCCATGCTATGGATCTGATGGTGGTAGAACTCGAGTACTGAATAATTGGTAAGCTGTACGTTTCCAAAGTAATGTTCTTATTCCTAAAGTAGTTATTCCGGCACCCATGGCAGGATGGTTAGCACATCGTTCCGTATTCGAATCCTGGCCTGAGCATGGATGTTTGTGAGTGTCCGTTCATCAATTACATCATATCATCACTCATCCCAAATTAGCCAAAAGTGGCACAAAGGCGAAGTAAAATCAATGTATTTATCAATCATAAAGTAGTTAACATTTACAGTGCTGACCTCTAAGTCGCTTTCCATCCCAAGAATGCTGACCATTTTCACTACTTTTTTAAAAAACCATATCTCAAAAACTAAAAATGTATGATACACTGTTCAAAAGTTTGATTCTTCCTCTTTATTTTGATATATGGTATGTTACATTATAACCACATGGCTACCTTGGACGTTTCATCATAAATTATATAAAATGTACTAAAAATAAAAAGTTGACAAGATATATGACATGCAGTGGCGGCGATTGGGTCCCAAACCTGGGGGGGGGGGGGGGGGGCAAGGTGCCAAAACTAGGGGGCAAAGACAGTATATTTCCCTTTGTAGATAAGATTTAGCATAGTGTGGGGGCAAAAGTGGCAAAAATTTGGGGGTCAACTGCCCCCCTGGCCACCCCTAATCACCGGCACTGTGGAAAAGGGAAGCAAGCATATCGCTATCAGACAACGATGCGAACAGAACCGTTATGAGCATTTGCCCACCATCTAGTGGCAGTATGAGGAAGTACGATGTCCAAACATTACTCAGCATTGCTAACTCTGTAAATGTACGGCAAATGACCGTTGAAATAAATTTTGAATTCAACTCCATATATATACGTGATCCGCACACTAGAGAAGTTCGGGAACTCCGTATATATACGTGATTAGCACTCTAAGTGTTAAAGATTTGAATTCAGGTGCCATTCAAATGTGGTAAAACAAAAGCCAATCTTGTCATTATTAATGTTCCCAGTGATGTTGAAAAGGTTTATTATTATTAATTTTCCATTCTAGCGTAGATTTGATTCCACTTTTTCCCCTCGCAGGATTGGTAACAACGTGCTTGGGAATCGTGTCCCTTGCAATACTCTTTGAAAGCATCAAAGTGCGACGTGTTTTTGTAAACAAGAATATTTGGAAACCACAAATTCGTTTACAGACAAATGATGGCGAGGAAACCGGGGTTGGAGAAGATGCGGAAAGTACATCACTTTTGAAACCTTCGTCATTGAGGCAACACAGGTAATTATTGTAACAATTTCTTTGAAACTGGCAAGTATTAGATGTTTCAAATAAAATAAAAATGAAATCGTCAGTTGTTTTTTTTTTCAAATATGAAAATGTTACATTTATGTAGATGTTTCAGCAAAAAATGTGGGCTCGACCAGGATTCGAACCCAGGTCTGGCATACCGTGCCATTTCTCTCCACTGAGCTATCAAGTCTGGTATCGTCTGATTTTTCTGTTTTACCTGTGTGGAATTTTCTTCTAGTTCTACCTCAGCATGATCTATTGCCTTTGAAACACTGTAGACTTAGATGTTGCCTGGTTCAGTACAGTTCAATATCCTTTTGACCAATCACATTGAGTGCATGATTCGTGATTTAAGTGAATGAGGTTCAACTTTCAGCATTCTATATATAGTTTCATCTATTGCATCTACTTTTGATTCAACTTTGTTGTTGCAATTAAAGAAGATAGACAAATAACATTAAATAACAAATGCACAAACAGTGCCACATGTCATCAATTAGCTTTTTAAAATTTAATATTAATTTTGAAAAAGAGAAAAAACAACTTTCAAATTTCTACCAAAAACACCTTATTGGCAGGAGAGCAATGTAGATAGAAGCTAAAGATACTGTAGCTATTTTTTATAAAGTACTTAACTCCTACATAAGTTTCAGTTTTTTGGTTACAGTTCACTACATTCACTGATTAGGCAAATTGGGGCTGGAGCTACAGTTTAATATGGAATCCGAACCACTTTATGCCTCCATCTAGTATTGAACCTGAAACTCTGATTTCAAGGTGTTGACTGGGAGGTCCTTTTCAATAGGCTGGAAAATTGAAAAAGTCTATCGAACAAAATTTACCAGTTGTTATTAAAAAAATCTTATTAACCTTCAGTATTATCTATTATTTGTGCAGTAGCATGAAGGTGAAACATTAAATTAATTTATCATGATTAAATCATGAAGACTTAGGTGGGCAGGCCATGTGGCACGAATGGGAGAGGAAAGAAGAGTTTACATGATTCTTGTTGGGAAACCTGATGGTAAGAGACCTGTAGGAAGGCCAAGACGAAGATGGAGGGATAACGTTGAGATGGATCTAAAGGAAATTGGTAGGGATGGAAAAGAGTATATAGATCTTGCTCAGTATAGGGACAGATGGAAGGCCTTTGTTGCTGCAGCCATGAACCTTCGGGTTTGAGAAGGCTAGAGAGTTAGTTGATGTGAAAATGAAGCCATAGCAGTAGTGTAATTTTAAAAATTCCTGCTCATCTTCAGCCTCCCCCCCCCCCAGTGGTACTTGAAGATGGCTGTCTTTAGCTGCTCACAGTTGGCGTGACAGTCTTTTACAATGTGCTATAAATAACATTTCATATTATACAGTGTGTGTCAAAGGTCCTGCAAGATTCTAAGAACCTATAACTTTTAAAGTACCGTAAAGTGGGGTGACTTTGGACAGTTTTTGGTTGTTTTGTACAGTAATATTCACAATTATACTTGTATCTGCACAAAATGTAATAATTATATGTATCAGAGTTTTATAAACAATCACGAAGTATTAAAACTATATTACACACAAAAATACATTTTTATTTTGTCTGAAGTCTCCTCTCAATGTGGGGTGGTTTCAGGCACATTGTGTTTTTTATATAGTCGGATGTATGCTGCATGTATGAGCTGTCTTTGGATCTATATTATGATGATTTTTTTTTAAATAAACAATGTTTTAAACAGTGTATTTTTACATGAACTACACTTTTTTACATCATAACACACACTGTAGTACTTAAATTTACATCAATGTTTACATAAAATTATTCAAACAGAAAAAGTACAACTATTACAATTGGATATCGTTTTAATTTACTTTTTCACATACTGAGCACATTTATACTGCTTCTTAGGAAATTTGGCACACTTGCCATGTGCCCATCTCTTGCAACTATGACATTGGACCCAATCTTCTTGCTTGTTGACCACAGTCTTCCACAATGAAGGCACTTGGTGTCATCAGAATCACTGGTTTCAGACGATTCCTCTGCTGACGACAATTCTCTAGTGTCTGGATTCTTTGAATCTTGTTGTGATGAAGACTGGAAGCTACACATAACACCTTTCCCGGGTTCGATATTGATACGTTTTCCTCGTCTCTGGGATTCTGGGGCCTTGTCACTTCGAACATCTCGAAGCATTTCGACAAATATATCAGTCCAGTGTTAGTCATTCTCATTTTCTGTGGGACCGTGATTTAAATCTGGAACCCTCTTTAAAACTTGCTGTCGATCAAATGGGAAAATGGGGGTGTAAAGGATGCTCCTTCCACTTAGTGCACCCAATAGTCAACCTTAGTGCACCCAATAGTCAACCTCACTTCCACGTAGTACACCCTGGACTGCAGACTAACGAGGCTCTGGCGACTGTCCCCATGGCCAGTATAATTCTGTGTCATCCTGTGTTTTGTCCTTATTTGTACTGAGCGCCCCTTTTAGCTTCAGCTTTTAACCAAGGTAAGGAAATTTTAGTTTTCAGACACATTTTTATTTTTGTTATGATAAGGGGCTGGACCCAGTATAGTGTAACAGGTGCAAAATAACCTCAGCGCTGACACACCCAAAAAAATTTAATTCAAATTCAAATGCCAGCTGCGGAAAAACCAGACCGTACATTCCGTCTCTTTTACCCTAACTCCTTAAGGGCGTCAAGGAAGAGAATATTTCCACTGCATTCGGCATACCAAAGACATATAAAGAGGGGGTACCACTTAGACCCATTATCCCAATGTACGAACACCCAGGCTACGGTTTAGTCAAAGAGTTGATTAAGAGAATGGGGAAAATTAATGTAGACACCCAATTCAGTGTTAAAAACTCCCTTAGGGTAAAAGAGTATATTGAAAAATTAGTTATTGGGGAAATGGACACAATCAGTAGCTTTGACGTAATTAATCTGTATCCCAGTGTACCCCGGAAAAAGCTGGGGACTGCTTCCAAAGGTGGTTGTTAGATAACGGCGTTGAAATTTTGGTGGCGTGGGAATATGTAAGATGGTTTTTCCTAGTAACAGGGTATAATTACTTTTATGTAAATGACAATATCTTCTGACAGAAAGAAGGGTTGGCCATGGGCAACCCTATCAATATCTTTATGCACTATGTCAAAAAAAGAGCTTTAGAACGAGTAGGGGAAGGGTTGAAATATTATGGGAGGTATGTCGATGACATCCTCATAATCGGGGACGATTATGAACTTGACAAGGTTTTTACCGAATTAGGAAAACAAGATGTCAGAATCGGCTTCACCAGGGATAACCTAGTTGACGGGAGGATCAACTTTTTGGACCTGTGCCTTACCAAAACTGGTAAAGGGATTATAACGGGGGTTTTTCATTAACCGTTGGCAGGCAACTTGTACCTCCACAAGAAATCCGAACACTCCAATGGGATAAAGTCAAATGTTTACCTTAATTTTTCATCAGTGAGAGGATATGGTGTAAAATGTGGCATGAAAGCACCTCAAAGCATCGAAAAGCATTTCACAGGATATAAAAAAGGGGGAGGGGATAGGCATGATAACCCAGAAGGGCAAAATGGAGTTTATAAGATTGGATGCGAATACGTGGGACAGACGGGGAGAAGTATGCGCGTCAGGTGGGGTGAACATGACAAGGATATAAAGGAGGGTATACCCAAAACAGGACTATCAGAGCACATATTAGTTAGTGGACATAAGATCGCAACAAGGGAAGTTCTCACGAAAGTGAACAATAAATTGGATAGGAATGTTTATGAAACAGTCTGTATATACACAGATAATTGGAATAAACTTAACAGAGATGACTGCAATTTGGAAGACGGATGGATTGCATTTTTCAAAAAATGGGATAAAGCTGTAAATAATAACGCCAAGATGGGTTTCCATGTTACATCCGAGGTCAAAAGGGCCACCGTGGTGGAAATTGAGTTCACCTTGGACTGGTGACACACCAGTTTCAAGAGGGGAAAACTACGGAGGGGAAGGTAGCTTCCTTCTCCGTGTTGAGCATACGCTGGACAATCGCTTCTCCCAAGCACTGGCCAGGTGGCTTCTGACAGCCGCGTAGGATGTTTCTTTTAAGTGTTTTTAGAATAAGAAACGCGCGGTTTTAGATTTGAGTTTTATTAGTGTGAACGTTACAGCTACAATGTTTATTTTTTCCATAAGTGTTTTTTACCAAAACATTTTACCTGTATCCTCAACTAACACTTTTTTAATGTGACACCATGTCAGGTGTCTAGGAATACGCATTAACCTGAAGAAGGAGGCAGTCTTGACCTCTGAAATGTTGTTTTGGTCGACATTTCGTACTCACACTCATAAGTAATTGATCTTTGTAACATTTCTCTTAATTAGCTGTGAGTAATATACACATCACAATATGTTTTTCATGATGACATCCCATGCCCCTTTTAAAGGTCTTAAAAAAGCAATGTCAAGGGGTTGGCACAGGTGGGTTGCATTCGGTGGAAGTAGTATGAACTTCACTTCCAATGCACTTCTGGATGACATCATGGGAGACGTGACTGGACAAATTATCTCCAATGAGAACTTTTGAACCATTTAGACAGTTTAAATAAGGTACACACAACTTGAAGAACCAGTCCTCAAACACTGTCATATCAAACCATCCTGACCATCGGGCTCCCTCAGGACCATTTTCTATCCATGTCGGGTGCACATAAGTTGCCTTACACGCCACGTAAGGCGGTAAAAGAAACCCATCGGCGGCTGCTGCTATCATGACAGATGTGCTAGCTTTTGATGTATCTCTTATAACTTCTGGATGTTTGCAGCCTCTCTTTACGATCACCTTTGATTTCCCCGGATCATCTGAAAAGTTTGTTTTGTCGTAGTTGATTATATTGGTTGCTGGAACACCCTGTATTGACTCTTCAAGATTATCAAAATACTTGTTGAGTGCGCCATGATCTACAGCTGCGTGGAACCGTTTTATATTTTCCCCAAAGCTGTTTGTAAGCTCCACGTGGTGAGAAAGAAATAGTCTGCACCATTCGCTACCAGGGCAATTGTTTTTGAAACGTTTTTCTATCCTGCCACGTCTGTTCAGGTACCCCTGTACAATAAGCTTAACATCAGCAATTCAAAATGGAAAGCCCCATTCAGTGCAATTAAGGTCATCTACTAACTTTTCTTCTTCTCCCTCTGTCAAACACCTTTGTCCTCCATGAGAGCCTACATGTTTCTTATTTAATTTGTCAGAGAGCATTCTTTTTGGTACCTGGTACACATTTGATGCCTGGCGAATGCTGATCCTTTGTGATGAAACAGCACGGAGGGCCTTTTCTAAGTTTTCGTTGGTATAGTTTTGGTAGAAACGGCCTCCTAACTTCTTTTTATATGTCTTTGGCATGTCCGAAGTCACCTCACAATACACTGAAATTCATTACAAATGGACCTAAAATAGAAACAATACGCAGTTAATAATCCCACAAAGTATGCTTCAAGTAATGATATAAATTAAGATAGTATTTCGTTACTCATAAGGTGCTAATGTCAAACACGCATGTCTGCACAATGAGGTTTTACAGGAGCCAATGCAAAATTGACAAGCCAACTGGCTACAGTAATGTGTTATTTCTCTGCTGATCACAAGATATTTGACCTTGAACCAATTATATCACAATTGTAAGACTGTTAGCTCAGATTATTTCCCATTGTTGCATTTTGGTTGGGGCCTACGTCTGACCCTCAACAATGGAATATTTTGCGCATGCACGTGTCCGAAGTCACCTCGTATGTCCGAAGTCACCTTGTATGTCCAAAGTCACCTTGTATGTCCGAAGTCACCCCATTTTACGGTAATGAGTTTATTACAACGAAATATTGTTTGTTACACAGAGGAAAGTTTAAAATTAATGTTTGGTTTGGTTCATCTCCAGCTGGGCACCATTCATGTCCAAACACTCTTGCAATCTTCGTTTCAACCAAGAATTGCATTCTGACGGTGCTTGTCTGGAATGTTGTGAATCACATCACATATCTTGAACTTCAAGTCATCAAGATCTGTCGGTTTCTGTTCATACAATTGGGTCTTGACACATCCCCACAGCCAGTAATCGCAAGGTGTGTGTCCTCTGCAGCTAATCCATCTACCCCCCCCCCCCCAAATTGACCATCAAGAAACTCACTAACATCAAGGGCAAATGGTGGGGGGCATCATCTTGCTGGAAGTTATAATCCTCTACGTCTCTTGTTTCCCCTTTTATACTACAGAAGTGAGACGAGGATTGATTGTCTTATCGGCGCAGTGGAACGTAATGATCATATATTAGGTACTTAAATTATACAATTTAAACTTAATATTCTTTAACACATATTCTTTATTACAAATAATATTATTACTTATACTTTCCAAATTTAGTTAACTCAACAGTAATTTCTATGGATTAACGCCCAGTTAAAATAGTACAGTTCGTCCCATTTCATTGTTACCAGTCAGTCAGTAACGGATACACGAGTCTGAGCCAACCGCAGCCCCGCCCAAAACCCCCACAGCCAACATGACCCGGAGCAATCCACCTAAAAAAATTAAAACAAAGACAAATTCCTTTTCTTGCACTTTTAAGAACTCAAAATAACTCTATTATCTTTAGGTAAATTACACCCGGCCATGCAGGCCCCAAAAGGTTGATAGACGGTAATGCAGTATACTCAGCCTGTCCAGCCTGTGTCCAGTTCGTCCAAAGTCTCTCCCAGTCGGCAAGGATCTGCCACGCTAGACTTCTCGCTCGCCCAGCGCAGAAGCCCAGCCAATGACACAACCTTCCTGAGTCACCTGTCTATTGAGTCTCAATACGTCATTCATGAGTAATATTACACTATGGGCTTACAAAACAACCTCTCCCCCAAAAATACAATTTTCTAGCATATAGTGTACTCCTAGTTACACACATCTTTTCAGACTTCACATTTCAAACATACTCTTCATACACAACCAAGATTCAAGCTTTAGAGCAAGGTTTCGTAATAGTTATAGGGGTTTGCGCATGTCATCCCTCCAACTCCATCGCATAACTGTTGTTCAGTATCCTCTAATGCAAACTGTCCAAAAGATGCACCAGAAACATCAGAAGATCTGGATTCGAGTCCATGCCTTCTCTCTTGTGGCCTCCATGAAGTCCTAGACTGGCTCCGAAAGGAGTTCTCACCATTGTTTACATTTCTGACGAAGTTTTCCTGGTTCGCACCTGCTGTCTGCTGGAAAGCTACATGTTGACCTTGGTCAGTTCTCGTGCGCTGATAAGACCAAGCTCCGACACCTTAGCCCGTGCTGGCTGAACCCTGGGCAGGAGAACGTACAGGAAATGAAGGACGATCTTGTCTTTGTTTTTGACCTATATTCTGTAAAACCCGAAAATTTTTGCATAAGCTTTCAGATGTCCATTTAATAGGGATTTTCTCATCACTTCCGGAAAAACCAACAATTTGTTCTAAATAGTTAATCACCATGTGGCACTGTTTCTGAAATCTCACACCAAGCACTAAGTCTAGAGGCATGTTTTAACAAACATGAAAAGTTATGGTCCACGATAAATTTCCAAGACCGACATTTAACATAACTCCTTTATTAATATTCATAAGGTTGTTGTTACCAACTATCACTTGCATATCAAGATCCCATTCTCCAACAGTTCCCCTAGTCTTTATTCGTTCTAAGAGACTTTCACTAATTAAACTATATGTTGACGCAGAATCTAAACATGCCAATAAATTCAGATTATTGATTTTACACTCAACAAACACAGCAGTCACATTAGTTTCACCACCTTGTCTGGGTCCTATGTCACTACATGATCCTTGCAAAGCAAATTGAGCAACTCTCACCTGCATCGGACACCATCGCTCAAAATGATCACTTGCTGAACATTTACGACAATATTTGGGCGTATATTCTTTGAATGCATGACCTTTAGCCTTGAATTGTCGTTCCATATTATGCAATCCCCAAAAATCCTTGGACAAATAAGAAAGTTTGTCTAAAACTTTCAATTCGTTCTGCAATTCATTTAAAGTATTAGGTATCCCCTTTAGATACAATTTTTGGGAATACTGAGGTTTAAGTCTATCCACAAGATAACTCACAAATGTACGTTCATCAATATCATACTGCAAAATCTTAGCAGCTCGAACTCTACTTTCTAAATACTCTAATGGAGTTTCATTGTCTCTTTGATTACCCATTACATACTTATTACATAAATACTGCCTCCCAATAGAAGTTGCATACTTATTTAAGATCATTTGAACTACATCATTCCAAGGGATATTTTCAATTATACATTTCATCCATAATTTACCCATTTCAGTATTTAATTTTGGTAAAACTGCGAGCATAATCTCGTGAGAAGGAAACATTTTTCTGTCTTTAATACCCTGCAATACATACAGAAATCTATACAGGCTTTCAGCATTAATTTCCTTAACTATAGGTACAGTAGCTATTAATTGAGTCAAATTTTCTTTGGCCATATCCATATTTAACTTTCTCAAATCGGACCTATTATATAATACTCGTTCGTCTTCATCAGACGACGACGAACTTTCCATAGGCTTACTTGGGCGTTTATTCACCCACCGAGGTTTACAAGGTACCTTTACGTACGTTTCTACATCTTCCCCCTCCCTTTGTCGTCCTTGGGCATTTTCAGGAGTGTGTTGAAAGGGTCCAACAAATTCATTTAACAACTGTGAAGCAGAATGTTCTCTACGAGTTGATGAAAGTGGGGGAAAAGGCGGAACAAAATTCCTCCCATCCACTGTTCCCGTAATATCTACTGTATAATAATTCCGAGAGGTAGCCATATTACCGCACCATTTTACAGTCTAACCAACCTAGAAATATTGATATATTGATAGCCAATTGTACACAAGTACCAGAGACAGAACCAGCATGTAACCATGCTCTGCTCTTATAATCCTCTACGTCTCTTGTTTCCCCCTTTAATACTACAGAAGTGAGACGAGGATTGTCTTATTGGCGCAGTGGAATGTAATGATCATATATTAGGTACTTAAATTATACAATTTAAACTTAATATTCTTTAACACATATTCTTTATTACAAATAATATTATTACTTATACTTTCCAAATTTAGTTAACTCAACAGTAATTTCTATGGATTAATGCCCAGTTAAATTAGTACAGTTCGTCCCATTTGATTGTTACCAGTCAGTTAGTAACGGATACACGAGTCTGAGCCAACCGCAGCCCTGCCCAAAACCCCCACAGCCAACATGACCCGGAGCAATCTACCTAAAAAAATTAAAACAAAGACAAATTCCTTTTCTTGCACTTTTAAGAACTCAAAATAACTCTATTATCTTTAGGTAAATTACACCCGGCCATGCAGGCCCCAAAAGGTTGATAGACGGTAATGCAGTATACTCAGCCTGTCCAGCCTGTGTCCAGTTCATCCAAAGTCTCTCCCAGTCGGCAAGGATCTGCCACGCTAGACTTCTCGCTCGCCCAGCGCAGAAGCCCAGCCAATGACATAACCTTCCTGAGTCACCTGTCTATTGAGTCTCAATACGTCATTCATGAGTAATATTACACTATGGGCTTACAAAGTGGATCTCATTGATGATGGTTGAAGTTCCTGAACAAGGAATGTCTGTAACACGTTCAAGTAGCTCTTCATCATGTCCTCTTGAAGAAGAATGGATCAATGAGGTGGCCCATGGAAACTGCACATCACACATTGACCTTGGGGTTATCCTGCTTATGTGTGAGGCTGAAGGGCAATCAACACCATCAACATTCACAAAATTCCTTCCTCATGTCACAGTCCTCTTCTATCAGATCGTGCACAAATCTCAACTTGTAGGGCCTGGCTTTCACTTTCTTGCATAATATAGCTACTGTGTAACGTAAACCTTGCCAATCTCAGTTCCAAGGATCTTTGTTTAAGAGATTTCACTGGACTCCGTTGCACGCTCGCTTGCACTGCATCCACCACATCGTCACTACGTGGCAAATCTTCCCGTAGCCTTAAACTTTTCTGACCTGCATTTCTGCCTTACTACACCAAATGGAGAGTTGGAATTCATTGTAAGCATGTTTTGAGGCTAATTCTGTGATGGTGGCTATCTCTTCCTGTAGGTTAGTGATCTTCAAAACACTTCTCGTGGGCCGCATGCAGCCCCTGTCTGTAATTTAGCAGCCTGTAGTGAAATAAATTTAAAAATGCAAACCGGTGATCTCAAAATATGTGATAGTCAGAATTTCCTGTTAATGTGAATATAGTCCGCTATAGGCCACTGCCTTAGATCCTCTTCTCAGGTTTTGGAGGCTGTTTGATAAAAGTGTAGCCACCACATGTTAGCCTTTTGTTTGGACAGGAGGATGGAAAGGGCCTAGAAGTATTGGTTGCCTGCTTCTGGTTTTCTGTACACTGTGGTTATGAATTTGTTGACTATACACCTGATGGTGAGGCCAAGGAAATTACTAGAACAATAACAAAAAACAGTTGCATGGATTGATTGATTGATTTGCTTTTAATTTACTTTGCCTTTTGTGCCACTTTTGACTCATTTGTGAAGATGGAGATGAGTGATGAAATTCATGAATGCACGCTCACAAACACCCATGCTAATGCTATGAATGGGATTTGAACCTGGCGATGTGCTAACCACTCCACTATGGGGGCCGGCTGCATGGATAAGTGAGTACATCAACTCTTTATATCTATTTACTACCACATCTCTCATTTCCCAAAACATGAACTGTAAATATTTCAAAAATAATTTTCATTAGTATTATTTTCAGATTGAAATATCTAAAATGTTCTTAGCGCTGGTATAACATTTTTTTCAGACTTTTGCTACTTCTTCACCAAACTGGTCTGCATGTTGTTGAAGATATAGTAGGATATTTACTAATGTTGTCCGTTATGACATACAACACTTACATAGCATTGGGAATCTTCGTTGGATCCGGTTTGGGATATTTCATATTCGGAATAGCTCTGAGTGATGGAGAGACCTCTCATATTGAGAGGTGTTGTCCGAATGAGGATCAGGGTTCGGATAAGGAGCAAGATGGAGCATCTTTGTTGTCAAGTGTAGCCGAGGGTGTGGCGAGCGTACTTAACGCTGCAGCTAAAAGTGAAGGAACGGTTGAGGGAGAACAGAATGCAAGGCATGTCGTTGAGGTGCACAATGAGGATGGGACACCTCCGGACCAGGTAATTGCATGAAGCACCACTTGCTCCCTTGTCGTTTGTGATAAATGTGGACTTCCTTGAATTTTTAGTACAATTTTTATATGTAAATGATGAATATATATATACACCTGGTGTTTCATAAATAATTGAGGGGATACAAAAATGTATTACAAGTAAACTATTGAACTTACATTAATGAAACCAGTCCAGAACGATCGAGGAACACAAACAGTTTGTGCGTGTATCTTTTGTTAAGCTGTGAGTTCATATCCGTGCCACTAGGTGACACTCAAATCACCCACAGTGTTTTGTGCAATGTTCTGGTCCCCATGTAATTTCATTTTATGGGGTTTCATGAAAGACAGTCTCACCGATGCCGTGTGATATTGACAGACCCATGTTAATACGATTGTGGTAAGAAGTAGATCGTGACGATGTGTGCCATATCACCCGTAATGCACACATTGAACATTTGTAGGTGTAAAGAAAAGAAACAAAAAAAAACAAAAACGTTTGAGTTTCTCGTTCGTTCCGGACTGGTTTTTCTCTTGCAATACATTTTTGTAATCCCTCAGTTATTTATGAAACACCCAGTATATTTACATGCACATACTCGTACATTATAAAACATTTAATATTTCACAATTATTTTAAATGCATGTGGCCTTCTTTTGTCTTTAAAGATTGGTTACGTTGACTGTTGCTGGTTAATAATCTGAGCATATAGAAATTCATATCACCTACTTTTGAAACATCTGTAATGTTTTTTTGTTGTCAGTAATGAAAGTGAATAAGGTGTATGTTTTTAAAATGAAACTTTTGCAGATTAACATACCCAAATATAGTGTCTGCTCCTATTTACCAGTCTAACTACCAACAGTCAAAAATAACAATTTGAACAAATTTCATGGAGAAATGCATATTGGCACCAATCCTTTGAATATAGTCATGTTTGATCATCAAGTACTTTTAATAGATTTTTTCATGGAAAATAGAAGAATATAATAAATTTCATTGTATTAGAAGTAATGGAGAAATTTAATGAGACTGCATTAGTTAGCAACATATATTGATGAATTCCTCTTTAATTTTTTTTAAAGTATTTTATTATATGCGAGAATGGGTGAAAATAAAATTCGCAAAAGATAAATGAACTGTTTTAAAATGAAATAATATGAGGTAAAGTAATTGTATTTAAATGTTTTCTCTGTGTATTATATACATGTGAAATGCAATGATAAATAGGATAATTGATTCTTTATAATTTGCTTTGCTGTTTTGTAACTTGATTGGTTTTGGAATGGAATATTGCTTAATATAGTTGAAGCTGCATTGGTGCTTGTATGGGTGAAAAATTAATACATTTGAGTGACTAACTTTTCTGTTTAAGTGAAGGTGGAATGTATAGTATGCAGCTATTGTGGCAAGAAATTGTCTAAAAAAATACTTCTTAGCAGCAATATGGAGATTATCATTAGTGGTCAACTTTTAAAATAATGACACCTTTGATCCCAAAGAGAGTGCTTGGATTTTTTTTAAAAAATTCCAGCTGTTTTCAATGTTTCAATATGGTAAGCAATAAAAGTAGTGTGTGGCTGTATTATAATTTATATTTAACATGCCTTGATTTGTTAGTATTTATTAATTTTCTATGTACCAGAATTGTTATTACAAAGCACATAAATGAAAAACAACAGTGTAACTGTTGATTGGGAAATATTAAATATTCATTGGTTTCCTTGATTTAAGCAGAGTGAGTGGGTTAAAGTGTGTTCTCTTTATTTAATCCACGCAAACTTAGTGCAGAAAATTTGTCAAAAATTAGTGTTCACATTTAAAGAACACGGGAGTTTGCTTACAGTACACATCTTACCTTTTACTCTTTGATCAGAATAATTTAATAATGCTAAGATGTTTTAATATTTATAACACTGTAATTATTGTTTCTTTAAAAATATCGATGTTTCCTTCATATCACAAAGAGAAAATACAACAATTTAAGAGCTTTTTATCTGTGTTGCATGTTGTTCTTTTATTGTTTCAAAGTACATAAAATGTTTCTTAATCTCACTTTTCATGAACAATAAAACAATATTTAAATAAAATGGTGAAATTAAACTAAGGCGACAGAAGGAATTGTAAAATATGCATCAATTGCAGATGATGCATAATATTTTTTTATTATATGTATTATTTTGCATGTTCATAATGTTTATGCCTGCAAATATGTATATTCTTACTATTCTTTCATTGCATACTAATATATGCATGCATTGCTGTAAAAGTGTTCAAATTGTTCTTTATAGGTATTTTAAAAATTGTGTTTGTATAGAGTAAGTGGATGGTGCAGAATGATGTCTGTTCATTTACTTTAAAAATTATAACCCATTTTCACTTGATATAAACATAGTTAATTATATATTGATTTAATTAGCATTTCATGTTGAGATGTAATAGTGTACTTATTGTCTTTGAACAGCTTAATTTAGACCAATGAAGTTGGAGAACAAAATTTGTAGTCCATGGCAAAATAACTTTGCCTCTATGATAACTCAGGAGTTTGTGCCATTTCAAGCCTGTTTATAAACTTTGAGTGTACAGTTTTTTTAAATTTTGTGCTACCATTTCTCTATTGTATTCTTAAAGAACAGGGAAGTTATTGAATCTAGTCTTACACCTTTTCATAGTTAACTGATAAACAGCGAAGACACAACATATTTTAGAAATGGCTTTATATATTTCAGATAAAAAAAGCAAATATTGTCAATTAATTAAAATTTAATGTGAAATATTATTATATGGTATACCATATATAAAAAGGATATGGTTGTTCATTAACAAAATTTACAAATTCAAACATACTTGAGGAAAAATTATGCATATTGTAATGAAATAGAAAAACACTTTACATGATGATATTAATAACTTGTACTAATATGAAGATGTGTGTGTGTGTGTGTAGTGGGGTTGCCGAAAAATATGCCCTGGTAAATTATACATTTGTTGAGAAATGTTTTAATTTCAACTACCTTTTACTACCAAGCTTTACCTATAACCTGACTGAAATAAAAAAGGAAAGTTAAAAATTGTACTTACGTATGTGAGTATAGTGCTCTTATTGTAGAACGACGTTTCAGAGATTGACTATCTCTTTCCTCAGGTTCGTATAAAAAACTAAGTACTTGGCATAGTACTTCGTCAAAAATGTAATATGAGGATTGTGGTTAAGTGTTGGTTAGGGTACATTTAAAATATTAAGTTTTTGCTATTAGAAGTACGTAAAAACCAAGCCGTTCCCTAAAAAAACTTGTACAGTAGACCTATTCACAGGTAAAAAAGTTAAAAATCTAAAAAACCTGCATAAATCACAATGCAACCTGCAGGTTTGACCTTTCCTACCCAACTGTAGGTAGGCGACAAACCTATAAAATGCTACTGACTGAAATATCAAACTATTGGTATCTTGCACCCCCCATTTTACAGAAACATTTACTTATAAATTATGTGAATTTTTATGAATTATGTTCATGGTTAAAATTAAGAATTCCTAATTGTTTTTTCATGGGATGGAAGAAATTACGTACTAGGACATGTGAGAGAGTAATTACATAAATGAAAGTCATACATATAATCTCTTTGACAATTTATAAAGGTCAGTCAGTGGCGAACAGGCCACCTTGTATATCTCGACGTGTAGATGCTGCGGTTCCATGAAACTTCTGCCACTAAAAGGCACTTCCGTTGTCAGCCAGTAGATGGCAGTCACATCGCTGGCTTGTGTGAGCTCTGTGTGCAGATGTGCAGGGACTTGTCTTCCGGCATATCATGAGGATCAGTAAGGGAGAGCAGTCGTGTGTTTCCTGGTGGCAGAAGGTGCTAGTACGTGATACATTCACCATGGATTGGTGCAGTGTATGGGGAACATTGTTCATCTCTGTTGAAGGTGAAGGAGTGGAGTCTGAGGTCACTGCAGGATGTTCCCCATACAGTGCCATCATTCGATGGTGAATGTTTTGTGTAGTAGCACCTTATGCCATCAGGAAACACTCGACGGCTCTCCCTTACTGGCCCTCATGATATGCCGGAAGGCAAGTCCCTGCACGTCTGCACTTCACAGAGCTCACGCAAGTCGCGATGCGACTGCCATCTACCGGCCGACAACGGAATCCCCTTCCAGTGGCAGCATCTACATGTCGAGATATACAAGGTGGCTTGTTTTCCACTGACTGACCCTTATTCAAAAAAATGTTCACAGCTTGCACATAAAGATGAAAGAGAGAAAGGGTTTAATAAAATATACAAAAGTGAGAAATACATAATGAATTTTAAATTTAACTTGTATACAAAAGGTGCCGATAAATGCAAATATGTATTCTATATTGATCACATACATATACACCCAGGCAATAAAACCAACATATGTTGCAAACTTATTTTCTCATCTTGCATCTCCTGACGCCGGATTAAAGGAATGAAATTTCAAGGCACTCTGTTGGTTATAAGGTATTTTCATAAAACAATGAGTAGCCAAGTACTGATTGTGTCAGCTTTTATGACCTTTATAAAGGTTACTAGTCAAAATAACCTCATTGAAGTTATTCATGCAAGACTGTAATTTTGTGTTCATGTTTTGTAATCCCACCGTTAAATGTTGATGAAGTTGTTTTATTAATGAAATCTTTCCCTCTGATTTTATATTTTATTATTTGTTTTTATTGTTAGTTTCGTATTAGCAAATACTTATAGAGAATGAAGTATACCATATCCATTAACATTCTGGGGATCTTTGTTTCATTTTTTAAATTAGAATAAATGTAATTTGTCCTTTGTATGCTGTTAATACTCTAATAATTACTAACAAAATATAGATAATTAGAAGCAATGTTTGTATTCTACTGTAAGTATAGGGTCTATCAATATATATCTACCATTTTATTATGTAAGTTCTTCAATAAGTTTTTTTCCTGGGCTATAACTTTTTTATTGAGTGAGGGAAGTTTGTTTTTACATTCAAATGAAAGTTTGGAATGTCCTCTTTTAAAGGGTAACATCACTTTTTTATGTAGTCTCCGATACCCTTCCGCCATTGGTGTACTAGTTTCTGCATGCTGTATTAAGCAGAGGGATATTCTGGGCATATTGCTTGAAACAGTGAATCATATCATTGATTGACGAACTTGGGTTCAAAAAAGTGTGTTCCAGGTGGGTCCCTCTTCAGCTGACAAACCTTAGCAAACCTCATTTTCACAGTCGCACGGCCATTCCATGACTTATTGACTGTACTGTGTATGTACACAAAAAGAAGGAAAGAACCTTTACATTATTTTCATTTGAAATAGGGCTAAATCAATTCCATTACAGATGCTCTTTCTGATTGGCATCGGTATCAATGCTTCAAAATTGTAAAAATTAAAAATCGTTCAATCCAGTTTTTATATTTTTTTTCTAATATAATGCCTGCGTAAAATAAATTGAAATTTCGAATAATCCCTAGACCAGAGAAATACCCAAACTCTAAAAAAGTGTCGATGGTATTGGTGAATAAATTCCTGCAGATATGTATCAACTCGTACTGATGTATCAGTACTGTTATTTGAAATTAAGAAAGGTAATATTGTATCAGGTTACTTTGCAATATTTTGGTTGTGAGGTAACACATAAAAATAAATTTGCTCAGAAAGTATTGTGTTTGTGTACAACTTTCGGTGCTTAAGATCACACTTTTTAGACTCGGGCTGTGTCCGAAAGGTACAAAGCGCAGACCTGAAGTACAGTCTTGATGGAAGTGACGTATCCTAGTGCAGTTCGAAAGCGCCAAGTACACAAGCAATTGAGACCACAGCTTGGAGCACGGATCGTTGCAGATTGATCATGTGATTTCCACACTTGTTCATTTGTTTGAAATCACGGAGGTAGAAAGCCATCAACACAAATTAAATATACGTTATAGGCCAGAAAGTTGTTGCTTGAAGTTCTTCTGTGTGGAAATGTATCTATGAGAACATTTGAAAGTGCTTTGTGATTTCTATGGTGAAAAACAAGTGTTTAAAATATGCAGAAAACAATGTGTTCTCAGTTTTCTATACTGATCGTATGTGGTGCTGCGGTGGAAGTGCAGTTCAAAAGACTTTCACTTCCAGTCGACGATTTTACTTGCACTTTTAGGATATTCGCTTCAAGTACGCTCTTGCATGTTTCGGACGCGGCCTAAAGGTGGAATCTGAGGCACCACACTTGAAATGCTCATCCAGTACTCACCAAAGAAAAAAATTGTATTCACATGTACATTCAGAGTAAGGTGGCTACAACGTACATGAGTGTAGTGTGTTATACTGTTCCATTTTGTATTTACCCTGAGATTTTAGTTTGTTAAGTAGGAGGATTGATAACTTTTGTCATGTTGGGAAATAAGCAGAAAATGTTGAGCAAATTTTCATGTTTTTGTATGTTTATACATATACAGAGTTAAATCATTGAATATGTAATTGAAATATTAGTATTTATCATTCATAATCATATTTATATGTACTGTAATCGAATCTCATGAGAAAATTTGTAATTTGCAGGGTTCTTTATACGTGTATATCTGTATGTTCAATGATGAGCAATAAGGAATAAAATCATTCTACCAAGTATTAAACATTTTGACATTTTATTTTTTATATGGTCTTCTCACATTTGGAAAGCAGTTGTTCTGAGGTGAAATATTCAGTGGCCATTTATGCTGCATGAATTGTTTTCCATTACACTTATGGATTCGAAATTGATGGCTGGTAGAATTTTCACTTCTGTTGCAACTGCTCACAAGGATTTCTTTATATTTTCATTTTCCAAACCATTTTTGCAATATCAGTGGTCGATGCTTTGTTGTATCTTCCTTTAAGGTTTCAATCCCCTTCACGCAGATATTGTGGCATTGTTTCCCCAGGATGACAACTTTGAAGTGAGGGGAGAAAGAGGCAGATGGTCGTAGTTTCAAAATGGTTTTTGACTTAGGTGCCTTTTCCCAAATACCCTAGAGTTTTGTTGCTCGCTTTGCTTATATAATAATAGCTTACAAGCACACATGTTTGGGGTTTTGATGAGGTGATTGTGATTATTTCTTTTTATTAGCAATATTATTGTATTATTAATTCCCCATATGCTGTAACAGGTGTACTGAGTGTACCTCATAGTAACACCTTGTATATTACTCAGTAAAACATAAATGAATGTCAAATTCACATTTCTAACTTATTTTCGCAAGACAATTTTACTTTTGCAAGGGGAATTTGATAAAAAAAAATGTAATTATTGCTGTGGATTACTAAAATAATTATATTTTTACTCCAAGCAGAGGGGAACAAGTTCTTTGAAGGAGAAACCTCATTATATTCTAGCCCTGGCCTTAGGAATTTTTAGCTAAAGTTCTGTATATGTCTCGTGAAACAATAACTGAATCAGTGACATGAGGTGAGGCAACTGCAGCATTATATTAGATTAGTTTAATTCCATCCATGAATCATATGTTTGCATTTACACGCTGTGATATCGGACATGTCAGTTTGGGTTCACAGTACAACAGTGATCAAAACACTACATTTAAAAAATACCTTTGCTACAGCTTCAGCTATATTTACCAAAAAGTAGCTCGCTACGCTACTTCTGATTGCTACTCGCTACTTTTGCACTTCTGCATAAAAAACTAAAAACAACCATGTGGATATTCAGAAGGAGCCCCTAGTGCGACAGTTGTACTTACTGGAAAATAGTTGCGGTTATTCACTATTGGTGAGCCCAACTTAAAGAGTTCAGTATGGGGCTTATGGGGACAGTGTTGCCTCATGGTGCGCAGTGGAAGAAGGCTCCGGCGTGCATCGAACTTCTGCTGTAGTACACACCGCAACAAAAGTTAGTGATTAACGGAACGGGTACTGTTCAATACAAGAATACAAATCCTTTCGCCATGATTTGATGGGAAGCTGTTCTTTCATGCGGCTGGGGTACAGAGTAATGACGGTCCATGGAGGGAGATTTGCAAATAACTTTTTCCGAATATACTTGTCATACGTCTTGCTGTCCATTTCATCGTGTACGTTGGCCGTGTTTTTTCCCTTTAAGTCCACTTTTTGCACAGAAAGGCTAATCGGGACTGGACCTACAGTTTAAACTGGGATCCGAACTACTATATGCTTCCAAAGGGTATTAAACCAGGACGTTACCACTGTGCCATCCGGGAGGCCTGTTTCACATTTATTGGCACACTGTCTTGTTTGAGACAAAACCGTGTTCATTACCGGCATGCACCAAAGCAAATCTCTCCCCCCAACCTGTAAGTGCTCGCAAACAACTCGTAAGGCCCCACAGAAAGTCTTGTTGTGTCTTTATTGTTTTGTCCCTCTATTCGTTTTGCACAGTAGCAGCTCGACAGTCATAGGCGGGTCTAGATTATTTTTTCTGGGACGTGCACAGAATATGCTGCAAGCATTACGTAATATTGGAAATATAATGTGCAGATTTGCAACTTATTCGATACATCAAAGAGTGCCCTTATATCAGTGTTGTGCCCAGTGTTTTCGAAGGGGGAGGGGGGTAGTACGTATACTTTTTTAGTAGCTGATCCTCATATGCCATCTTCTCCTGCTGTTGACCCTCTTCTTTTAGGAATACTTATACAAGGGGGAGTTATGACCAGCATATACGCCCATTGGACACGTCACGTCATTCACATCAATATAATTGCAAGGGTTCGTTCTAGGTGTAATTTGTGGTCAGATGAACTAATCGGAACTGAGCCTTCAATGTATAATTCATCCTAGAATGTACCTCCACCAGGAAACTGAACCCAGGGTCCTTCGATTATAAGGGGATAGCATTAGCAGAATTTCCGTCGTCGCATTATAATCAAGTGATCCAGGGTTCGATATCTGCTGGAGGCACATAGTACTTCGTATCTCACATAAAACTGTAGGTCCAGTCCCAACTAACCTATCTGCGCATAAAATTGGACTTAAAACTCAATCAATCAATTATTAGTAGAAGTGTGAAATAAAAGGAGTTCTATTGTATTTTTACTCATATGAAGGATAATTACAGAAAGGAGACTGACATTCTTTTAACTATCTAGGAAAAATGGCTCTATCATTTTTTTAATCTTTTAATATAACGCTCCCAATACTTTTCATAATACTTAGTCATCATTTTGGGAGGGGCAAGTGAAC
Source organism: Lepisma saccharinum (assembly GCF_977018435.1). Taxonomy (NCBI): domain Eukaryota; kingdom Metazoa; phylum Arthropoda; class Insecta; order Zygentoma; family Lepismatidae; genus Lepisma; species Lepisma saccharinum. The sequence goes on from NC_139251.1 coordinate 47,838,058, forward strand.
CTCCTCCCGAAAAATCCGGCAATGTATTATATACAATGTGCCTGCGAAGTTTCGCCGCACATCGCCTCGTATTAAAGTTATATTCGAAGTCGTACCTCTTGACGTTTTTTCTGCTCGTTTGGTGTTGCAAGAGGACCTTTAATCGCTTCGCTATTAATTTTGTAAACAGTTTTGAACGAAATTCCAGTCGTTTCAGCATTTTCACTTGCAGTCCAACTAACACTTTTACCGGGATTTTTCTGCTTGAAGTATATTTATTACAATTTGTCTCTCTTTACTTGTAAGACTCTGGACACTTTTATGCTTGATAATACCACCCCTTGCCATTTTGCTGTTGTAGAATAATTATAATAATAAATTCCTTCAAGAAATACCCAAAATGAGAAAGCGCAAACGCAAACAACAAACCATTTGACACCCGACAGGAGCCTATTCACGAACTTTTGCCTGGCCATTCCCCGCCCCCTTCCCTCTTCCCAACACGTGTTTGCAGCAAGTGGCAACCGTCGGACGGCTGTTAGTTTTAACTCCCCAAATCGCGGTAAACACAAGAAAGGAAAACGTCTTTTTTTGATGGTCCGAATTGCAAAAGAAGGTGTAAACCATCAAAGCCTTACATTTCCTCTGGTTTTTGCTTATTTATTATTTTCTCTTCGAATGATAACGACTTTTGTTTCTGACAGAAACACACTTGTTTAGGGGTGGTGATCTCAAAAGTAAAAGCCCATAAGGGTCCATGCTGAACTCTTAACTTGGGCTCCACTATAGGGTGAATCAAAAAGAAAGTTACACCGACCTCTGTACTAAGAGGTAAAATAATCATTCTTGGTGGCAACATTGTGTGGAATGTTTTCTTCACACACCAGAAGCAGCTGTGTGTGAGTATGGTACGTCGTATTGAGGTGCGTTCCGTCGTCCGATTTTTGTGGGCACAAAGGCATAATTGGAGTAAAATCCATCGCCAAATTGTCGAGGTGTATGGTGAGAATGCGATGTCACGCCCCATGATCGCAAAATGGTGCCAGATGTTTGAAGAGTGAAGATCGAACGTGAAAGATGAACAGTGTGTTGGGCAGCCTGCAACTGTGAACACTATCGACAAAACGGATCGTGTGAATGCAATCATCCTTGCTAACTGCCATGTGAAAATTAAAGAGATTGCAAGTGAACTGAACATATCCTACAATAGTGTGTCTATGCTGATTCATCTCCAATTGGGTGTATCATAAACTGTGCTCTCACTGGGTGCCACGATTGTTAACCGTTTAACACAAAAGTCAACTCAATTGAAATTGGATGGAATTTTTACGCACAAGAAATAAAAAAATCTGGTTACACGATTCAAAAAGAGCTTGGAATACTTTGGTGACTATGTCGAAAAAAGTTAAATGTTCATGCATTTTTGTGCAGTCACGGACACTTCTGGGTTGTAACGACCCTATTGAAGAAGCACTCAAGCAAGCCATCCACGTCTGACCACCAAGCACCTTGTGACTAGACAACCCAAACAACATTGTAATTCTGCGGCTTGTATACCAGTCACGGGTATACATCTCTGTAAATTGAGCAGTGATGCCAAAGAGAAATACGAGATGAAGATTGTCGGAAGTGATGTCTCGTGTTCTCGACATGGAATAATACTCGGTCCAAGTTACGTTCCTTTATTTAATGTTGTCTGGTAACGAACCTGACGGACTGGGTTTATATTTTCACTCCTTGCATTACACTAAGTTCTATATTTTACAGTTATATTAATGCTTTGAACGAAAATAATACCTAGAACAACATCCAACACACGTTCACACCACTCTTGTCACACACATGCACGTGAAAACGCACACACAAAGCTAAGTTTTAACTTCCAAGTGAATATCCAAATGACAGTAAACGGAGAAGCATGATGTGCGAAACATGTGATATTTCACAGAAAGAATGCGTCTATTTTTGACATACGTGGTTTCTATTAATAGAGAAAGAGAAAATTATCAGAAATTAAGATGCATTTGCTTTTTCATGTGCTGAGGAAGGAAACAGACTGACTGGAAAAAAGAAAATGTAGTGCTCTTGATAGTGTGTTGATTAGCGTGCAGAACTTTCATCAGCGAGGCCTGGGTTTGATTCCCACCATGGGCAACCTTTTTTTATTATTTTCTTGCAGTGAACAAATTTATTATATTGTTTTCTAGGCATCTTAACTAAAGGATTCACATCAAATTTAATAGTTTAATCTGTCCTTTCATTCTTCTAATAGGTTTTCTATCACCATCACAAGGGATATAGAGATTCTCTATCTTGGCGAAGGATATTTTCTCAATAGTTCCGTAGCTACCATTCTCCAGTCCCTTCCACCCACTTATTTATTTATTTACTTTCTTCATATCTACTCACGAAATACCATGAATCTAACGAAAACACACACATATAGTTAGAACAAGAAACACACCTCGCATCGAAGTTTCCAGGTTTGAGTTCTGGATTTATTGCGAGGGTGGATTATTCCTGTGTGTCTATCATCTCCGTCTAAAAAACATTCCTCACTATTCCCGTGATTAACTTAGGGAGAGACCAAAGCTACTCAAATAACAAAAGCACAGAAAACGCAAGACACACCTGGCTACGCATGTTATACCTTGAGAATTAGCAATCTGAAAATAAACTTTCGTTTTGGTGGACTACTTGCAAAACCGTTTCGTGTTGTCCCGTTTGGAGTGTTGTCTAGCGTGACGGACTTGCGTGCAGGCAACCTGAGTTCGACCCCAGCAGAAGGAAACTTTTTTTGTCAAATTTCATCCAACCTTATTTATAAAAATTGAGGTTTCTTCAAAACATTTTGAATTGCATGCCACTTCGTATGTTAGTAATCTGAAAGCAGCAAAGATGAACATTTCTTGTTCCGAAGCGATGATGTAATTTGTGTATACGTTAAAGAACACAGTTATTTATTAGCCAAAAGCATGCAGCGACGTTATAATTGAGATCATAGTTGTCAGTGCTAATATGGCACTGACAACTATGATCTCAATTATATGGCATGTATACTTTGATAGGAAACTGAATTGGGCAAGGCATATAAAATATCTCAAGGAAAAGGGGTTAAACATTGTTAATTTACTTCGCTGTATTTTCACGACCAAGTGGGGAGGACACCCCCATACAATGCTATTATTTTATAAAAATTGTTTTCGTGCATTCTTTGATTACGCAGCACCAGCATATGGTGGGGCCAATCCAAAACTTCTTACGTCTATAGACGTATTACAACGACGAGCCTTACATACATGTCTAGGACTCATGCCGTCCAGTCCCAATGTTAGTGTATATTTAGAAAGCAATGAATCCTCTTTGTCACACCGACGCATCAAACTCACCGTGCAATATTTGTTCAAATCGTGGGCGCGACACGCTCATCCCTTTAATAAAACATTTGCGATTCAACGACAGTGGTTCGGCCTCCCGACCCCCCCTCCCCCACTAAACGTTTTTTCTTCTTACAATGTTACAATATAGACCCTGAAGCTTACCACCATACTTTCACCCATCCGGACCCGCTTTTATATCAACTGAATATTCCCACAGAACCCCGAGTAGAGATACAATATGAAGATCATGGCAGACATGAAAATTATAGAGAATTGTGGCCCACATCAACCTTTATTTATACTGACGGATCGAAGTCTGCAGACGGTGTGGGATGCGCTTTTTACGTACCATCTCATAACATCACCCGACAATTTTCCCTCCCATCCGATATGTCGATCTTCTCGGCGGAATGTTATGCTATCTATAAAGCACTACAATTCGCCCTGCAGTTACGACTCGATCATTCTTTAATTCTTACGGACGCATTGAGCGTACTTCAAACGTTAGCACGAACAGGTCGGGCAGCATATAAATTAACGGTATTTCCCTATCTTATTCTCCGAATCATGCTAGACCTTCAACGGCAGGGTCTGTCAGCGACCTTCACATATATTCGCGCTCACAGTGACCTTAATAAATATCAAGATCACGTTGATGTAATGGCTAAACAAACAAGAACGAAAGAAACTGTTACCCCGATGCGCCTGCCGTACACTGACCTCCTCCCACGGGTAAAAATCAAAGTAGAACAACAATGGGACGATTGGTGCACCCAGCAACTCCTGAATACCAATACATATAGATGGCATGCACAAGTCGGCAATAAACGTCCTTGGTTTCAACACATTAACCTACCCCGTGCAGTTTTAGTGTTTACCATGCGAGTGCGTACAGGTCACGTTGTTATAGATCCCAGTTCATATACCGTGCCTGCAACTTCCTGTCAGTGTGGAGAACCTATACAATCAACCACACATTTGTTTTTACAATGCCCAATTCGACAACAACATCGCAATACTCTATACAACCAGTTACAACGTGTGGGTATTCCATTTCCGATGTCCCTTTCGACTCTACTCTACGAACCACGGTCTGATGTCATGTGGATACTGTACAGCTTTGCACGCAAACACAACATTGTAACATAAACGAACAGATACTTGGAATGTATACAAACTTTCTCATAACAAACCAAATAGGACCCCTGGCAAGAAATCGCTCATAGGCGGTGTGTGCCAATCAAAGAAGAAGGAAGGAAGCTAATATGGCAATAGCTACATTCTGTCAACACACCAACTTAACGTTCCCCGTAAAATGATTACCTTTCCACGTTTCAAAATCGTGAGTGCTGTCTAAAGTAAATACTTTGATACTTGCGTTTGCATGTTCGAATCCAAAGTAATACGATTTTCTTTCCCAGCAAATAACATTGAAACCATTAATAACTGTTTTTGCAATGTGATATTGATATCATATATTGAAAGATTAAAAATGGAGAATTTCTCTTAAACCAACTTATAAATACCACTGATATGAAGGTAAGATGACGATCAGAAAGCCTGAATGTTGCATTGAAAACTGCAGAGAACAATGACTGGCTTATGAACAGCGAAAAGTTTTTCTATGCTTCAATGGGATTTTAGATATTACTATAAATAAACAAGGGAGAAGAACACAGGTTGGTTTGATGAACTAATTTGTAAACTAAAAGTCTTAATTAAAGAAACAAAATACGTTCACGATTTAATATATCATTCAATTTCAGGCACATTCCACCAACTGAAAGAGTATTTTCAAAATTAATAATATTTGGATAACCGACAAATTCAAACTTGACGTTGAGCCCGTGAAGCACTTGATAATTAAAGAAATATACGTAATTTAACTTGAGCATGCCCTTAATTTTGTGTCTTGATTGTGGAAATAATGTGTTGCAACGAGCAGTAGTATGTTTTAGAGAGTGTTTATAATCTATTGTGTACTGCATGAGAATACTGAAGTCATTCTTAGTTTCCTAATCAAATAAAAATTATTTATTGTAATCTTTAAAAAGGAAAGCCTTTGTTTCTTTGCAGCTGTTAATGATAGAAATTCAATTGCAAACAAGTTACCAAATTAACAAATATTTCTCTTACATATTTGTGCTATGTGCTCGTATGCTTTATACAGGATGAGGAAGGAAACAAATTGTTCTTGGGTAACCTGTCCTGCTTTTGTCAGAAAACCTGATCAGCATACTGAACCAAGCCATCATACGAGATACGACTTCAATAATAAGATCCGTTTCTATGGCCAACTAACTCCAAAAAGGGTAATAAAATTGTCAGTGTGAGGAGACTGAGAAATAATTTCCTCCCATATTACATTATACTCTGTATGCCTAGTGTAGTTTGCCTGTCCCTAAAGAATAAGCTGAAGACAAACCTCCGTCGATTGTAACGCGTGTAAAGCCTGTTCCAGCTTACAAATCACATGAAATATCTTCGCTCGCTTCAGTGTGCTGCACAAGGTCATGTTCGACTGATAACCAGACACCACGTGACTCCGCGGCCAACCAACAGCACCTCAGAGAACCTTCTGTAACTTTGCGAGGTTCCTTCGCATCCCTGATAAAGCGCATGCATGTAGTCTAGGCACATTTTGCATAACTGGGTAACTAGCAGTGAGTTTGGATTCTGGATATTTTTTGAACTAGGAGAAAAGTAATGATGTATGTTGTGTATGTTTCGCTTGTGTGCTCAAATGTTGCAGTAAACTCACGAGACGAATATATTGTCCGTCTGTCAGAAGGCCCGGTGGTGTGGTGGTAGCGTATTAGTTTGACACGTAGAAGGTACTTGGTTCGATTCTATTTCATTGCCTCCAATTTTTTTCTTAACTCAAGCAACTAATTATTTCATTTTATTTATTGCACACATTCTTATTTTATTTGCTGTGCGAATTGTTTAATTTCGAATTGAATTTTGTTTTCCAAACTTTTACGATAATTACTTGCGAATAGAATTATATTTATTCCTGGTTCATTTTCTCGAAAGAAATGTATACTTTTCACCAGGTATAACATTTTTTGAATAAAAAACGTGGACAATTCAATATGTAAATGTTTGTAAAATGATGATAAAAGTGGAAAACTATCTTAAAAAAATATTTCCATAAATAAAATTGAAAACGGTAAAATAGAGATTTCCACAAAAAATTAAGTAAAAATATATTTCACCTTTATTTCAATAAATTATTAAATAGAATGCAAACATTTGTTGCTCGAGTTATTAAAATAAGATTGGGCAGTAGAACCGGAATCAAACCCATAACCTTCGGGACGTGATACTTATTCGCTACTATGGGGCTACCTGGCCATTTTAAAGTCATACAATAGCATCTCCTCATCAAGGCACTTGGAAAGCATTGAAACCTTCAAGCGCTTTTCCTCGGATCTTTTCTTCTTTTAAGTCCACTTTATGCACAGTAAGAAAGCTTATACCGGACTAGACCTACAGTTTAAAGTGGGATCCCAACCACTCGCGTATAAACCGGGTATCAAACTTTTTCTCGGAAATTGCTGGCTAACGTGCAATATTATCAATACTCTTTTTGGGCATGGATGTTTGTGTTTGTCCCAATGAGAATAAAGAGAACATAGAGAAAATTGCCATGTATGACAACTGAGAAAAATGTGAAGAACTGGGGATACTGACAAGTAGGTGTATTCCTTTTAATTCAATAATAAAAAAAAAAACTGCAGGGTACTGTACCACTATAGAAAGTCCCGTCCCAAACCGTATCATCTCCTTCTTAGATGAAATCAACAGATATTCGCAGTTTGTGACCTGTGTGCTTTTTCCTGAGAAACTTAGATATTTTATTTTAGTTTACAATTTTATTTCATTACTAATTCTTCTCTCTTGTTTATTTATATTAATAACTAAATTCCTACTATAGTAAAAAATAAATTTCACTATTCATAAGTCATGCATTATAAACTGTTAAAAAATAATGCATTGTTCTCTGCAGTTTTGTGTAGCAAGTGCAGTTTATGTAATTACATTAAACGTGACAGATCAACTACAGATCAAATTTTTCACATCAGGTAGACACTTGAGAAAAAGTGGGAATATAATCAAAATGTCCATCAGCTGTTCATTGATTTCAAAAAAGCATATGATTCGGTCAAAAGAGATAAATTATATAATATATTAGTCGAGTTTGGAATACCTAAGAAGCTTGTTAATATGATAAAAGTATGCACCAGTGAAACAGAAATTAAAATTCGTGTGGGTATTAATGTGTCTGACAAATTTACAATTCATGATGGATTAAAACAAGGAGAAGCATTATCTCCATTGCTCTTTAATTTTGCCTTAAGATATGCTGTTAGGAAGGTAAAATAAATTAACGAAGGACTAAATTAAATTGTGTGACTCAGTTGTTAGCATATGCAGATGATGTAGACTTATTAGGGGATGATATAAATACAATTAAGAATAATGCTAAAATATTTTTCAAAACTGCTAAAGAGATAGGTTTGGAAGTTAACAAAAAGAAAACTACAGGCCGAAACCAAGTGTTAGATAATAATCAAAATCTAATTATTGATAACAACTCGTTTGAACCAGTTTCCAAATTCAAATACTTAGGAGTAATATTAACAAGTGAAAATTATATTAAAGAGGAAATAAAAAGTAGGCTTAATTCAGGAAATGCATGTTACTTTTCTAAATGTTAAAATATACAAAACAGTAATTTTGCCTTTAATATTATATGGGTGTGAAACTTGGTCCCTTACATTGAAAGAGGAACATAAATTGAGAGTATTTGAATATAAGACCCTTAGGAAAATATTTGGACCTAAAAGGGATGAGGAGACAGGTGAGTGGAGAAGGTTACACAATTTGAATTCATGTCCAGATATTATTAGAATAATGAAATGAAGAAGACTTAGGTGGGCAGGCCATGTGGCACGAATGGGAGAGGAATGAGGAGTTTACAGGATTCTTGTTGGGACACCTGATGGTAAGAGACCTGTAGGAAGGCCAAGACGAAGATGAAAGGACTACGTTCAGTTGGACCTAAAGGAAATTTGTAGGGATGGAAAAGAGTATATATATATATATTGCTCAGGATAGGGACAGATGGAAGGCCTGTGTTGCTGCATCCATGAACCTTCGGGTTTAAAAAGCCTAGAGAGTTAGTTAGTTAGTTAGTTAGTTCTCTGCAGTTTTGAATGCAACATTTCTGATCGTGCATCTTATTTCAGGATATGATTATTTATAAGTTGGTTTAAGCGAAATTCTCCATTTTTAGTATTTTAATATATGATATCAATATCACATTGCAAAAACCGTTATTAATGGTTTCATTGTCATTTTCTGGGAATAATAAAAAAATCGTATTGCTTTTCATCTTTGCTGCTTTCAGATTGCCAAAATACGAAGTGGCATGTAATACAAAGGTTTTAAAGAAATCTGAATTTTATAAATAAGGTTGGATGAAATTTGACAAAAAAAAAGTTACCTTCTGCTGGGCTCGAACTCAGGTTGCCTGCACGCAAGTCCGACACACTAGCTGAGTAGATATGAAGAAAGTAAATAAATAAGTGGGTGGAAGGGACTGGAGAATGGTAGCTACGGAACTATTGAGAAAATATCCTTCGCCAAGATAGAGAATCTCTATATCCCTTGTGATGGTGATAGAAACCCTATTAGAAGAATGAAAGGACAGATTAAACTGTTAAATTTGATGTGAATCCTTTAGTTAAGATGCCTAGAAAACAATATAATAAATTTGTTCACTGCAAGAAAATAATAAAAAAAGGTTGCCCATGGTGGGAATCAAACCCAGGCCTCGCTGATGAAAGATCTGCACGCTAACCAACACACTATCAAGAGCACTACATTTTCTTTTTTTCCAGTCAGTCTGTTTCCTTCCTCAGCACATGAAAAAGCAAATGCATCTTAATTTCTGATAATTTTCTCTTTCTCTATTAATAGAAACCACGTATGTCAAAAATAGACGCATTCTTTCTGTGAAATATCACATGTTTCGCACATCATGCTTCTCCGTTTACTGTCATTTGGATATTCACTTGGAAGTTAAAACTTAGCTTTGTGTGTGCGTTTTCACGTGCATGTGTGTGACAAGAGTGGTGTGAACGTGTGTTGGATGTTGTTCTAGGTATTATTTTCGTTCAAAGCATTAATATAACTGTAAAATATAGAACTTAGTGTAATGCAAGGAGTGAAAATATAAACCCAGTCCGTCAGGTTCGTTACCAGACAACATTAAATAAAGGAACGTAACTTGGACCGAGTATTATTCCATGTCGAGAACACGAGACATCACTTCCGACAATCTTCATCTCGTATTTCTCTTTGGCATCACTGCTCAATTTACAGAGATGTATACCCGTGACTGGTATACAAGCCGCAGAATTACAATGTTGTTTGGGTTGTCTAGTCACAAGGCGCTTGGTGGTCAGACATGGATGGCTTGCTTGAGTGCTTCTTCAATAGGGTCGTTACAACCCAGAAGTGTCCGTGACTGTACAATAATTATTTTCTTTCTAATGTGTTTTGTTAGTTTTTTGACAGGGGGTGTAACTTACTTTTTGATTCACCCACATATTATCATGATTCCAGTCATTTGATGATGTTGATAGTAGTGTTACCACAGATAGGTAGGTGGTAGGTTTCATTTCAAGCAGCCCCACCTATCGAACGTAGAGCAAGGCAACCCGTCTCGTCCACAGATTAGAACGTCTCGTCTGTTTCAGCTTTTCACCAGGGGTGTGCCGTGAATTTTCGTGATAGGCAAGCGATGGGTCAGTTTTTCATTTCGGCCAATTAAATTTTCAAATGTAATATAGGGGTGGGTGTAAGGGTAAATTTGGATAAATCTCTGGTATACACACAGGAGGGTCTGGAATTGTGAAGTGGGTTCTTGCTTCCTCACTAACCCAGCCCTTTGTCATATTTTCCCTGCCTTTAGGCCTTTTTTCATGAATACTGTAAATTTTTATGCAGGCGTAAAAAACTATTAGTTTTCTTTCGTAAATTAGTAATATAAAACTACTTCAATTATATTGCTTGTTAAACTTTAATTTTCTTACATATTTCAGCACAAAATCCTTATTTTCTGAAGATTGTTTATACAGCCACCTCACGCCTTCAACCTCAAACAAATTTTTAAAAACTCTCTTTTCTTCTCTCTCGATGCCTGACGGAACACTTGCATTTACATTCCAAAATGCAGACCAGTGCTGCCAACCCCACAGCTACGAAAAGCGCTGTTCGAACTGTGAAATTATGCTAGAACGCCATCTAATTGTGCTAGGGCAGTATTATTATTATTTTATTATTAACAATATATTTTATTACTATTTTCAGATGTTATATTGTATCCCACCCTAGGATCTATTTATTTTAAGTCGCTTTTTTGCCTTAAGGTCTTTGGAGGACAGAGACTCTCTAGACAGTGAGGGTGGATGAAGAACTGATGAAATGGTCTGTGGACTATGGGATAGAATAAAAACATAAATACATGTCCATACCTTATCAAGGGTCGAAGTAGGGCATGTGGCTCAGTAAATTTGTAAAATTTCTTCACATATTTTTTCTAGCAGATGGGGAGAGGGAAGATGACATGACACAGTATAAGCGTCGTTACCTTTCAATTACTGCCCGGGGGGGGGGGGGTGTATAATCTATGGTATAATTCACAAATATCTTTCATATACTACTGTATTTTTTTGCGTTATATGGAAAGACGTATTAACCCATTTCAACCTCCAACAAATGTTCATACAATGCATTTCTATGTAAACTAACAACATTTCAAAAAAAAAAAAGGAAAGGAGAAAAGGTACTCGCCAAACGAACCAATAAAAACAGCCTCTTTCCCACTCCTTTCTATATTTTTGAGCATACGACTCCCATTTCTGGTTTCAATCTCCACGGTCTCTTTTTTTTCACAGTTACTTCTTTTGCTATTAGTACTCATTTTTCAAAATTGTTCCAAATATATTTTACAAAAAAATTAAAAAGCAGGAAAAACACTCACAGATACACTCAAACACACGCTCAAAATACACTGAAACACGCACGCACGAAGAATTAAAATCGCACAGGAACAACAATTTTACACCGCGGGAGACTGCTTTCGAAATGGTAAGATGCCGACCGAACCGAACCGAACACAAGCTGAAGACAAAGATGGTCAAAATTTGCCGACAAAGGAGGGCGGCACATGAGCTTTACTTGACAATCCAACTTTCAACTAAACATTCCTCTCGAAAATACTACAAATGGCACCCCTTGTATCGGTGCCGAGAAAGAACAAACTTTCGAGGGTGGGCCGCCCCAAACCCTCCTCTTCGATTTTATGGCAGGAAGATGCGGAAGAGATGCAAGGCGTTATTGCGGGACAGAATCCCTGTGCCGGTTTACTCTCTTTCGTTCAGAGGCGAAGATATAGTACAAGCAATGCAAGCACTGCTTGCATAATTCGAATATCATTTAATGTACTTAATGTTCTAACCGTATTTAGTTTCCATCGCACTCGATTTCGCGAAAAAATGCGGCCGCAAACTCCCCCAGCAGCTCTGTAGCAAGCACCAGCCTCAATGCTTGCAGCCGTTCTGCGGGAAAATAAGGCCTCCGAAGGAGTCACATGGCGAAGCGTGAAATTTTGGTGGAACCCGTCCACAAAGCTTCTACAAAAAGCTGTGCTTTCCGAGCTTGCGTGATTCCCGAAAATAGCCGAGTTCAACCGAAAGCAGAAGGATTCATCTATGGGTACGTTGCCAGCAAAAAACTAGTAACGAATATTTGTCTTCATGAACACGTAAACAAGATCGCAAATATAATAATAATTGTTAGTCATAAAATAACTAAAAGAAGTTATTATCACTGTTCTAAATTCCATATATATCATATTATATTACAAATTATTTTAGATTTCGCGAAATATAAAACGCGTAAAAAAAGTTGACATTGGGAGTTGGGGCAGTGGAATTTCTGCACCCCCGTGAAGAGTTTTCTCAGGGAGGGAGGGAAGATTGGACGGACCTTGGTCCCGCACCCTGCTTCCTGGTCGGTCCAGCTCAAATTACGCCAGAAGTGATGACCACTACCAGTGTTTGCAACTGCCAAATTATTTACGCAGTAATTCAAGTGAGCTCTTTCACAAATTTTACAATCAATAAATTGACTGCTTTTGAATAAAACTTGGGGTGAAAATAAAGCTATCTGAGAAAGAACTATCTACTGATATTTGTACATGGCATAGAAGTAAATCGTATACATTCTGCATTTTATGAGCACAAGAATATGTTTTAATGATTGATTGATTGATTTGTTGTTTTAAGTCCACTTTATGCACAGTAAGGCTAATCGGGACTGGACCTACAGTTTAAAATGGGATCTGAAACACTTGTGCCTCCACCGGGTATCGAACCCGGAACCCCTTGATTACAAGGCGACGACACTACCACTGCGCCATCGGGGAGGCCCGAATATGTTTTAAGTTCTATTATTATGACGCAAGTGGTGTTCCCAGGGTCTTTTTACGGTCCACATTTTGTCATCTTTTCCTTCCTTTGACGTTTTTTCTTAGATATACTGGGCCAAAAGGGGGTTATGTCTACCATCCACCCCCCCCCCTTCACCCCGGGCACGCCATTGAATGACACTTTATTACTTAAATATTAATGTACATACTCGTTCTGCTGAAATGATTCTGATTCCTCCGCGTAATTTTTATCTCCAAACTGATATATCTTTCCTTTGTGACGGATAAAATTAAGGAAATAGGTTGGTATCACTTTCTGTTGTTTCAGAGATTTTCAATTTGATCTTGTGTGGATGCTTGCATTTGCAGTTGTGGAAAGCGCGTGGGATAGTGTGAGTGTTTGTTGCTTCGTGTTTTGTGCTGTGAATTTATCGGAATGAACGCGTATTTAGGAACGGTTGATGTGAAGTGCGGGTGTATTATTGAGCAATTGAAAATTGCTTCGTTTAGCTCGAGAGAGATAAGTGTTAAAATGAAAATCGTGGAAGGGGGTCGACCAACACCAAGAGTTTGAAATTTATTGTGGTGAGTACATCGTCTATGCATGTGTTTCTTTGCTTTGAAATGAATTTTTTATTGTTTGTGTTTAACTTTTTATTTAGTGTTTAAGTTACTCCAATGCGGTTTTAGGGTGCCCAAAAATACTAAATTACATCATGCAGCGTAAAATAAACAAATGATTCCCATTTGTTTTTATCTAAATCGGTTTGGTCACCGTTTGACCATATTAAATAATAATGAACAAATAAAGGTACTAATAAGTAAGTAAGAAATTCCGTCTCCCTTTAGTCGTATGCGGAAAGTTCGCATATGCAAAACGTTTAATATCATATGAATAACGTTACCTGGATTTTTTTAAAAAAGTAAATGTGACGTTTGCGGATCATATGGTTTATTTTTAGTACAGTCACTTTATTACGATATTTTGACAAATCCAGCGACTGGGTAAATGAGGCTATAAACCTTGAATCTTTCCCCTCGGCATGTCGTTGTACTACATGTTTTGTTGTACTGAAACATTGCTTGCCTCCTTCGTAAGACTACGCTTCGCTACTGCTTTCGTTGGAAATCTGCTCCGCTGCTGGTTATATAGCCTCGGTTCAACTAGCGCCATTCACGCGAATTACACGTGAAACCGTGCTAGAGCAGGCAAGGCCATCTCTACGGCAGTAGATTGAACTACGTGCTCAAGGCACCAACGATAAATACATATTATATTAAACGTGTGCTAAACGTTAATATACAATTATAAGATAAATATTACATATTCTTTGCGACCACGCAGGGCCTTATTAACAAAATAATAATAAATTACTACTGATAAATACAATTATCAAAGCAGGTATTAACACATGCAACATTGAACATGTAAATAATAACTTTCAACATAATAACTATGGTTACATGTTCACCGAGTAAACAAACATTAGTGATACTAATGAGTATGATCTCCCAGGATCATTACATATATCTTACTCTTCCCCCAGTGCTCGAAGTGGAAATTCCTAAATTGGGCTGGGGCCGCTTTGCCCACTTTGGGGAAAGTTAGGAAGATGCCTGTGTGGATCATGAAGAAAATACATGCCTTCGCAAAATTATCCTAGTGGTGGGATCATCTTGATCTTTAGTATCTCTTTCTCTTTACAATATTTTCTGTTTCTATCCTCCTTTTTTCTTTCTCTGCTTTTCCTATGTCTTCTTTTTGCTCATCTCCAGGCCCGTAGTCAGAATTGATCTCCGGGGGGGGGGGGGCTCACGGGTTATCAGGGGCTCTGTAAATCAAGTCCATTTTTCAAGTTTGCATAAAATGAAGGTAAATTATGTGTGTGGGGGAGGGGGGTCATTAAGTTCCATAAAGTTTAGAAATATCACACAAATACATATTTCTATATATTTTAAAATATCACTCGAAGTGTTAATTGGCTGCCACTGGAATCATTCCGTACACACTCCATACTACGTTTGATGATAGAGATATTTATATTACCCAAGAAAAGATGGACAATGTTCAATCATAGTGTCTTCCGTACATTCCACTTCCCTGCCGAAACAATAGAACTCCCCTTCGTTCCCAAAACGAGCTGTTAACCTTTGACGCAGATGCGGAGGGAATTTGCATGATGACATCAAAGTCACAGATTTCTGTATAAATGGGAGGTCGCAACAGGGGCAACGAAGGTACAGATAAAGAAGCTCCCCTGTGAAGAAACTTTCTGAAGTCCAGAGAAGATAATCTCGTAAATACTTGCCGCTACATAAGTTGTCTTCTTATAAATAAGATGAACGGATGTAATAGCTGCTGTTCATGTTCCCTGAATTTATTCTTCACCAAAGTTGTGAGTAAACATTTTTCACTTTTAGCTGCAAGCAAATTACACAAAATAATTTTACCTAATGTCAAGGGGGCTGATCTCAGTGCCAGGGGGGCTGACGGTAGTTCCAGGGGGGGGGGCTCAGCTCCCCCTGGCCCCTGCCTCGCTACGGGCCTGCTCCTCTCCCTCTTTTACTCCACTATATTTTGTTTCTCTTCTCCTTTCTCTTTTCTTACTATTCCCTTGTCTTCTTTTTGTCTCTATCTCTCTTTCACTGTACTACTTTCTGCTTCTTTCCTCTCATTTCTCTGCTTTTCTTTGTCTTCTGTTCCTTTCTCTTTCTCTTTTCTCTCCATTATTTTCTGTCTCTCCTCTTTTTCTTTCTCTGCTTTTCCTTTGTCAACTGTTTGTTTCTTTCTCTCTTTCACTCAACTACTTTTGCCTCCCCTCTTCTCTTCCTTTTCCCCTGATTTTCTTTTGTCTTATCTTCGTTTCTCTCTACTATTTTCTGTCTCTCCTTCTCTATTTTCTTTCTCTGCTTTTCCTTTGTCACCCTTCTGTTTCTCTCTCTCTCTTTCACTCCACTACTTTTGCCTCCCTTCTTCTCCTTCTCTTTCCCTACTATTCCTTTATCTTCTCTTTGTTTCTATCCACTATTTTCTGTCTCTCCTCCTTTTCTATCTCAGCTTTTAGTTTGTCTTATTTTTGTTTCTCTCCTATCTCTATCTGTTTCTTTTCGTTTCTCCCTTCTTGTCACTCCTCGGAGTTTCCCATTTCTCTCTCTTTTCTTCTTTATTTCCCTATCATCCTTTTTACCTCTGTTTTCTTTTCTTCTTCCTCTCGCTCGCTCTCTCGCCATATTTTTAAAATTACTTCACATCATATTCTCCTCTTTATGTAGTACATTTTCACATAATTTTTCTTGAACTCTCAAACCGAATTCAACAACAGAGCAGTGGATCAAATTTTAATGTGCATAAAATACATGTTTGGGTTTCATGATATCATTCAAGAATATTTCATACATTTTCTTCTCTGCGTGTACATTCCAGCTACTGTGAAATATACTCAACCCTTCCCTTCTTGATTTCTACTTACAATGTCACGAACTTGCTCCGTTGAACAAGAAAGATACAATTTCAATATCTGGATCCCCTGTAGCAAAATTCCACAATGTAAACTGCGACAAATACACATAGAATCTTCTGTTAGGAAATAGAAAACCCTATTTACTATTCCCTAAGGTCTCCAACTCCCTTGAGGCTAAACGTCAGACAATATTCTCCTACCTGATCCTCTTTCAAATGTCAATCCGTCATGAACTCCAGATTTCCAGGTCCTTCCAGGTTTCATTAATACGGAAGGCCAATACACCTGACTTGCCATTGGAGGATAATTAAATTTGATGCAATCAAAAAGTTCGTTGTAACTGGTTGTGAGAAATTAATTTTCTCTCGTCGTATTGCGAGCTTAGAAATGTTTCAAAAGCAGAAGTCACACAGGGGAATATATTTTGTCAATTAGTTTGGTCATGAATTGAATTGTTCCTTTCAGTCAACTTTACGCACAGATAGGCTAATCGGGACTGGGACTACAGTTTAAAGTTGAATCCGAAACACTATTTGCCTCCAATGGGAATCGAAACCGGGACCACTTGATTACAAGGCTACGACGCTACCACTGCACCATCGGGGAGGACTCACATGAGAATCAAATGTTTCACAATAGCGAAAGCAATCACTTGGGAGGTGTAAATTTGAGGGGAAGCCGTATTGTTCAGATGACAGAAAACTTGTAATTAAAGCAATTGGAGGATATAAAAAAGACCATACACTTTCTTTTGTTTAACATCGCTTCGAACTTTGTCAGTTATTCGCAAGAAATTCACCAAACTCTATCGGTCACACGGTGGCATATAGTTATTGCGAGAAATATGGAGTATACAGGGTGTATCATAAGTAATGGCGCAAACTGACACAGTTGATAGTGCACGATAATGAAAGCAAAAAAAGTTTCATTAAACATGGGTTTGCAAACGAACCGTTTTCGAGATAATTGTGAATGTGTGGTTACAAGCCGCCACTGACTTCATTGTTTGTAAACGTCGTCCTAGTTGGTTAAATGCTAATAATACAGTAAGAAAAGTTATTGGAGATCTCATTGAACATTCTACTTACTTTAACAAACGTTAGTATGTTACATGTTACAGTTACTGCACACTGGTACCTGTTAAAGGAGGTGTTCAAAGGGTTTTCCTTGCATCTAGATGCAATACTGTACGCGATTCCGCATTGAGTTTCGAATTATTTCGAACACCCCCGGTTCTTTTGGAATTGGTCACAAGCATGTACAATTCTCTGTACTGATTGAATGCATCCTGTTTGATTACAACGCCACCTATCGGAAATGTTCTGTTCTGTTTTGTAAACAAAGAGCAAACCTCAGAACGCGCAAGGAGTGAAGCACTCGGTGTTTACAAAATGCAATCAGTGACGGCCTCTAACCACACATTCGCACACATTATTAGCATTTTACCAACTAGGACGACGTTTACAAACAATGATGTCAGTGGCGGCTTGTAACCACACATTCGCATTTATCTCGAAAACGGCTCATTTGCGGACCCATGTTTACTGAGACTTTTTTGCTTCTATTATCGTCTACTTTCAATTGTGTCAGATTGCGCTATTAGTTATGATAGATACACCCTGTATGTTGAGAAATGTTCTGAAAGATGGAATAATATGTAAAAATAACTAAAATATGCAAAATATGAGCTTCCTAATATATGTACAAATATAGAAAATAAACACTGATTTTTTTGAGTCTACATGCCACGATGAGCATAGATAATACAAAATATAACTGATTTCAGCTTCATACATGAATATGTATTTACATATAAATCCGTTTCCTGGTTATTGTTAATTCATTTTTGTGTACATCAGACATTCCATTTCTTTTCTAATTTGTAATTCACTAAAACTAAATACAATATTATTTTTTCATTCGAAAAAGACGCGAGATTTAACGTGGCTTACAATAATGTAACAGTACAACAATGCTCACATGATAATCGTTTCCGTAGAGCATATCTTTCAAAAATGGATATACAAGAAAATAAAAGAAAATATTGTTCCTGAAAAGCCGATTTAGAATTAATTGGCCATTTACAATTTTTCAAAGCCTAAATTTGGACAACAAGAGCAAGAACGTAAGTGTTGTTTATGAATGTAATAATTAGGTAATATGTGTACTGTGCACTCATTGAAACTTTGACAATTCGCAATTTTACTCTTTGCAACATCTTATTTCACCGCCCCGAAAGAATTCTAAGTCCCGAATTCGTAAACTTAGCAACATTGCACTCCAGCTGAGAGTAGCCAACTTTGAGCTGGTCCTTACACTACATGAAAAACGCTGCGGTGAGAGGTTTTCGATTTCGCACTTTTTATGAACTTAGAAACTATAAACCGCTATTATAATACACCTTCAAACAGAAATAATAAATTGGAAAAAGAACCTTGAGGAATTTTTACGATTCTGCTTGCTCAATTTAAAATCAGAGGGGTTTGAAACACTGAATAGAGTTTTTCTCCACCTGGAGGAAATCGCCATCACGTTTGTGCAGAAAGCAGCAAATTTGTGAGGAGTTTCTGCGACATTTTATTTACAATACATTGTATAATATCGAACAGTTCTAAAAAAAAATAATACTTTTCGCTACTTGTACAGAAAATGTGCTTGGAACACAGAAAAGTGGATGTTTTCATAAACGTCAACCTGTTTTTAAGGACATGTCGTCAGTAGGTTTTTGTAGAGCAGTTGGTTAGACGCAAGAATCCTTATTTTTCGTCATGTATGAAATGTCGCGGGTTCAAATCCCACCTTCTCCACTTTTTGGTGGTGTTCGCTGAACAGAGACCGTTTATATTAGAATATTTAAAAAATGAATCCGATGCACACTTGAGGGACGTGTTGCAGATTTCCAGGATTTAAGGTTAAAACTTTTTTGACTCTTGTCAATGTCTCTTACTACCATCCTACGGTGCGTCTAAAACTAATAGAAAATTGCCAATTAACGTAAGTAAATAATGGAGGCCGATGCGATAAGAAACTACTAATAAGTATTTATATAGTGAATTACAAACAAAAAATTCAAAACCTCAGAATGATCGTTAATTCGTCACTGCTTTGTATCTAAAATGTTTGTCTTATTCAACAGAAAGTACGAGTATCAGATCTAACAAACGTTCCCCACTAACTTTGAAATATTCGAAATCACCATCACAGACTTAGCTCTACGTAACTTGATTCTGTGCATTCCACGTGGCATGTGACTTCCTCCTGTCATCGAAATAACTTCCTCTTACTATTTCCTTTCACCTCGTGAAATACAAAGACCAACGTTAACTTCTCAGCACGGTGGATAAACTTTACACCCAATGATATACTCCTGAAAAAAATCCTCCCTACGTGGAGAATCGAACCTACGCCCTCCCTGATGAGAATCAAACACGCTCCCTCTTATCCATGTAGCTCATGTTAAAATGTCTACCAGTTTGAAGAAGCCATAACACATAACGTCATGTCTATTATTTCCTCACGGCAATTTTTATGAGTAAACGAATTCAGCAAGAAATCTAGAAACGCTGAGAGGGAAGAATGATGAACATTTCTATTGGTGTCTTGTCATATTTTGTAAATTGTGTGTAAATTCGGTATTTTGGACAAGGAATCTTTTAGTTACGAAGTCTTTTGTTGTTTGTTTAAAGTAGAAACATGAGAGCGAAATGGAGTAATTTCAACCAGACCCCAGTTCCTACAATCTTTTTACCAAAGACTGTAGGAAGAGAGGATAGGGATATTCAATGTATGAAAATTGAAAGTGCATCCTAACGAACTTCAAACTATGAAAAAAAACTATTCTCGTGGTGGAAAACTGGAAGTCATTTTCGAAATATGAACCTGATTTTTTCTGCATTATAAAGTGGAGATATGGGACGATACGATCCCTCAGCAAGGAAAATTTACGTAAGCCGCCTCCTTCCTTCCAACTTTTTCTATGGTCATAATTAGTAATTAGGGTTTGGAAGTTGATGAGAGATCATTTTTTCTGACCCTTTAAAACAATGCTAAACCTGATATCATGTCAGTTTCCCTTCAGTTAGAACCAGAAAACACTTTATATTTTGCATTTTTTTTGCATTTCTCGGTCTTTTTTGTCTTTTAGGTTATTTGTCAGTATTTTTAACTGTTTTCGTTACATTTTAATTTATTTTTGAGGTTTATTTTTTTCCTCCCCTGTTGTTTCGTGAATTTTAAATGCATTTACTGCTAAAATGCACATATTTAAGTTTCCTGACATGGTCCTTTTAGCAAATTCACCATGAATCGAAATTACGGTCAGTGGAAAAGCATAATGTTATTCTTAACTGAAATGTTTGACAATGGATTAAAATACTTTGTGTGAAGACTTCTTTGAGGTTCGTTTGCTGGACACTATTGTCGCTTTAATCTGTGGTTTTAAAGCAAAATTAGTCACAATATTAGATGAAATTATACTCTGGTGTACGCGAAGCAGAACTGTATTTTCGGATGCTGGCCGACTACAGTATCATAGAAGGCCCACTCTGAAACGAGATGAATGATTTATAAAGAAAAACCTTGAGGTATATTTTATGTAACCTTGAAGTAAACAAAGAAAACTACATTATCACTTAGTTGCTCTTTTTCCCTTTGCTTCAGTAGATTCAACCACCAAACAACGGGCTTCATCGACTTATTAGACTACTGACTCTCTTGTGATCTATGAAAAAATCAAGTTTTCATTTTTTCAGCGAAAATTACTTTATAATAATTTTTTACAATTTTTAGGTCATTCTATAGGTCATCTTTTGAATTTTATTTAGGTCATCAACTTCCGAGCCTTAGTCATGATGTTTAATCCTACAAGCATTCCTCAGCTATTCTAAAGACTAGAGCAAACACCTAAAACTTTCCACTTCACACTGCACTACACAACAACAGAAATGTTTAGGTCTTAATCCCTCGAACCGAGTGCATAAATTAACGTGAACCGTGTGGTGTAGGGGGATCGTTTTTGCTTGCGGAATGAAAGGTTGTGGGTTTAAAAACTATTTCTTTGCAAATTTGTTTTGGAAAGTAAACGGCTTTGAACGAGAATTTTGATATTTATAAGATTTACGTCCAGCATTTCCGGTTGCAGAAACATGCGATGTAAATTCTGAGGTGGGTAGTTTCAAACGTTGAATATAACATAATATTTGTGGTTGTATCATTTGAAAATCCGACATATTTTAGGTCAGCAGTGAAGAGCACAAAGAACATCGTATTTGTGTGTATGTATGTATGATGGTATGTGTGTGATGGTGTGTGTGTGTTGTTGTTGTTTTAAGTCAACTTTGTACACAGATAGTCTAATCGGGACTGGACCTATAGTTTAAACAGGAATCCGAACCACTGTGCAATGAGCCTCCACCTGATATCAAACCCGGGACACATGGATTACAACATCCTGTTTAAGAACATGTATTTATGACATATAGATATTTAATGTGTGTTAACATAACTTTTGACACATGAATGAAAAATCAAGAAGTTCAGCAGAAACATTCCCGAGGTATGCATCGCATAAATATGTACAGTGATTTAATGTAATCTTATTCTTATATTACATTATTACAACACTTCGTACTCGGTAAAATAACAATAAAAAAACAGAATAAGGAAAGGGTGGGATTTGAACCTACGATGTTTCGTTCTTGACGAAAAGGTATAACAAGACGACCGTGTAACCAACTGCCCCAGGAGATTACTAACTTGAAGTTCTGTAAAACACATTGATCTCAGTTGAAAGAACATTGTGCCGGAATTCCGAACCATTTGTCGCCACAGATCAGGGAAAAGATGTAATTTGCAGAATCATCCAATATTGTGCAAGGTATCTTAAAATCGAGAAAAATTTGCTTCATTGCATTCAAATGTGATGTCAATTCTCTACAGGTGGTGGAGAACCAATTCAATGATTCAAACGGCACATACATTCCCCTATTTTCTATTTCAGAACGAAGAATCGTAAAAAAAATATCAACATTCGTATTTCCAATTTACGATATTTTATAATTGCGTATTATACTACTGGTTTGTATGTACTTATAACTAATTTGCACGGGTTTTAATTAATTCGCACGTACTTAGAACTAATTTGCACGTACTTAGAATACTTTACATTATGTATTAGCATGTTTATAACTTTTTATGAATATATAATTATTTATTTTATGAAAAATATGTATATAGAATGTAATTAGAGGTACTAAACGCTATGCATATGGTTTTATATTCATTACTGCAAAGTATGTAATGTATAAATCGATAATAATTAATGTTTATAATATTGAAAATAAGAGTTTATGGTTTATGAATCGCTATGAAAGGTGTTAATGGTACGAAAGAAGACGGTCCCGGTACTCGAACCCGCGATATGTAACGTTATTAATTAGTACTATGTAATAATGTTATTATTGTATGAAAGACGGTGGTTTCACACGCTAGACAGAATACGGTCTCCGAATCTCGACTCAGCTCTGATGCCAGACAGAGAGAATGAATTAATATTCCGCGCAGGTAGAGGAGAAAGGAATTTGGGGAGTGTGCGTTCAAGGTCAAATGACGTCAGAACGCCAGAACAAAGAAGGAACCTGATTCACCAATCAGAGAACGCGTCGGTAGATTTTCAGAACGGGTTTTTCCAAGGTCAACTAGTACGCAAGAACAGGGGAAAGGTATGCAATACTGTAGGGCAGGGGAGGGATTGAACCAGACAACAAAGGATGTCTGGAATGCGCAGCAAGGGTCAAATTTTTTGAAACTGTGCGTCGCTTGCATGCTAGAATATGTTTCTGTCTAAGTAAGCCAAGGTTACCGAGAACACAAGAAAAAAGGATTTTTGGATACCCAATTAGATTGGAGCGAGAACTTTAATTTGAACAAGGAGAACGAAGCGTAAGGGTTTATTATCTGTACTAGGAAGAAGGGAGAGCTATCAGGGACTGGGCCTACAGTTTTCACTATTTGCTTTTATCACGGGGTAACGAACCTAGGACCCTTTGATTATTGATTTAGGTAGTAAATTTATGTTAATGTGTGCTATTTAACATAATATTGAGGTTATTTTTTTTTACCAAACTTTGACTTTATGTCAAACATTTTTCCAGCTTATTTTTATTTTTATCAAAATAACACAATTCAATCTGTTCAGGAAAGACTTTTAGTTACATTTTCGACACACAAAGTGTGTGTTCTCAACTTCTATTTGTTTATTAGGCTTATTATTACTCAAATAACACAATTTAAACGATTCTAGCAAGACTTTTTATTATATTTTCAACACACAAACTGCATTCTTCAATTTTTAACTTATTATTTTATAAGTTTATGTTAATTTTTTACCAAAATAACACTATTTATGCTACTCAGGCAACATTTTTTATTATATTTTAAATTAACAAAGCATTTTTTCAACTTTTTAACTTATTATTTTACAATTTTATGTTAATTTTTACCAAAATAACACTATTTATATTATTCAGGCACCATTTTTTTATTAAATTTTGGACTCGCAAAGACATTTTTTCAACTTTTAACTTATTATTTTACAACTTTATGTTAATTTTTTACCAAAATAACACTATTTATACTATTCAGGCAACATTTTTTATTAAATTTTGGACTCACAAAGACATTTTTTCAACTTTTAACTTATTATTTTACAACTTTATGTTAATTTTTTACCAAAACAACACTATTTATACTATTCAGGCAATATTTTTTATTAAATTTTGCCTCACAAAGATATTTTTACAACTTTTTTAATTATTATTTTACAACTTTATACCTATTTTTACCAAAATAACACTATTTATGCTATTCAGGAAAGACTTTTAGTTATATTTTCGACACAAAAAGTGTGTGTTCTCAACTTTTATTTGTTTATTTCACAAGTTTAGCCTAATATTTACTCAAATAACACGATTTGAACGTGTTTTTTATTACATTTTGGACACACACGCACTCACACACACAGAGAGAGAGAGAGAGAGAGAGAGAGAGAGAGAGAAAGAGAGAAAGAGAGAGAGAGAGAGATTTTCCAAGTTTACAGGATTATTCTCTAGTTTACTCAAATAACACAATTTAGATGTGGTTTGAATTAAATTTTGTACACATGAAGTGTGTTTTGTCAAGTTTTACCATTTTATTTTACAAGTTTAGGCTTAATATTACTCAAATAACACAATTTAATCCAGTCAGGAAGGATTTGTTATTATATTTTGGATGTACAAAGAGATGTTTTCAACTTTTTTACTGATTTTTTCCAGGGTATGTATTAATTTTTATTTATTTTGTTTTGTATCATATATACATTTACAAATTTTTAATTTAGAGTTTAGTATTTATTTAAATTTTTTCAAAAACACTAAACAAAAAGTACTTTTAGCTAAAATGTAAGCCACGGAATTTATTATTATTATTATTATTATTATTATTATTATTATTATTATTATTAGGGTTTACTGATTTCCACTATGCTATTTTTGGTTCTGTATTTCTATATGTATTTATTTAGGTCAGGTTACGCCTGCTACGTAGGAAAGTTTGTTTATTTTAGAGTTTGCTGAGTATTTTGTTACTCTTATACTAGGTAAAGTTTCCTAAATATATCAGGTAGGGCTCCATCCATATACTTTTGTTTTTGCTGTTTGGAGATGATGTGATCAGCATCACTCTCCATCAGCTTTTTATTTTATGTACCCAATATTATTTTGAGGCTTAGTGAATTCTAGAGCCTATTTATGCAGGAGAGAGGGCTTGAAAATTTTGATCTCAGATAACGCACAACTATTTGTCAGAGTATTTTAAGGGATATTTTATATTTATTATGTGCCACTAGAATATCAAAGCTTGCTTAATTTTTATGTTTGTAACGCTGTTATTGTATTTCTAGCTATAGCTTACTGGATAAAGTACACGAAATGTTTATAATTTCGACTATTTACTTTCATACGAGGCCAAATTTTTAGTGTAACGAAAATTATTGTGTGTCTATAAAGACTGAATTTTTTCTACCGATGGGTCCATAACTGGACGCTTACCAACATTGTTCCATTTTTTTTTAAAAAAAATATATAACCATTTATCAATATATTGACAATTCACAGGACAAGACGAAGTTCACAGACGACTGACTATATGGACCATAGGTCCACTTGCTAAACTTTTTTCTATGCTAGAAGAATAATTTAGCCTTATAGCCTTTTTCAAGGTATTTTTGAAGTATTACTGTTTTTTGGGTGCATCAACACTTGGGTTATTTCCATTTGGTTTATTATACGAGGCTACAATCACTATCTGAACACTTAAATCCTCTGATTGAAACTAAAAGCTTAGGCTGTAACTAGGGACTTAGTATGTATATCGACAATTTATAGGACAACACGAACCTTACAAAGGATTATAGGTGACGTAGGACCACACGCCAGAGGTTTGTTAATCTGCAAGAAGCACTTACAGCTAATATTACGAGGAAATGAGGTTGATTTTTACTGTTTCACAAGAATGCTATTTTTTATACACCCAATATTTGCTTTTTCAAGTAACTACTTGTACCAGAAGCATTTACAGGCCAACTCTAACTAGACTTCGACTTATTCTATAGAAATCAATAGTCACACCCATAGCACAGTTTAAAAAACTACATAGCTGAAACCTTAGAGAAGCATAAAACTGCAAACACAATATATCTAGATTCTTCCAAGGCATAGGATAGAGTAAAAACATGGCTTGCTTATGGACAAACACAACAACATAGGAATAAAATAGACAAGCAATCCTTTTTTCAGTAGAAAATTCCAATTACTCAAGTAAGCTACATCATACGTTGTACATAAGAAGAGCAAATTAACATCATCAGCAGTAAACCATCATGCAACTTCTACCTGCTGAAACAACTAAATGCCTACATTTCAGCCTAATTTACCTCTACATTAATAATACTACCAGAATACTAAGGCTTCAAAAGTGAACACTAAGAATAATGTTCAGACGAAAGTATAGGGCATCTTGCAAAGGATTATTACTCCCTACATTTACAAGTCAATAACAATTATTCTAAATACTACGAACTTGGACAAAATATAGTCAAATACACAACACAAAAAGGAAAATAATTACAAGTAAAACAGCAGACACTCAATATCTCAAAACAATCCGGTAAAAATATTCTACAATAAACTGCCTCATAACATAAAACTGTTAAGTTCCCAAAACATATACAAATACAATCAATAAAAGCTACTTGAAAAGGCAAAACTGTCTACAGTCTCACAGAGTTGATGTGAAATAACAGCAAAACTTAGAAGCATGCACAGTCAATAGTGCTCAATTTGCATACACTTCACATGCAAACTCTCATGAAAAGGTTCAAAACAGTCTCCCAGCTCAGTTCTCATCTATACTTGGACAACAAATTCTTGCAACAAATTCTCAGAAATCCTACCTTTCCTACCCTTGCTTAAATAGCTAAAGTGCAATATTCATACTAAAATATTGAAAAAAGGCATATCTATTTACATAAAAGTGTGTACACATGTGTTTGTCTGCTTGTACTGTTAGATAAATTGATAAAAAAGCAATATAGTTATAAATCAAAGACTATTCCTAATAATATTAATTTCAAAATAAGCTGATAGAAAAATATATAATAACTACAGTATAAGCTTTTAATTTTTGTTAATTACAAAAAATAAAAGTTAAATACAGTAAATAAACCTGGTCTCTTACATTGAAAAAAGGAAAATAAATTGAGAGTATTTGAAAATAACATCCTTAGGAAAATATTTGGGTCTAAAACAGATGAGGAGACAGATGAGTAGAGAAGGTTACATAATTTAGAAGTACATAATTTGTATTCATGTCCAGACATTATTAGAATGATTAAATCAAGAAGACTTAGATGTGTAGGTCATGTGGTACGAATGGGAGAGGAAAAAAGAGTATACAGGAGTCTTGATGGGAAACCTGATGGTAAAAGACCAATAGGAAGACCAAAACAAAGATGGAGGGATAATGTAGAGATGGACCTAAAGGAAATTGGTAGGGAAGGAAAGGAGTATATAGATCTTGCTCAGGACAGGGACAGATGAAAGGCATGTGTTGCTGCAGCCATGAACATTCGGGTTTAAGAAGGCTAGAGAGTTAGTTAGTTATACATTAAATAAGCATAATATTTGGATTGTAAGTAGTGAATATAACAAATGTACATTGCATTGTGCGAAAAATGTCAACTTTGCATTATAAGCAGAAAATTAAACCAGTTTGCCCTAGAAATACATTTTAAGAATAGCCCAAAATAGCATGCGTAATAGAAAATTAAGAAAACTTTCTGATGCATTAAAGTACTGACTAGGGCTGAATAATTCAAGTACTATAAAATATTAGTCTCTGATTCAAGTAATTTAACTGTAAAAATCATCTTTTGTGTGTAAAATATAATACAAATATTAACTTTATACGCCTTCATACACTCTAAATAACATAATTTTGATATATAAATTAGTAACAATTTGTTAAAAATTAAGTTAAACTGTAGAATTCTTTTCTTAAATAAATATAAAGTAGTAAAAATACTAAACAAATAATTCCTTATTTTCCTATTTAAAGAATGCCAAACAGTGTAAACCAGTTGTTAGTGGCTAAATAACATAAAATTTGAAGGCAGTAACAATATTTTTTAAAAATACTGATTTTTCCTAAATTTGTGAATTAAATACTAGTACATTCTGTCAAATTATAAATGAAATATACCTATTTATTTGGTATTTGTACTAAAGTGAAGAAAATGTTACTAAAACTTGGCTAGTACAGTAGATCTGAGAGTTTTAGCTTTATTTGTCCGTAACTGGATATAATTGTAACTTGTTAATCTCGTCAAACACAATCTTTGCCTCAATTTTGGAAGCTAGCTGAACTTGAGCGTTTCGAATTACATATAGTGAATTTGTAAATGTATATATGATACAAAACAAAATAAATAAAAATTAATACATACCCTGGAAAAAATCAGTAAAAAAATTTAATTCAAACCACATCTAAATTGTGTTATTTGAGTAAACTAGAGAATAATCCTGTAAACTTGGAAAATCTCTCTCTCTCTCTCTTTCTCTCTTTCTCTCTCTCTCTCTCTCTCTCTCTCTCTCTCTCTGTGTGTGAGTGCGTGTGTGTCCAAAATGTAATAAAAAACACGTTCAAATCGTGTTATTTGAGTAAATATTAGGCTAAACTTGTGAAATAAACAAATAAAAGTTGAGAACATACACTTTTCGTGTCGAAAATATAACTAAAAGTCTTTCCTGAATAGCATAAATAGTGTTATTTTGGTAAAAATAGGTATAAAGTTGTAAAATAATAATTAAAAAAGTTGTAAAAATATCTTTGTGAGGCAAAATTTAATAAAAAATATTGCCTGAATAGTATAAATAGTGTTGTTTTGGTAAAAAATTAACATAAAGTTGTAAAATAATAAGTTAAAAGTTGAAAAAATGTCTTTGTGAGTCCAAAATTTAATAAAAAATGTTGCCTGAATAGTATAAATAGTGTTATTTTGGTAAAAAATTAACATAAAGTTGTAAAATAATAAGTTAAAAGTTGAAAAAATGTCTTTGCGAGTCCAAAATTTAATAAAAAAATGGTGCCTGAATAATATAAATAGTGTTATTTTGGTAAAAATTAACATAAAATTGTAAAATAATAAGTTAAAAAGTTGAAAAAATGCTTTGTTAATTTAAAATATAATAAAAAATGTTGCCTGAGTAGCATAAATAGTGTTATTTTGGTAAAAAATTAACATAAACTTATAAAATAATAAGTTAAAAATTGAAGAATGCAGTTTGTGTGTTGAAAATATAATAAAAAGTCTTGCTAGAATCGTTTAAATTGTGTTATTTGAGTAATAATAAGCCTAATAAACAAATAGAAGTTGAGAACACACACTTTGTGTGTCGAAAATGTAACTAAAAGTCTTTCCTGAACAGATTGAATTGTGTTATTTTGATAAAAATAAAAATAAGCTGGAAAAATGTTTGACATAAAGTCAAAGTTTGGTAAAAAAAATAACCTCAATATTATGTTAAATAGCACACATTAACATAAATTTACTACCTAAATCAATAATCAAAGGGTCCTAGGTTCGTTACCCCGTGATAAAAGCAAATAGTGAAAACTGTAGGCCCAGTCCCTGATAGCTCTCCCTTCTTCCTAGTACAGATAATAAACCCTTACGCTTCGTTCTCCTTGTTCAAATTAAAGTTCTCGCTCCAATCTAATTGGGTATCCAAAAATCCTTTTTTCTTGTGTTCTCGGTAACCTTGGCTTACTTAGACAGAAACATATTCTAGCATGCAAGCGACGCACAGTTTCAAAAAATTTGACCCTTGCTGCGCATTCCAGACATCCTTTGTTGTCTGGTTCAATCCCTCCCCTGCCCTACAGTATTGCATACCTTTCCCCTGTTCTTGCGTACTAGTTGACCTTGGAAAAACCCGTTCTGAAAATCTACCGACGCGTTCTCTGATTGGTGAATCAGGTTCCTTCTTTGTTCTGGCGTTCTGACGTCATTTGACCTTGAACGCACACTCCCCAAATTCCTTTCTCCTCTACCTGCGCGGAATATTAATTCATTCTCTCTGTCTGGCATCAGAGCTGAGTCGAGATTCGGAGACCGTATTCTGTCTAGCGTGTGAAACCACCGTCTTTCATACAATAATAACATTATTACATAGTACTAATTAATAACGTTACATATCGCGGGTTCGAGTACCGGGACCGTCTTCTTTCGTACCATTAACACCTTTCATAGCGATTCATAAACCATAAACTCTTATTTTCAATATTATAAACATTAATTATTATCGATTTATACATTACATACTTTGTAGTAATGAATATAAAACCATATGCATAGCGTTTAGTACCTCTAATTACATTCTATATACATATTTTTCATAAAATAAATAATTATATATTCATAAAAAGTTATAAACATGCTAATACATAATGTAAAGTATTCTAAGTACGTGCAAATTAGTTCTAAGTACGTGCGAATTAATTAAAACCCGTGCAAATTAGTTATAAGTACATACAAATTAATTGCGAATATTAAATAGCAACATCCACTATCTCATTTCTATACTACTAAGACACTGTTAAAAGGTGGAAACGTTACGTTTTTATGTATATATTTTTTATTCTATAACTTTTGTCTTGGTCAGCATTTTAATGCTTCATTAACATGGAAACAAGGCTTAACAGTTCTCTTTTAGTTTTCTTGTAGATATCTACTTCTGCGACTTGCATTTTTATGTATTTAAACTTGCACTTCTCGTTTACACATCTATATAAGGCATTGCTCAGTCTTAAATTACATAACAATGGATTGTTAATAAATAATACAAATCTCGTGCTTGTGTGAACTTAAAACTTCAAGCAAGTGCGTGTTCTCATCACGCAAATTTAGTTTTTGAGCCATATTCTGGTTTTCTATCCCTTAGACAACCGATGCGTTTTCAGCGGGAATTTTAAATTTCCGCATGTTTTACGTAAATGTTTATACCTCTGGAACTAAGAACGCTATAGTTACAAATTATAGCTCGCTTTGTTCAGTAAACATTGGGCTATAAGAGTATGGCATTAGAACAGATTTTTCTATTATCAGTTACAAGAAGAAGAAGAAAGAAAAATTGATTCTTTTTACCAAATTTGAAAATCACTAGCCCCCCATTCGGCAGCGCCGCGACTTAAATGTGTAAAATTGTACCTGAACATTGCCTGAAATGTTTGGCATTATCGTACAAAAATCACGCAACCGACCACTTCCAAACGCAGCTGTAACAATGAATTCGCCCTTCCAAACGCCTTCCTGAAAAACAGCCACAACCCTCCCCTCCCCCCCATTTCTCCTCCCTGGCCTGGACAAGGGCATAGCTGAAGCCAAAAATAGCATAGCTTGGCTGAGGGGAGACGAAAACACTCATTCGACAAGCTGAGCCCTGCTTGGGAAAGAACAAAGGTATTGCGATATATTTTGTGCCTGCGACGTGACTCCTCTCAGCGACATTGAACCCACCCCCTCCCCATTCCCCGCGTGCAACTTGGATGACAGTTCATTACCACTGACATGTGAAAAGGAAAGCCAAATAAATATTTTCGTGTTTTCATTTCCTTGCTAGAAGAGCCTATACATATCCCAGAAATGAGAAAATAGCAAAAAAAAACAACAAAAAAACAAACAAACAAACAAGAACGTAATATTCGGGGGCTGACCCCCTCCCCCACATAACCAAAATGATATTAAACCTTGCTCATTGTTCATCACATACCTCTAGACTCATGCAGAACTCAAAACATGTATATCCATACATAATCAGAGTCACAGGGTGTCCAAAAAGTCAGATACTACACACAAAAGCATCTTGTCACCTATAGGTGACAAGCGGTCCTTGGTGTAAATACCGGCTGTAACATATAGATGACAAGAGGTCCTCTAAGGGCAATTTTGCACGAACTACACCGCACAACATCAGACAACTTCTTACGTCTAACTTACATTCTCTTTCTTCCTCTAGCATAATCTCACATAACGTGGTTATCTTCTCAACGTTTGGGCTTATAAATATACGATCCGTAGTCAAATATAGTAAAAGGAAATGCCTCCCCGATGGCGCTGTGGTAACGTCGTCGCCTTGTAATCAAGGGGTCTGGGTTTCGATTCCCGGTGGAGGCACATAGTGGTTCCGATCCCACTTTAAACTGTAGGTCCAGTCCCTATTAGCCTAACTGTGCATAAAGTGGACTTAAAACACCAACTTAATCATTCGAAGGAAACGCAAGCGTATAAGAACGCGATCCACGCTTAAGGGTTTAAAAATTGCAATTGTATAAACCTTTGTGATGTTAAAAATAGGGACTTCATTTCTTAAATTATCAAACCCTTCTCGTCTTAACTGTGTTGCAATGTTTTTCCTGTCTGCACTTCCTAAAAATTCGACAATAAATTCGCAATTAATTCTTTTCTGGAACATTATTGAGCAACTTAAATGCCAAAATATCTTTAGCGGAGAAAGATGACTCGAGAAGCTGTCCGTAATATGGCAGGCACTGAAGGGAAAGCATGTGCTTCAGAGATTTCAATAATAATAATAATAATAATAATAATAATAATAATAATAATAATAATAATAATGGGCAAATTATTGACTGGACTCGAGCTCCACGTGCTCATGTTAAATACACTCCAACAGCGAATTTAATCCTTAAAGGGAAAATGTATCTCTCAAGATACATATAATATAGGAGACTCTATACGGCAAGCATATTGAGATTTCTCGCAGGAGTAGCAATGAGTCTTACAAGATACTTGTATAGTTTCATACTGGTGAGTGGTGCCATCTTTTGAGTTTTTGTAGAACATATAAGGAAGCAGTGGCGTGCCCGGGGGGGAAGGGTTGGTGGGGGTTAAACCCCCCATTGGTTTCGTCATTTAAAAATAATTCAAAGCAGAAATACATTTTATATCATAAATTGCCAATATTGTAAAATGTTTACATTAGGCAATGAGAAATGTATTTGCTTCTTCAATTACTTTTGATAATATTGGAGTTGAGTGACAGCAATGCACAGGCATTCATTCATTCATTCCTTAGTCACTGAAAAGGAAGGAGAATTTCCTTCTCAGTATGGTCAAGAAAAGAGCCGTAACCCTTGGAATGAGAACTGAAGGAATCCCTCCTCCCCTTTCTTTCACCCACGATGACCCTCTTAGGAGAATGGCCCTCCCTTTCCTGTTACGACAGTCCTGCTAACTTCCCCTTTCTTTCTTTCCCCTTTTTATACCATTTATGCCAGCAGAGCAAAGTTCTGTGAGATTTGAATCACTACAATTAGTAGGCAACGTAAGTCAAAATCTTATATCGCACCTGGATGCATATTTATTTCAAAGTATCAATAATTATAATAATAATTGTTGCAGGCAGTAGCGAAGCATGGTTTTACGAAGGAGGCAAGCGATGTTTTGTACAATAGCATGCCGGGAGGAAGGGAGGGATGAGGGATGCGTTATATAACCCAACTGGCCCAGTCAGTTTCATAAACAAAATAAAAGCAATTAATATGCCAAAATATTATACGTTTTACTCTTGTGCTCTTTACAAATTAGATATTTTTTTCTCAACCAATTTCCAGCCTTCAGTTTATTGAATTTTCTTGTAACATGTGTGAAAGATCTCACTTGAATTTGTGCGTAAATAATTTAGCAGTTGCCAACACTACTGACACTGACACTGCTGGTTGCTGTCAACACTGGTGACGTAATTTGAGCTGGACCAAGCTGGATGTATGGTTCAGACATTCGACCGCCCGGTATCTTTGTCCCAAGTCCTGGTGTTCACTGGGGTTGTAGCGAGTTGCAGTCTGCAAGGTAGCAAGTCGAAGTGGTCGTGTTGTGTGTTACGTTTCTGCGTGTGTAATAGATTTTTGACGTGGAACTAAAGATGGATAGAGAAAAGAGGGGAAATACGTATTAGATTATTTCCAAAAGAAACAAAAAATGGAAGTTGAAGCTTCACCTTCCACAAATAGAACGTCAGAAAAGGTCGATTTAAGTTCAGAGGAATTCCATCCGAATTGCGAGAGTGAAACGTCGGAACTTTCAGACTCTTGATATTCAACAAGAAGGCATAACAGAAGATATTGCAAACTTTGTTGCAAAATTATGTCAAGGAACTGTCGAGGTAAGTGACGTTCATTATTTGATAGCAGATATATCCATAGGCGGATTTAGAATTGCTTTTCTGGGAGGGCACAGCATTTGCTGTAAGCATACAATCTTGTGTGTGCAGGGGAGGGCGTGCCCGCGTGTGTATGTCTGGAAGACGTGTGTAGGATGTCACCCCATATCACCAATAAACTTTCGCAGGGCGAGAGAACATGAAGATGAACAAGTTTCCTCAATGATTTCAGGGGCCTCACCGATGGTGGTGTAATCAAAGAGGTCCTGGGTTTGATCCCGGATTTAAACTTTAAGTCCAGTCCCGATTAACGTATCTGAATATAAAATTTTTGTTCACGAACCCTCGGAAAACGATATTACCTATCCTATAGATCCCTCAAGGCATTTGAAACCCTGGCGTAGGAGCAGTGGCACTAGTGTCGCTAGTCAAAGCCACGGGGAAGCCTGTGGTTCACGTATTTTCCGAGGTCCCAGAAAGCTTGGTGCTACTATATATGTATGAAACCACATTATAAAATCACGGTTGCCATGGACAGTTTTATTATTTTGTAGGAAAGGGATAAAATTTGTATTACGACACGGGATAGACTAGGTAGACATCCTATAAACTGTAAATATTCCTTACAAATCTTCTGAATATTTCTCTTGTACAAACGCAACAAATACAATAAGTAATATACGTGTGCAGTAATAAATTCATTTTCTGAAAGCATCTTTTCTGGCATCAGTGGTCGAAGTAGGGGATGCTGCCTTCAGTTAAGAAAGTTTCACAAATCATACTCCCAATTAGAATAATTTTCATATTGAGCATCCTCCACCTACTGTATTGTCTCCATGTTGATCCATACAAGGATGTACCCCCTCGTATTTCCAAAATCGATCAAATATCCCTTCCCTTTTCGGCTACGAATTTCTATTTCGAGCACTGTCTGGCAAGATTTTGTCGGGCTCAGTGAGAGATCCTGTGGTGCGGTACTGGGCTTCGGAGGGGAAGGGGGGGGGGAGTGGCCCCTTCAACAGTTGGTTTCGCAGTTCCATAACGTTAACAACATACAAAATTCCTCTCCATAGACCTAATATGAAAATGAATATGACACATTAATGACACTGTAGTAGAAAATGTTAATTACTGAAGGGGTTCGTATTTGTTTATCGACTGTCAAACAAATGTTTTGACCAATAATATAATAATACAATGCCAAAAATGTACACAATATTTAGCAAAACCATCTCCACAACAAGTACAATGTTGATTGAATTGATGTTTTAAATCCACTTTATGCACAGTAAGGCTAATTGGGACTGGGCCTAAAGTTTAAAGTGAGATCCGAACCACTACTAGCCTCCACCGGGTATTGAACCCGGGACACCTTGATTACAAGGCGACGACGCTCACACTGAAATGAAACTGTGGTATCGTCATCTTGCAGCAATGCAAAGACGTCCAGTATATGCTCTTGAAGCAATTGATATATGCAGTGAAGTAATATTTCCCTGGGTAAACACACGTTTGCGCATATTATGTACAATCCCGGTAACAACAACATCAAATGAGAAATCATTCTCAACTTTGAGGCTGTTGAAGACCTATCGTCGAAATACCATTTGCGAAGAAAGATTAAATGGGTTAGCTGCCCTGAACATTCACCGGGATATAAAATTTACTTCTGACAACATATTGTCAGAACTCGCACAGAAACCTCGATGCCTAAATTAAGAATTTAAATTGTTTAACTGTGGTACCTTATTTATTACTGTCTTTAAGACATCAAGGAGTCTTAATCTCTTTAATGTTGTTACAATGTTCAGTGTACATATTTTTTGTTTAAAAATATATTTGAGCAATTAAATATAAAATATTAATAATTTGGAAATATTCAAGCAGGTGCTTTTATATGATGCAATAAAAACATGAAGCATCCATAGCAAAAGTTATGCTTGCGTTCATTGTGGTAAAATCCAAGTATATTAATTATCTAATTTATTACAAGAAATTTGACCTGTGAACTGGAAAATGTGTTGGATTCATACCCCCCCCTTACGAAAATCCTGGGCACGCGCCTGGAAGGAAGTATGAAATACTATTTGCTGCAAGATGGCGTACAACAATAAGGCATGTTGCATGTTGGTTTATTTCATTTGTAATTTCCAAATAATATTTTCATGTATTTTTTGTTGAATATTTAACAGAAATGTGCTATAAAACATAAGAGATAGAAAATATAGCCTCATATATTATATTTGGCTAAATTCAGGGAATGAAAATTGAACGTATCCGAGAAGATACATTGCTCATTTTAGCATAATTTGATTTTGGGACCAGATTGTAATGCATATATATGATATTGTACACGTACAGTATTATATTTTCACTATCTTCAATAAGAGTTACTTCAAAACTCTATTTTTTGATCCGGGACTATATTCTATGCATAAATTAAATTATGTTATAAGATGTATAAGCTTTTCTGTATTACTTACTAAACACATTAGAAATTGATGTTATTTAATAATTCATTCTTCTTTTATTTGTTGGAAAAGGCAAGGAAAATGAAACAATGTTGGCTAATGATGGTGCTGAATGTTATTCATGATTAGATGACATTTATAAAAGGACACTCTCAAAGGATCACATGTGAATGACTGGGATTCAAATCCAGAACCTCTCATGGCAAGATAGTGAGTTGACCCCTCAATGGACAAGCTTTCAGAAATGGCAGATATTATAATACCATACAGGCGTACAAAAATAATTTTCAAATTCGAATTATTTATTATATATTTTTTTTTAAAAAAATTCAACTTTGCATGTTTTATGAGAGACTTAGAAACGAGGAAAAATTTTGAGTATCATTCCACCTGACATAGAATTTCTGACTTGGGAAATTCTTCAAGTGAAGGTGAAGATACTACAAGGCACTGTGATCCTATATTAGATGTCCCCATGTTTCATTTTTGGAAGTCGGTTGCCATGATCCGCTAAAGATATTTTGACGTAAATTGAACACAGAAAGAAAAGTGTCCACCCATCCCTTGAAGATGTTCCATCACCACCAACTAAAAGATGAAGCACAACCACCTTTGTTGTGAGACCACTTGGTCACTGGCTCATATCCGATAGGATGATATCTAGATCATGAGGGGGAAGGATACATAGATACAAAAACTGCCCCAATGGACAAAATAGGGCAAAAAGGGTATATGTAGAAACTGCCCCAAAGAACAAACATACTGGGTGGGCACCGGAGCTAATTGATCAGGTGGAAAAAACCATGGTTCTCCCTCACAGGGGTTCGAACCTGGGCCTCTTGCATGATAGTTACACAACGTACTGACTGAGGTACCACGGCTATACTTTTTATTGCAATAACATATAATAATATAATAATTTCCAAAATTTAATTTTGTGAATAAATAAAAACAACTATATGTTCTGTTTTTTTATTCTAAAAGATACATTGCGCTATGCTGTCAAAATGTTTCACAAAGGAACTTTGTATCTCTCAGGATACAAAAAAATTGGCAACGTTGCAACAGGAATTTACAAATTTTATGTAACTTTCTGTCATATTTGAGTTTCAAGTAGTCTGATTGTAAAGTGTCATATATTTTTGGCAAATGGAACATGTCTTGCTCCTTTAAGGGTTCACATTTTTCAGTCTGTAGCGATTATTCTAGCATGAATTGTCTAACCCCTGATTTTAAACAATTTAGCAATATGCATTGTTGGAAGTCCAACAATTCTTGCATGCTAACCGTTACCATGGAGCATTTCTTACAAAGAAATTAAAATAGGATAACCCTTGACTCACAATAACAGAATGGCTTTTGCAACTTCAAGCCTGAATCAAAGTAAGTAAACTTCATGTGCGTTTTCCTATTTTAAGGGTTTGCATCTAAATAAATCCAAGACGTTCGGTTGTTAAGGCTAATGCTGGAAATGTAAATTCCTAGGTCAGGGAACCTATAGGCAATATATCTTAGCTGGGAGATGCTTTACACAAATTTTCCTATCTGGGAAGGGAGGCTGGCTTCCCCAACGTTGAACGCTGGCTTTATTCTTTAAAAATTATGGATTTATTAAATTTCCAGAAATTTTGTTAGTGATCAGGCTGAAAGTACTTTCGTATTGAAGCCTAATGCAGATTAAAATTAACAAAAGCGGATAAACTGCTTTTACGCATTCCTAACAATCTTATGGATTCTCAAATCTATTTTTAAATTTCTCAATGCAAACGACGCTGTGTGTTATACTCCCATGTTTCTTCAATCCACGCTTGTTATTACCTGTGAAAAAATCTTGAAAAAAATAGACATGAAATTCACATCCCCTTACATAAACAATGTTCAATATGGCTCTCTCCCAAATTAATCATGTCTTACCAATTTTCCTACAATGAAATCCTAAGCTATAATAAGATATAATTCATTTTTAGCACCAAGTTACGAAAATTGTACATAGGTAATAATATTCTGAAACGGAGCTCTGTTTAATCTTGTTACTATATTTTTTTTATACTAGTGTACTATTATTTCTTTCCTGTTTCAAATGGGTTCTTCTGTTCTGGAAATGTCATAAATAAATACATTTAATACTGAATGTATAATTAGTTTGAGTGCCAAATGGAAAAATGAGGAAACCTTGCACTGGAATAAGTTTTCAGTTCTATGAATGATTTTCAAAATTTAGACTATGCAGATTTCGGATCTGCATTAGCATTTTGAGATCTCCAATATGACAGGTAAAATGCACAGGGTAAAATGACTGGCAGTCTGCATGGGGATTGTTTTGCCTTATGTTTTTGGGATCATGGAGTTCTAAATGATGGTAAATTAATACGAAGAAATGATATTTATCCTCTTGTCAATTATGTAGTTTAAGATATTAATTTCTCGTTTAATTTAACGTTAACATTTTGAGGTTCATGCACATTAATAGATCATATGCATCAACATGTGTACATTGTAATACATCTAAGGTGAAATTCAAATTCTCGTTGATTGAAGCAGCTTAACAACCAACATTTATATTCACTAAACTTTTAGAATATAATGTTATTGAGGAAATTAAGTGGTTGATTTACTTTGTAGGGTGAATAAGAAGAGTTAATTAGTACAAAAAAAAGATCGGAACTGATATTTTGACTGTTTAAATACACGAAATGCAAATTAGTGAAAATTAACAAATTTTAAAGGCCTCCCCAAGGACGTAGCATTAAGGGCATTGCCTAGTAATCAAGGGGTTAGATACCTGGTGGAGGCACATAGTGGTTCGGATTCCACTTTAAACTTTAGGTCCAGTCCCGATTAGCCTTACTGTGTATAAAGTGGACTTCAAGCACAAAATCAATCAATAGCAAATTTTAAAAGACATTTTTATTATTTATATAATCTATGAGTCCTAAATCTGAAAACGTATTCCAGTGTATTTCCTTGGACACAGACTAAAGAATGGAAAGGTAGATGGGATTATTATGAGATCCGTTAATGTGGATCTACATTCCAATTCTGAAATCCTATTCAGGAAGTGTTCACAGCTGTTTCTGTTGTAAGTCTAGATAGCTCTGTAAATTAATTTTTAACTTTTTAAACATTTAGATATGTTCTGTAGATGCAGCAAATAGTACAATATACATTCTTTTCACAGGAAAAGTTGATGCATGTCTTGAATTATCCAAGCAAATGCATTTTTCTTCTGGAAAGAAGTCTCAGCACTCTTCGAGGCTTCGGCAAGGCTGTCTGAGGAAACAGAGAGAAGATCCACTACAATATTAGACTTCACGGCGTCTCCTAAGAAGCCAATGAAAAGGAAGAAGTGTGGTGTACAAGGTCCTGATTCACATCATACAGAAGGAACTGCAGGCTACAGCACCTGGCAAGAGGAGTACTGTACAAGCAGTAGGTGAGATTTCCTTTTTATATTTTACTTGTTTACTGGACATTGAAACAGGGTATACTTCTGAGATCATAAGAGCTTCGGAAGAGACCTTACCAACCATTTCAAAATGTTTCGCATGTTACTTTCAGACTCCAGAAGGAGCCAAGATGATGACTGAGCTACATGGAGGCGAGACAGGCATTTGTATCTGTAGCTTAAGACAGGGGCTTGAACACTGA
This sequence comes from Lepisma saccharinum, assembly GCF_977018435.1. Lineage (NCBI taxonomy): Eukaryota > Metazoa > Arthropoda > Insecta > Zygentoma > Lepismatidae > Lepisma > Lepisma saccharinum. The sequence continues at coordinate 47,878,273 of NC_139251.1, forward strand.
AATGTTTCCCTAGCGAGAATCAAACCCATTCTATGGAAATAGAACTCTGGGAGATAGGAAAGCGTGTGCATAGGATTGGATCAAGGCAATTCCTTTGAAGTGAGCTCTGAGACATGCTTTGTCATCGTTAAGAGTTGTTGCAATCAAAAAATGTATCATGATTAGGGTGTGGGAATGGGAAAGGTGACAGGAGTGTATATTTGAAAATCTGTCTTTTGGCTTATTTAAACTTTTTGCAGAGGCCTTGTATTCCAAATTTGGTTTCCTGAGCAATTCCAAAATAGGTGCCTCTGCCCACAATAGTAGTGGAGTTACTCACTGGGAATATGACTACAGCAGCCACTTGGTCATTTTGTATTTCATAATGGGTTTCTTTATTCATGAAAATAAAATTTTATATGTGATTCTTACACTTGGCTGTTGTTCAAAATCAGTGAAATCTCTAAGAGTTTATTTCAAGCTATTGTTCTCAGCACACCACTGTTGATACAGTACATCGATTGCCACCTCTTAACAGCTTCACGTTTTGAAAGCTTTGCCTGCCTACATTTTCGGAGGTTAGAAATCAAAACTCTCAAGTCATCTAAGAGTTTAGAGAAATGAAGGATTTTCCATGTGTTGGGTTTTTCAAAATTCAGTAAATTGAAGGTATTGGTCTGAAGGTTTGACAGTTTAGAGTAATAATTGGGATTTGTATTTGGGAGAAATTGATTGAAGTGTTTCAAGTCGATAGCCTTCAAACTTACAGTAACAAAACTTCGGTACACTTTGGCGGTTGTTTTGTTTAACCATTATCACAAAGTTTCCTCAAGTATTATGCATCCTTAAAAGTCTGGGCAATAAGTGGAGCTTTCTTGTACGTGAAACTTCAGTTACATTTAACTTTAGTTGTTAATAAACAACATTACAGCATGTATTATTTGTGTCTTAACATTTACCTTTCAGAGGCAATGCAGTGATCCAGGGACAGACTCAAAAAGATGCACTTCCGAGAAGAAACAGTCGTAGACGATTGGTGAGTACCATTTCTTAAATTTCTCTATAATCGCTGAAACTTCAGACTGTAGTTCCCACTCAAAATTAAGCATAATGAATTTGGATATCAATTTTCTGCTAGCTAATCCTAAAATCTCATCTTGATGTTTTTGCAGTAAAACTTACAGGGACTAAACTTAATTAGTATCAAAATTGTAATTGCCTGGCAAAGTGCAACAGATTTAAAGGCGAATTGAGACTTCAGTATAAAAAATATTTCTTTGTTGTGGTGGTTTCATTTTCAGGTCAATAGCTTAGCTATATTTGATGTTATTTTCCAAAATAACAGAGTTTTAACCTTCAGGGTGGTCATGAATTAAGGGAACATCTTTTGATTATCAATCATGTTTAACAATGAGAACATATTTATAACATTGGCAACTTTTTATTATCTGAAGATAGTAACTTAGACATCACAATGACAATTTTATCTGTTTTGCACGTAATTATGAATTTGAGCTCCAGTTAAATCAATGCAAGCTTGGAGACATAATTGGCTTTCTCTCTATCTGTTCGTGGCTTACCAGATTTTTCAGGTCTGAAACACTTCCGGTTGCATCAAATAACTTGTTGATTCTTGAGATAGAGTCACTTTAAAGTTCTACTGGTCCACATTCCTACAGCATTCATCGGTGAACTTCAACTACACATTACTGGTAATGCAAAATACATTTTACGCGCTGCTAATTAGCGACCTGCTGCCATTCTAAACAACAGTCTATGTCAGTTATATTTTACATACGTGTAAAGAAAGATAAGAAAAATACTAGTTCAATTAATACAAATTAGTGACAAAATGTGTTCCTTAATTCATGGTCACCCTGTATAAGCAATAGAAAGCTAACGTCACTATTTTATATACTTGTTTCATATCACTGAACACACGCTTGACGTCACAATGTTACATTTTATGATTCTCTTCATTAGTGGCATATACAGTGGCGTGCACAGGACGCTTGGTGGGTTTTTTATAGCCTTTTTGTATTCCTGTTTCAGAAACTGACGTAAGATACGTGATAGTAAAATATTCCCGTGTCTACTAACAAGAAAGGTACATAGTGTCTAAAAATGTCTGGGACGTTTACTGACTGTTTCTGTGTAATGTACGAGATGAAATGTACAGATATGTTATGTATAATTGCACAAATACACATTACATGTAAGTGGCAGTGATTACGAGGGCATGAGGGCGAGTTGCCTTCCACGTCTTGCCAGCTTTTGCTTCCCTACAATGGCCTCGTAATGCTAAGCCTTGTCTACAAGAGAAAATAAATTGCCTTTGCCCTCGTAGTTTTGGCACTGTGTAAGATGTAAGGGAAATGTTATGAACGGGAATTGGTTCCAATGCAGCATATGTAACAATTAAAATACAATTCACTTAGTTGAAGGGGTGGGGGCTTCCAGGCTCACATCTTGTTTTTTTATTATTAAACTCTGAATATATTTATAAGAATTGAAAATTAATTACATTCTTTCTTAGGGTGTTCCCAATATTTCTGTTTTACTTTTGTTGATAAAATTCATAAAGGTAACGTACATTTTCCCGTTGTGGGTCTTTAAGCCCCTCCCCCTTTCCTGTGGAGTGTGTTCCGACATGAATGAATGATTTATTTTACTTCTGTCACTTTTGGCTAATTGCGAAGATGAGGATGATGAATTGAAGGACAATCAGAAACAGATATGACCTGCTCACAACACACGTGCCATAGAGGATTATACTGGCCATGTGTACAGACGCCAGAGCCGTGTTAGTCTGCAAAGTGCAGTCCAGGGTAACTACGTGGAAGTGAGGTTCTAAGAAAGGGACATCCCTTAAACCCCTGTTCCCACATGACACCCATGCCTGTCATGATGGTAATATTTGTAAATTTATTATAATTAGTAAATATTACTGCAAGTAAATGTTGAATAAAAGGAATGTTGCAACAAATATATGTTTTATTTTAGGTTTAGTGAATAACAAAATATGTGTGTAACACTCCTTCTACAATTGGTTCTTACTATTTTTTTTATTAATAAATGATAATTCTTGTAACTATTATGTAACTGCATCTATGTAAGCAACAAAGAAAGCAGTGATACAATATCAAAATTGTTTCCTGAAATTTAGAGATAAAATCATGTGTAGCAACCACCCTCCCCCTCATCTGTGGTAAGTTAGCTTCTTGTACAGCACGAGTAGATATATCCAACAATATGTTTAAGGCGATGTTTTTTCTTTCAGATTCCGGATCGAAAAAAAAAAGAATCATATTTTGGGGAAAAAAGCAGATCGCTGCTCTTTGATCAAACAATTCAACACTCGATTTAGAGCCTGTTTTGGGCCAGGAGAAAAACTGGGGTCCATTCTCTAAGGGTTGCTTCAACTGTAGGGGAAAGGGGCTGGGCAGGGGGGTTACAGAGGGGGGAGAAACAGCATTGCGGAGGAGTGAATGGTCCTTGGGGGACGTAACCCAGGCCGGGAGGGACGTAGGGACCAGCGAGTTGCTGAAAAAGCAGTCGTTGGTGAAAACTCCATACTTCCACCCTTTGACGAGCCAGGTGGAAATAGCTCCCACGGAGCTCCTGGGTGTCATTGAGGTGGTAAACAGTTCTCCTCTGTCGGCGTTCGTGAGAGGCGGGGGAGGCCGCCCCCTCTCCCTTCTTAGTTGCCTTAGGAATTAAGCTGTAAGGGAAGGGTTGCAGGGGTGTAGCGGTTGCATGGAAACTCGCACGACTCTCTCCTCTACACTTTACGCTGCTTGGTCCTCTGTCGCCTGGAAGCAGTTCGATCTACTTTTCCCTTTCTCCAACAGTTCCAGCAATTCCTCCAGTGACTCGTGGTCCACAATCAGAACGGCCAGTTGAAAATAGGAAATACTCTATTTTGGATAGGCTATTTTACGTCTCTATTCTACCTGTCTGCGTTACAACAAGCACGAATGAGAAAGCGAACCCAGTCTGGAACCTAAACCACCTGACGTTAAGTTAAACATTCCGCCATTGCAGTCACGGGCACGAAGAACATTCAAAGGATTAATTTATTCAGCATTTTCTAACATAGGCTGAGAAGATGCTTTCGGGTTAAGATTGACACTTGTTTATATGTGTGTGGGATATGGAAATGTTGGGAGTGGTCCCAGGTTCCATTCCCGGCGTTGACCAAACATCGTGAGGACGATTGGGGCGCTACTGGGAAAGAAGAAGTAGCGGGCTCGGATCTCGAAATCCAGAGAAACAGCGACGATGGGACTGGATGCGAAAACCCGGCTGGAAAACCTTGGCTTTAAAAGTACAGTTGCGCCAAGGAGTTCAGTTGTGGTTGCTTGAATCACTGACACAACAAGCCTGTTTATACTTTGGTACAGCACTCTACATATGAACACATAAACTACATTTATACATTTCTTGCCTCCCAAACTTTCTTTAGTAATCAATGCCTTTTAGATACCACAGATAGGCTCAAAGTCTATTAATATTTCCTGTATATGAACAATATTCCTTCTAGACCCAAAACTCTTCCGACAGTCCAATTTTCTCTCATAGTTATGGACATTGTATTCCCATCCGTTAGTCTCACATAACGAAGATATTATACCCTAATAATTATTACCAAACGACAGAAAGTTTTCACTGAAACTATTTCTATGTACATTCCCCCCCAGGACAATTCTTCTGAAGTATATTTTCCATTTACTCATTGTAATGACTTCTCAAGTAAGGCGCAATTTACATTATAAATGTTTCTTTGCACAATTTTTCTTTCCGAAGGTTACGAATAAATTGCAAGCTGCTACGAATAACAATATTATCACTAATTTTCAATAACACAGACACAGATGTTTAGGGTCAATTTGCGCTAAAGGTATATTATCATTTACAGTTATACCTAGAGATAGTGTGATATTCTGTTCTAGGAGTATTTGCAATAGACAAATGGAAAATTTGTTTAGTTTCTTCATCTCTCTATGTTAATTGCGACAATGAGGATGGACGATAAATTATTTGAAATTGACGAGTTTTCCTTAAATTTCGAAGTTATGCACAGATAGGGTAATCGGGACTGGGCCTATAGTTTAAAGAGGAATCCTAATCACTAACCGAGAGTCGTTGATTGCAAGGAGGCAACGGATAATTAAATTAAAAGGACGAAGAAACACAAACACATTTCTAAAGCACCAAGTCCTTACCAGAATGTTGATGGCCAGATCGTTAGTACCCCTTTCGAAATGTTCGGGTGCCGTCCACTCAAAACAGATATATTGAACATGTTACAATACAGGTGCAATGGTGCTTAAGTATTACGGAGGTTATTGGCCGCTTTTAACATATTTATATACTTTTTTTTTTAGGACTTCCATTTTCCGATTTGTTGTTTCGTAGGAGGACCGTAGAGAAAATGCTCAGATTCGTCCTCCACGACAATAGAATTCAAGAAATGTTTATTCCCGCAAGCAGTTTTCAGAATGTCTTTAAGGAAACTTGTTCACTCGCTGCTCCATAGTGATTACGAAACGACACCCTTACACCTCGCTCAAAACATGGCGGCATAATTCCTAGAATGCCCATCGCAAGTTCATGAAGTGATTGCCAGGTTGGGGATTATTGATCACACTACATCATGAACGCGTTACTCTACAGATAGAATGCACACGTGGGACAATATAAAATCAGTCTCATTACTTAATTGTCGGACTGTGTATATCTTTACGCATTTTGAACTTTCAAAATGAATCGCATTAGTAGATGCCCTGGCACCCCCAGTGCGCTCCCCTATGCCTAGCCTCTCCGCGTTAAACACTACAATGAGGATGAGCGGTAAATTTATGAAACTGATTGGGAACAAGCTCACTGTTCATGCCTTGCGTAGGATTCGAACCCAGGACGTAGACATCCGAAAGCAACTGGCTACTGAATGTGACACACCACGAGCCACTGGACCACACACCTTTTCTTCTTCCCATCTCTTTCCTGTTTTGTCCATTCGTTTGACTATTTCATTTAATACAGTTCCTCTCATTTGTGCGTGTGTTTGCTAGCCCGTTTCAGATGAAGCATTTTCTGCAACTGAAGAAATCTTGTAGCATATAGTAGAACCAAGGCCAAAAGAGCCTGCGCGGACCCACTATTTCTGCGCATCGTTCTCTCTCTAGAGGGGAGGGGCAGAGTGAAGCATGCCCCCTTATGGCGGGAGGGAAAGTGTGCGGAGACTTCTGGCCGAAGGTCCTTTTCCTTGTGGTCGCTCTATACTACCATAGCATATTTCACAGATAGAATCGGTCCTCAGTTTCTTATCATTTCCAATTGCAAAATGAATTAGAAGCGAGTTTTAGTCACAAGCATGGCGGCGTCACAAGCATAGACGATGTACATCATCACATTTTTAAAGACAATAACTATAACACCGAGAGGAAAATTCATTTTCTACGATAAGCTTTTTGATGCACATCAATAGCGTTGCTTAAATGCATACTTCATAGTGCAAAAATACACATTTGAAAGAGTACTGTCTGTTTCAATTGGAAACAATTACACTGGGTCATGAAGGGAAATATCACAATAGGTGAGGTTCGTGGTTAGTTCATATTGCAAGAAACACGTGTGGAGCTTCAGCTTGTTTACATGATATCTCGGAAACAAAATAAACATTTCCTCTTTCAAATTGCATCTCTTCCTCTTTAAATTTATTAGTTGTTAAATGAAAAGCGACCAACTCGGTATATCTTTCGTGCTGTATATATTGTCTTATGTTTTCTGCACGCTTCGTATTGCAACCACAAATACTAACAGCAATTTTACGCGAAATGCTTCCGTGATAGAAATGATATGAGGTTTTTGGAAGTATTTATGCTATCAAGAAATGTTAAAGAAAATGCTTCCGTCTAAAGGGGCCTTATTGTCATTCTAATGCTTTCAATTCTTGTTATTTAACTTTTCGTTGCTGTCGTACTTTTTTATGCTAACCGCGACGATAAAATGGGAGTGAGGAACTTAACATTAATAGGATATACAGTACGTATAATGGAACATCTATGCTTATCCAAAATTCAATACTACACTTTCTTCTTGAGATGGATGCTAACCGTTTCGTCGAACACACCTATTGTAAACAGATTTATACTATATCGAAGATTTTCTTGTGTGTGTTTCGATGTCACTTAGACATTTTCTTTATTTTTAATTTTTTTTTTGTTATTTTGTCCATCGGAAGTCACCTTCATGTCATTTCTTATAATTGGACATTTCTTACATCCGCTGTCCTTTTACTCATGATCTCATTTCTCGCTGTTGCTATCCTCTCTCTTTTCCACCATAGTTTTTTCATGTCACTTCCCTCGTCCCTGACTGCTGCATTTCCTTCTTGAGCTGGAATCTCGTTACTTTACGTCTCTTTTCTACCTCGTTACATTAATCGTGATAATGAGGATGAATGGGGAACTGATGAATCGTGCATATCCTAACCAGGATGTGAACCTGCGACCTGTCTATCACCTTTCTGTGGTTATATTCTGTTCTACATCTCTAGATTCATCGCGACGATCAGGATGGATGATCAGTTCAATGAAATATCCATGCCTTACCCAGATTTCGAACGTAGCACAACCACTGTGCCACAACGGGTGGCATTCCCTTCTATTAACAAACCCTTGGAAAAGGAGATCGGGCTGCCTCTGTGTTCCTTCTTTGCCTCTTGTCGCCATGTTTTCAGTCTTCCACTACATTACTCTCCATGTTTCGAACGCCATACTTCTTGAGTTGATAACGAAAGCATTCTTCATTATGACGTCACACCTTCCGCAATCAATTTCCATCATTATTCAACCATTAAACTCTGTTATACGATTATCGATTAGTTGTACCTCAATCCAAATGGCTCTACGTGAGAGTCAAACAATATTACTAGATAACTAAGGATTACTATGTAATAGGATATACGTGGAAACAAGTTGTTAGCTGGAAGAAAACTGGCATAGATAAAATGGCAAGGTATAGATAGGTTCGTAAATAACTAAAATTATGAATAAGATATCTAATTATAGGTATGCAAAGAAAGAGATAGACATAAACCTTACTTATTGTTAGACATGAAAGATAGGGACAATAGGGTGTGGTGGTCGCAATATATATATATATATATATATATATATATATATATATATATATATATATATATATATAAGTTAATAGGAAAAAAATTGGAAAGAAAGGAGAGACATTAGTCTCAGTTAGGTTTAAAGTTAGTAACAATAGGATGCGCTGGTCGCATTCTAAAAAGTGCAGTTGTGCAATATATAGAGTTAAGTTCATAGGATAAAAAAATTTGGAAAGAAATTGAGAGACATTAGTCTCAGTTAGGTTTAGGAATTGAAAATTAGGGACAATAGGATGCGCTGGTCGCATTCTAAAAAGTGCAATTGTGCAATATATAGAGTTAAGTTAATAGGATAAAAAGTTTGCAAAGAAATTGAGAGACATTAGTCTCAGTTAGGTTTAGGAATTGAAAATTAGGAACAATAGGATGCGCTGGTCGCATTCTAAAAAGTGCAATTGTGCAATATATAGAGTTAAGTTAATAGGATAAAAAGTTTGGAAAGAACTTGAGAGACATTAGTCTCAGTTAGGTTTAGGAATTGAAAATTAGGAACAATAGGATGCGCTGGTCGCATTCTAAAAAGTGCAATTGTGCAATATATAGAGTTAAGTTAATAGGATAAAAAATTTGGAAAGAAATTGAGAGACATTAGTCTCAGTTAGGTTTAGGAATTTAAAATTAGGAACAATAGGATGCGCTGGTCGCATTCTAAAAAGTGCAATTGTGCAATATATAGATTTAAGTTAATAGGATAAAAAGTTTGGAAAGAAATTGAGAGACATTAGTCTCAGTTAGGTTTAGGAATTGAAAATTAGGAACAATAGGATGCGCTGGTCGCATTCTAAAAAGTGCAATTGTGCAATATATAGAGTTAAGTTAATAGGATAAAAAGTTTGGAAAGAAATTGAGAGACATTAGTCTCAGTTAGGTTTAGGAATTGAAAATTAGGAACAATAGGATGCGCTGGTCGCATTCTAAAATGTGCAATTGTGCAATATATAGAGTTAAGTTAATAGGATAAAAAGTTTGGAAAGAAATTGAGAGACATTAGTCTCAGTTAGGTTTAGGAATTGAAAATTAGGAAAAATAGGATGCGCTGGTTGCATTCTAAAAAGTGCAATTGTGCAATATATAGAGTTAAGTTAATTGGATAAAAAATTTGGAAAGAAATTGAGAGACATTAGTCTCAGTTAGGTTTAGGAATTTAAAATTAGGAACAATAGGATGCGCTGGTCGCATTCTAAAAAGTGCAATTGTGCAATATATAGATTTAAGTTAATAGGATAAAAAGTTTGGAAAGAAATTGAGAGACATTAGTCTCAGTTAGGTTTAGGAATTGAAAATTAGGAACAATAGGATGCGCTGGTCGCATTCTAAAAAGTGCAATTGTGCAATATATAGAGTTAAGTTAATAGGATAAAAAGTTTGGAAAGAAATTGAGAGACATTAGTCTCAGTTAGGTTTAGGAATTGAAAATTAGGAACAATAGGATGCGCTGGTCGCATTCTGAAAAGTGCAATTGTGCAATATATAGAGTTAAGTTAATAGGATAAAAAGTTTGGAAAGAAATTGAGAGACATTAGTCTCAGTTAGGTTTAGGAATTGAAAATTAGGAACAATAGGATGCGCTGGTCGCATTCTAAAATGTGCAATTGTGCAATATATAGATTTAAGTTAATAGGATAAAAAGTTTGGAAAGAAATTGAGAGACATACAGTTAAGTTAATAGGATAAAAAAATTGGAAAGAAAGGACAGACATTAGTCTCAGTTAGGTTTAGGAATTGAAAGGTAGGGACAATAGGGTGTGGCGGTTGCACTCTAGAAAGTGCAGTTGTGCAATATATACAGTTAAGTTAATTTTGGATACATAAGTTATTTTGGATACATGATCACGTAATGAAAGCAAAATACGAAAGTTACTGCTGTGTTGAGATTTATGTGTAAAAGTTTCAGAAGGTATTATACATAAATACCGTCACTGGATAGTTAGGTTAGCTTTAGATAAGTTGCAGGTTACGTAGAGAACAAATTAATTTGCCGTATGGTTAAGCAACTGTCCCCATGACATCCAATCTGTAGCCATCTTACTCCCTAACCATCATCATTGCAAGATTTCCAATTTCGATTTCTTGAATCTTGCATTGTTCATTGTCATCGTGAGGCTCAGGCATGGGTGTCTGCAGGGCCAGCAACCCTTTGGTTACATGTGACAAGTAAAACGAATGGAAGGATAGTGCAGGATGACAAAGACAATAAATGGGTGAAAACATATTAATTATTATAACTGAATTTTGAATGTGAATTTAGTATTGTTTATTTTACTTCGCCTTTATGCCACTTTTTTGGCTAATCGTAAAGATGATGATGATTGATGAGATTGATGAAGCGACACTCATAAGGAAAATCCATGGGCAGGTCTGGACTCCAATGTGGAACTCCTGACCCACTATGATAACTACTCCGCTACGGAGGTCGGCGTTGGGCTAAAATTACCAGATTAGGACACTGAGAATTAGCTTATACTTGATAAAACGGGTATGGTGTAGTTCTAGTGTCAGTTATCTCAGTTCGAAGGTCATGAAATGCATGAAGGCTAATCAGGATTTGGTTTAACAAATTGTGTGCAACATTGACCATGAAATCTCTGCATTTTACTGGAAATAAAATCGGAAGCATAATCTGACAGGTTGATTGATTAATTTGGTTTATTTTTACTTCATTTTCTGAAACTCTTGACTAATCGTGAAGATCAGGATGAGTGATGATGTGATGAAATTGACGAACAAATACTCACAAAGAACACCCATGCTCAGGCCACGATTCGAGCCAAGGCACCCTGTCGTCTCAGCATTCTGTGATAAGCACAGACTTGACTATCCTATATGCTCTGCAAATTATTTTACAACCCTAATGTGAACGCAGATGATATTAATGGACGGATGATTCCAAAATGAAGTAAATGTCCATACGCTTCATCTGTTTCAAAACCAGGACTTTCCACTTTCGAGATAATGATATCAGCACAAAGTCTATTCAGGTATTCCCCTCCTGCAGGCATCCATGGCCTCCAGCCTTGATAGTCTCCAGCATCTCTTCTTGGTTAGGAATAGCATTGGCATCGAGAGACAAGTGGGAACGGCGAAGAGGCTGGGTCTAAACATGCTGTTACACTAAAATTATCTCCACACACCAGAGAGTTTCTGTGCTACCGCTATTTCTGAGATAGAGTATGGGTTTCTATGCTTACTTTAGTGAGTAAGGGGTCTCCGGCTACTTAGAGGCGGCTGGAGACCCTATAGTCAATAAGGGTGGTCTCCGGCTGCTGTATGGTGGCTGGAGCCACCACATAGGTATATAGGGGTCTCCAGCTGCTTAGAGGCGGCTGGAGACCCCATAGTGAATAAGGGTGGTCTCCGGCTGCTGTATGGTGGCTGGAGTCACCACGTAGAGTATAAGGGGGTCTCCAGTTGCTTAGAGGTGGCTGGTGACCCCATTAATGTGTAAAGTAGTTCACCCTCCAAGTCCCCTCTTAGTTCCTGGTAGTTCGTAGTTTATATTTTCTTTTTAGGTGTGTGTGTGAGAGAGAGAGTGTGTATGCATACATGCGTGTGTGTATGTATGTATGTGTGTGTGCATGGGTCTCTCTTGTCCCTTTCGGCGCTCACTACGGATTGTTGGGTACCGGGCGCGCCTCTCTTGCACGTCACCCGGGAACTCGGGGGGACTCATTCCCACGTGGAGGGGGGATTAGGAGGGTAGGAGGGTGGAAGGCATGGAGGTACCCCACATCCCCCTCCGACCTGGGCTCCCCCATTGGCCAGGATCTCCTCTGCGTGCTTGTTTTCCCCCTAGGGGACATTGGGGGCTCAAAGGGGTCTCAAGAGGCCCTCAAAGGGGCCTAGGGGAACTCGCAAATGGCCCAGGGGGACTAAAGGGTCAAGTTGGATCTTAAAGGACCCAGGAGACACTTAGTTCTTAGGGAGGGAGACTCAAGGAGCCAGGGAAGGAACATCTTGAGAATAGAACTCCAGTTCCGCGGGAGCATGTAAAAAAATATAATAATAATAATAATAATAATAAAAAGGTCAGGGCAGCGATCTGCACCAAATTATGCAGCCATCCAGGAACAAGGAGTGCAGCATACACAGGTAGGTTTTGTAGTACTTTGTGTAGTATAATGTAATGTAATGTAACACATGTAAAATATGTATCGCTTGAGAAGTTAAACAATTTGCACGTATGATGTTGATTATGCATTCAAAAACACGTTACAGTTATATTTTAGAGTAACATTATTTCTTATTTTACAAATATATTTTGTACTTGCATGAATTGAATCATCGAAATTAAATTCCATTTTGCAGTATTTGTCAGCAAATTTTAGGGTTTGAAAATTCGTAACCATCACGTAGTATACCGTTATATGTAAATATCAATGAGCGTGATGTGCATAATTTGGCTAGAAATTACAAAGACAAGATCGTAAATAACTTTGAACTAGAAGCCTATTAACGTGAACAGACCGTATTTCTTTCAGCTTGCTTTCTTCAATACAACATGCGTTGAAAATAATTTAAAGTTTTTCTTCCAGAGTCAAGAGAGAAAAATCCTGCCGGAACAAAACCACTGAAAACTAAGACGCCTCGTTCAATCCCAGGTGCTACTGTACACGTCAAGGGAAAAATAAACATTTAACATTTGTAAACAATGTATGCTTTACCTACAATATTTATTGCTAGAATATTTTTGTAAGGTATGGAGAAAGCATACAAGTGGATTTAAGTAGTCAGCACAACTGAATGAAACTGTTAAAGGTGGCCTTGAACTATCCACTAAGAAGACACTTTATGTGGGGCAAAAATATTGCTTTACATGCGGGTACCAGGGCTAAGATCTCAATGCTGCAAACAGCATGATTGATTGATTGATTTAGTTTATTTTACTTCACATTACTGTCACTTTTGGCGAATCCAGAAGATGATGATGAGTGTTGACATAATGAAATTGGTGAAGGGACACTCACGAAGACCAACCATGGCCAGGCAGGGATTTGAACCCGGGACACTGTGAACAACACGATGAAGTGTCTACGTGCAGGCATTCTTGTAGTATACATACCTATTGCCAACGTTGTTGAAAATCAAAGAAGCGAGATTTAAAAGTGGCATAGGCTGGGTTAAAAGCCTCTGCCATCTCATATTGCCATAGTGTTAGAATGCACGGAACTATGCTGGGAGATTTTTTCTCCTTCACTGTTTTTGGACTTCGAAGTGAAGTGACGATGTGATTAAAAATGGCCTACATAAAACAGATATAATTACGAAAATGTATCATTAAAAGAACAACAGTAGGAAGAGGATTTCATGAATCTCATGCTTATTTTATCCTCAATTTTAAGTTGTGGAAGTTATGGTTGATGCCTACCTGTATTCACGACTTGAAGCTCATCCTCATACGGAAACCGACGTTATGCGTCGTTGTCAATAGTTGATCATCATCAATAAATTTTATTACACTTACAGCTTTACATTTGGCTGTTTATGCCGAGCATACATTTTGAATACATAAAGAAACACATTTGGTATAAATTTCTACACGTAAAGTTTAATATATTCTTAAATAACTTGTTTGTATATAACTACATTTACTCATTCGTTTAAATATTACTATTTCATATTAGCTTGTCTCAAAAAAGCAAGTATGGAAAAGACACATTAACTTTTGATAATGTTTTGTACAAAATCTTTCGTTTTTCTGCATGCATAAGACCTTCCAAAATAATTTGATGAGCATCACCTATTGAATTACCACAAACACAATTTGAGGATTTTAAAATATTTAATCCATGTAGTCCAATGGTAACTGGATTCTTTCTCTCATCAATAGTTGATAGCAGCCCTGGCCCAAAACCATGGTAACGGTTGAAGTTTTTGCGTGCGATGACGTGTGACCGGCCAAGTGAATGCATCACTTCAATGTGAAGTCACAGAAATGACAAAACGACAGTGTTGCAGTATGCAGATATTAAACACCAGAACAAGAACAATGTCTAGATGAGGATGTGTACTACAGGCTGTGGAAAAGGAGATACGATAGCCACTAACGCCGTCAAACTGTTGGGCGGGAACTTTACGTCACATACCATGATGAAGTAATAGGATCTGAGTTGATTATGTCCTTTTCGATTAGTCCACTCAGAATTAGTTCACTTCATCAAATGATTTACTAAATCTCATCAATTTACATTGTCGAATTCATTATTTTAGTTTTGTTTTTTTTTGGTTTAGGTACAATATCTTCACCGAAGAGAAAATTATGTTCATTTCTTCGTTTTCCTTGACCCTGTACATCCAGGGTCAAGGAAGTCAGTATTAAGGTGTGTTATATTATACAGTGTACGTACAACTATAGATTGAATTGTATCTTCTCCAAATATGATGTATAAAGAAACAAACTGCCGGAGAACTAAGTGAGGTGAGTGTACAATTTTATATTACTATTATAGTGGAACCACAAGCAAAGAAACCTGCGCAGACTCGCGACTCCTGTGCACCGTACTCCAGTGTGGAGGGGAGGGGGAGAGTGGAGCATGCTCAATTATAGTCCGAGTTGAACGGAAGAGGAGGAAGCTTCTTTTTCTTGTGGTCGCTCTTGTAAGTAAGGGGAACTGTGATTGGCCATTCGTCTATTTTATCACTTCTTCATAATCTCAATTGACTTAAATGGCCGGAAGAGCAAAGTAAATTTTATCAAATATAAATACAAACACGTACCGTTTAATAAATAACCAAAATGGAATGAAAAGTTAGCAGTTTGTATTTTTATTGCTTTATGTGAATATGTAGGGAAAAACCGAGAGAGAATTGTACACCAATGGCAAAGAAATGGTAGGCGAAGTATTTACCAGGATTATACTCCCTACATTCCTGCTCATAATAAGGAGTCGAAGGTATCTTGCTTAAGGATCTTTCTTCGATGTAAACCTAAAAGTTGACTTTTCAGATTACGTACATAATCTTCTGGGCAGAAATGCGAACTGCAGATTCTAGCATTAGCATGATTCACGTTAGCGTTTCCACACGAATCCAAAGCTCGGTGACCGAAGAATCCTTTTGAAAAACGTATATAACGTATATATTATGTTCAACGTACTTGGAAGATGTATCTTGTGCTGAACTAAAATAAATAATAATAACAAGTGGTGTGCGGTATCTCGGAAAGTCGGGACCGGGATAGGAAAGAAAAATTCCGTCCCTATCACGACTTCAGCAAATGACTTCCCTAAATTTCTGGATCCCGAGCAGTCGGGAAATACCGAATGGTCATTTTAAAACGGTATTAATTCTTGACGTTTTCTACATTGCAAGTGTCTGGAACTTATCGGAAATTGTTAGTTTTCATTCCAGAAATGCAAAGAAAATCACTTAAGGTGAAAATGAGAATTTGAGATTTCCCGACTAGTCGAGGAATTGCGAATATTTCCCGTCCCGAATGTCGGGATTTAAAAAAAATTCCCGTTCCGATCAAAAATATTCTGTCCCGCATAACAATAAGTACCTATCTATATTTATTTTCAATTTGTCTGAAGCCACAAAATGTAAATGAGTGGAAATGCTCATTTGTGTACTCTATTTCGTGTGTTCAGTTTCTGGCATGGTTTCCTATCTGCATAGTGCAACACTAGCGCATAGATTTGGAATTCATTTCATGGATAAATTCACCTCTTACCGTCGTTTCGTCATTACGAGTAAACAACGGATTGGCCCAACCTATACTTCTAATAACCTTGAGTTGATAGTCTGTTGACTGATCATTCAGCTATGATTATAGCGAAAATAACCTAATATATAAGGTAGCGCCATCCAAAAATTGCCGATCATGCACGAGCGCGTGACGTCATATGGGAGGCTCGGTTATGCTCGGTGCCCATTCGGTTATGTTCATTGGGGGCTTGCGAGTTTCAAAGAGGGAAAGTGTTTTATTACTTTGAGGGGGAAATATTAATTATCATACTTCGGGATGGTATTGAGGTATTCCTTTAATGATTAGTAACATAATTAAAACATGCTACTTTTAAAAGAGGGAAAATTGCACATGCCAACGTATTATAAAAAAACATGTTTCTGAAATCTGATCGCTATATTACAAAGAAGGTTGTCCGTGTTCTCATTAGCATTTCAGATTTCATCATTTCATAAATCGTATAATGATTTTAATAAAAAGCGTTGCATGCTAAAGAAGAATTGTATAGTGAAAGAGTTACAAAGAAATAATTGATTGACAGATTTGGCATATTTTTGCTTTTCTGTCTTATTTTTAAATATGAAAGGAAAACCCATAAGCGGTAGTCCCCCCTCCCTCCCATCGTTCCCTTTCTTTGTTTCTACAAGCCGGCCTCCGTGGTGTAGTTTAGCACATCGCGCTTCAACGCCAGGGGTCCGGGTTCGAATCCTGGCCTGGGCATGGATGTTTGTGAGAGTTCGTTCATTCATCAATTTCATAATTTCATTAATCATCCCTATCTTCGCAAATTAGCAAAAGTGGCACAAGAAGCGAAGTAAAATAAAGCAAATCAATCTTTATTTCCACATGTACTATCACATTTACTAAATTCTCAATTTTCTCAGCGTCGTAGTGCGCTCAGAGGGCTGCATATCGGTCAGAATCGCTTACTAGGCCCACCTGGCTGGTCGGGCGGGCGAGTAAAACTATATACCTGAGTTTTGACCCGTCAAGCATCGAAAGTCCACGGGTAACTGGAAGGCCTTGCAAGACGAAGCTCGCTTATCTTCAGCGAACGCTCATTCCGGTTTTGCACCGTCTCCAGATACATGAGTCACGCAGTCACCGTTGCCAACTTTTAGATTCTAAACTGTTCTAGGAGCACTTAAAATATTCATCACTTTTATCAATTTGAAATTGCAGACATTTATTCCTTCGTAGAAAACATTTGTATCACTCAAACCCAGTGGCGGAGATTGGGTTCCAAAACTAAGGGGCCAAGGTGCAAAAGTAGAGGGGGGGCAAGTACAGTTTAATTTCCCTTGATACATGAGGTTAGCGTGGTGCAAAAGTGTCAAAAAGTCGGGGGGGGGGGAGGCAACTGCACTCTCTCGGTCCCGCCCCTAATTGCCGCCACTGCTGACACCTGTAAAGGAGTACGAACCAAGTTTCGCAAAAAGTGCCATCGTAAATATTTTGGAACTTTGTGTTACTGGTGGTTGTTCTACATTATACTTTTGGGGGGTGCTCCCCCAGTGGTAGTGTCGTCGCCTTGTAATCAAGGGGTACCAGGTTCGATACCCGGTGGAGGCACATGGTGGTTCGGATCCCACTTTAAACTATAGGTCCAGTCCCGATTAACCTTATTGTGCATAAATTGACCAAATAAATGAATCAATCAATCAAACAGATTTTCTCTCTCGTGTAGTTTTGCCAATTCAATATCCGAATTAGTTGCTCAAGATCCCCCCCCCCTTGAACACTAAGGCACGATGGTCCATAAAATGGAACATGAAATCAGAATTTGCATTATAAAAGGCTTTTGAATATTGTCATCTCTTTCAACAAATCGTCGTTCGCTCATGTTGTTGTAACACCATTAATCCTTGTTTCCATGATATGAAAAACTCAATATGCTGACCAACGCAGAAATTTATTTTATTTTAAAACATAAACTAAACGTAACGTTTCAACCTTCTAGCAAGGTTTTCTTCAGACTCTCTACCCAGTACAAAAAAAAAGTATGTTGTTGCTAGTTACCTAGTTCCACAGACCGCATTGATAGTAATACGATGCAAAATATTATTGTTAGCTTGTATCTTCATACGGGTGCAAATTGCAGGCAATGCTACTTACACATTTCAACAAACGAACAACGTAAAAATGAAACCGAGAGGAGATTTACGATTTCAAGACCAGAAAAGTGACATAAAATGAACAAGACACAAAAACCTATTTGAAGACCTTCGAAACAAATTTGGAGAATGTGTGGTAGTTGGTTTGACATAATAATGAAACTAATTTGAGAAGTTACAAAAATCTTAGGTACAGTGGCGTAGCAACATATCGCGAGGCCCTGGGCGAGATTAGAATGCAGGCTCCATCCGTTCTTTAAGTTTGGGCCTCCCCCATGGCGCAGTGGTAGCGTCTTTGCCTTGTAATCAAGGGGTCCCGGGTTCGACACCCGGTGGAGGCACAAGTGGTTCGGATCCCACTTTAAACTGAAGGTCCAGTCCCGATTAGCCATACTGTGCATAAAGTGGACTTAAAACACCAACTCAAACCAAACGTTCTTTAAGTTTGAAATATCAATGTGAATCGATATACAGTCATCAAGGAAACGTCAGCAAATTATTATATTTATATAATAGCCTATAATAATAATTAATTTCTGACGAAAATTATATTTAATAGTACGCGACAGAGAAATTTACACTTGGCAGAGCTACATTAACACGCTGCTGGAATTTTCATTAACCAAGGCAGTAGTAATAGTATGTTTTTTTAAGATGTTCTTTAGACAGTAAGACAACTGAAATATCCTTAAATAAGAACCTTTAAATATAACCTATATATTATTTAATGAGTTGTTCTTTGTTTCCTCATTTCAAAATTTGTAGGATGTAAATGTCACAAACCATGGCTTAAGTAGAAAATATCGAAGGACGCACATAAAATGTCTGTGCTTGATAGAGCGGGGGGAAGGGGCTGCGCTAAACAACAATCCTGTCTAGGGGCCCAAAGTATCTACCTTCAAGGTCTTCGACACAATCGGTTTCAACATCAACAATTCTTAAAACGATAGTCATTTGCACCATAAGTATGAAATCTTTGGTGTAATCAATTGATACAGCTAATTTGACTTTTTTAATTAGCAATTTTGACTTTGTTTCTCATAAATTGTACCAGTTAACTTTGAATTTTAGGACTTAAATGATAATAATAACTGTGAATCTCATTTTGTTCTTACGTCTTAATGTTCTTGTAATATTAAATATTTGACGCAGTGGCGTAACAAAATCGTAAAGTACGCGTTAGAATGGCTGGTTGTGGCTGCACTTACATTAATAACTATACAAATCGATGCTCTAACTCTGAATTTTCACATATTACAACATATCTTTCTTTGACATTTATGTATTCAAAAGAAGAAAATACCAATACTTACTTATCCCTTCCCCCAAACAGAAGGCGGTACAGGATACAGAGAACACTGGAAGCTAGTGTAGAGCTATCAGGGAGAAGAAACTTTCCTAAAGCACTTGATTTCAGATTTAAACACATTCCTGAAACGTAGAACTTGATCATGAAATTCGGAAGATAAATCATCTTCGTGCCCGTTACAGAGGGCAATAGCTGCATCTGAAGTTAGGAACGAAGGAAGAACTGCTAATATTATCCATACCCTTGTTCAGTTTAAAACACCAGAAGCATTTAAATGCCCCATACTTTGCTCCGTGGCAGTTTGAGGAGCTTTATCATTAACATATTAAAATCGGGTAGGCTATGCAAGGTCACGAGACAGGAGAAAAATGGATAAAAATGTCCAAGCAATTTTTGCGTTGATGTTTCACATGAGAAATGAGAATTATTTTGACTTTCTCGGGGCCCCTTAGGCTTAGAGCTCCCGCCCGCCTCTGATTTGACGTATTCATTCAAATTATAACGTTAAACTAGAATATAAAGCCAGATAAAAAAGTTTTAATTTTATTGCTCACAAAAATTAGCCTTTTATATCTTTCTCACTTCCATTTATTACGTTTTTCGTATCAACCTCATGGGACGGGAGGCCCCTACATGCGCGAGGCCCAGGGTGGTCGCCCAGTTCGCCCACCCCTTGCTACGCCAATGGGTATACAACCTCAAGGCACCTGCGGCTAGCAGAAATTCAAATATTTCCATGCGTAGTAAAATATAATGGCCGTTGGAAACACTGACAGCAGCGCTCGCGTCTACTTGCAAGAACTACATCGAGTCTCACGGGTCTTCTTAAGACCCGGGTAATAGAAAAACCTGGCAGGCATCGATGCCTGTGCGCAACTGTGACGTGAAGCTCGCTTGCGCGATGTCGAACACATGGGCTTAACGTGCGTGTTGCATAATATTGTAGGCGCGCCTCCTCGCAGACGGGTTTTTTCCGGGTCTTGTGCAGGTCTGTAAGTGCGCTGTTCTAACAACTCCCCCACGGAGCTCGACAAAGGCCTCCGAGGTACTACGGGCCTCACAGAACGTCACAGGAGTATTATCGGATTATAAATTATGGATATTAGAGTTTGAATAATAAATATATAAAATATATCTATAAATAAAAAAAACACCCGTTCTTTATTTATAGAATTTCAAAGAAAGCGACAGTTTGCCAAACTAGACAATATTCTATTTTATTCTCAGGACGATAAATATAGAATGCATAATCGAAAAAAAATTGGTAACTATAGATTGACACAGAATTGAATAAGCTGATTTTTGATGTAACTCGTTTTTATGTGGTTCTACTGGTTAACTTTTAATTGGAGTCCAAATTTGAATGTTCGTAATTTTTAATCCGATAGTAGTCCGGTATAATATATTTACAACATTTAACACAACGCAGTACAAAGCCTAATTATTTAGTTTTCTGACTGAATCGTTCCTTCTTATTCATTCAGTACTTTGCAATCATTTCCAAGAACATTTCAAATTTTACATAACATCAGAAATTATTAAAATAATACTGATATACTTAAAATCCAATCTTTACCGTTCTCCATAATGTAACTTTCTTTCTCAAATTATCAAGTGAAAGAAGAAATATACAATCTAGATAAAATTTTACTCTGCATTTAAAACTTACTGTAAATTCGAAAGAATCCCCAACCTTCTTCATATATTTATTTACTGTACAATAATTTACGAATCAAAGTTCCACATGCAAAACTTTTTGGAAAGTTTTGTGTGGAGGAAGAATGACGAAATAGTTTGTATGATAGTATTTTTTGACTTTGAAAACTCAATTCCAGTTTGTAATTTGCAGATATTTTAAATTTCTCTGGTTCAAATTTGACTGCAAGTTATCGTTGTCATAGGATTAAGAACTTTACAAACACATGCGTGCAGAAGACGAGCCAAATTGTACAAGTACGTTATGCTTCAAAATATACAGTACTGAAACTCGCGCATCTCGAACACGTGGTTGTGTTTGTCGACGGGGCATAGCTCCAGGTGCACGTGTTCGCAGTAGTGAAAAGGAAGTTGTGTTGTGCAGTTGTTGTTGGAAATGGGTCTCTCGACGGAGGAAAACGTATTCATAGTTGAGCATCATTTCCGCGGTCGTGAAGGTGGGCCGAGTTTGAAAAAGGTGACTGGTCTATATGCAACCCAAATGACAATCGTCCACTCCACATGCCCTAACCTAACCTTAGGTTTCCTGACAGTTATGCATCCCAAAAGTCATGATTGTTATTTGGGTTGTATATAGACCAGTCACTATATTGTAACATGTCTTATACTTTTGTTATTTTTTTCATTTCAGTACAGTATATTTTGGCGTATACTGTACTAATTTAACTAACTTAACCTACTCGAAATACTTGATGAGTGCTAGGAACATCAAACGTAAATGTCTTAACCTACTAATTCAAGCCTATAGAAATAGATTTATGATCACACGGTAAATGAAACTCTGAGAATTTTCATGGAAATATCTTAGTTCTTAGTTTAATTAAACAATAAAGGAGAAAAGTTACATAAACTCACAATGATTGACCGTGCAAGTGTACGAATCATTATTCGTTAAAGGACTTTGTCCGCAGATTTTCCATTTCCATTTCCATGTATGTCTGAGTTGTATAACCGGAAAATATACTCCAAGGCTGATATGCGACACACATTTGTACATTAACGAAGTAACTTGCATTACACTAATCATAGATTTTACTCTTTTTGACAGAAATGTAGTACAAAGAAATAAGAGTACAAAATTATCGACAGTGTATTTGTGAAATAACAAAATTAAACAAAGTTGCAAAACTTTCAATGATGGGTGTAATATTCACTCATACAATATTTACCATCGTGCATACAACAGTGAATGTCATTTCCAATAGCGTGAAAGTCAATACGCGATCTTCGAAATGCACATTTCCGACAATATCTTTCACAATAATGTGAACATACAAATCACAATCAACATCGGTTTGTGTTAAATAAATAAATTTGTTAGTAATTACAAATCCGACTTACATAAAATGTACATAACAAATCAGTTATTCTCACTACGTACTTCGCACTAGTTGAACACATTTTCAAGATATTGATAACTTTCCTTGTAATACTGTCGGTTAGGTTACGTTGTATATTTTGAACTTCTTTATTTAGTTAAAACAGGTTGAAAGAAGTTGTTTGTAATCTTTAATTTATTTGCATCATTATGCAGACGTATGTTTCTCATTTGTAAACGATCGAATATGTTTTCCAACAACGAAACATTGCTTGCAGTTTGTGCATATACCTTCGTCTATATATTTTTCTCTTTTTGGCAGCATAGTCTTCAGCCTGTTTAGGACACGTCTCCTTATTGCATGTCTTTCGTAGCGTACATCTCTGCAAACCTTATCAACACGTCCTACAAGCGAATCATATTGTGAAGATAAGTGTTTAGGAGAACTACACCATTTCCTCGATTATTTGGTACTAAAGTAATTGGGTGTAATTTTAGCAATGGCGCTGCAGTTGGCTTCAGCACGTTCTTTGGTGGAAAATACAGAAGTTCTGCTTTTGGATCTCGCACATAGTCTTCTTCACAATAATTGGCACTGCACACTTGCATTTTTTACATTTCGTCTACAAGCATGAATCCACTGTTTACTTACGCAATTATCGACTGAAAATCTATGATGTTTTATATCAGTTCCTTTAGTTTTCTGGTTATAGTTTTCATAGACTGCTACAGCACAATTAGACATGATTGCAGTCTACAAGTACAAAATTACAGTAAAAATAAATCGAACGCTACAGAATCAACAACCTGCTTGTTCAGATTTTTGCGACGTGTTAGTAGCTAAATGTGCCCCGCACCAAACCCAATTCTTCCCAGATGACGTAATGCATCCACGGACGACTGCGCGTACGTACTGCACATAGCAACGAGCACCCCCAAACCCGATCCTCCCAGATGTCGTAATGCATACGTACTGCACATAGCAACGAGCATTTCCTGGGAACAACTACTCGTATATATTCTGCATAAGCCATTCAACTTTTTTTTTCAGTGTGAGCCTTGCACGATAAAGCAGTCGGTCAACATCAATATTCTTCTTTCGTGTGCATCAGATTATATATAATTTTATGTTGTGACTAATTTTATCTAACACCACAGATTTAACCGATAATAGTGGCCAGCGGAACCTCAAAGTAGTCTTCACACGAAGTATTTTAAGTTTGCTGGAGGAAAAAAATAGATCTACCACAACTAATCATTTAGTTCATTCCAAAAGATTTCAGTTAAAATTAACATTGCACTTTTGCCTCATCATATTTACGATTAATGGCGTACTTGCTAATAGGACCATTTTAGCGAATTTAAATATGAAAGTTATGCTAGTAAATGCATTTAAAATTAACGAAAAAGCAGAAAAGGGTAAAAAATAAACTTAAAAATGATTACAAAAATGCAACAACAAAGGGGCAAAAAAATACTGCAAACTTACTTAAAAGTAAACAAAGGCAGGAAAATGCATAAACAATGCAAAATGATGTTTTCTGGTTCTAACATGAAGTGAATTGTACTAGTATGAGGTTTTTAATTGCCTTCAAGCCCCCGAAAAATATATGATTTCTCATCAACTTTCGAGCCTTAGTAATCATCTTCCAACATGGACGATAACAGTAGGTAAAGTGGGCTCCGGTCTCGATAACCGGAAACAGCTGTAATGAGACTCAGTTTTAAACCAATGAAAAATCCGCTTTTATGACTGTGCCACTTAGAGAGCTCTTGCATCATGGAGATCGGTTCTTGTGAATCTCTTGAACAGACAGAGTGGCCACTGGAACCCTGAGGAACTCCCCCAATGAATTTATCATGCTATTTCCCTTAAGACCACGCCTCCATCTTGGCGAAAGAAGTCTGAGGTAGGGGCTCTAGCCCCCGAACCCCAAGTGCTCCACGTTCCGTCCGTTTTCATTGTAGGATCGCGCATTACAAACGGCTCGCCCAGAGTCGGCGGCAAAGCTCGGGTTCGACATAATTGATGCACAGCCTCTTCTGATCTTGACTCTGCCGAAGAGAAAAACAGACGAAAGGCGAAACGTCTGGGAAGATTCTCCACCGCTGGAGGCCACCTTAAGCATTGGGGCCAACAGCGGCTGCAGGGCGGAGACCCATGCGTCTTACTAAATGTTGAAACTTGCGTAATAAAGAAGTACGCGTTCCGGCAGCTACACTGAGAGGGGACTTTCTCTGCTGCTTTCCCTCGGGAGAAGGTGCATTGATAACCACTGACAAATAAGTGATCGTTCTTTGAGTCAGGACTTGCTTTCGGGTTGGTACGATTCCTCAGGCTATCTACAAGTTACGCGTAGGCCTTCCGATAAGTAATGAATATGTATGAGATGCAGAGACAAAGGAAAAGAGAGAGAAAAAGCAAGAACGAGAAAGCGAAAGGAAGAAAGGGAGAGGATGATTGAGAAAAGAAATAGAGGGCAATAGAGAAAGAAAGAATGAAAAGAGACATGACAATAAAGAGAGAAAAAAGACGGAAAGACATGACAATAGAGAGTAAAATAAGGAAAAATCGATAAAGATACAAGAGGAAAGAAAAATAAATAATGAGAGAGAGAGAGAGAGAGGTGAATATAAGATAAAGAAAGAGAGAGGACGATAGAGGAAAAGAAAGAAAGAATAAAAGAAAGAGAAATGACAATAGAACGATAACGAGTAAAGAAGACATAAAAAGAAATAGTGAGAGAGAGAAGGAAAGGGGAAAATATAAGAAAGAAAGAAAAGAAGACGATACAAAAAGAAGAAATGGAGAGGATGATAGAGAAAAAGAAAGAAAGAGGACAATAGTGACAAAAAGAAAGAACTATATAGATACAAGAAGAAATAGAATGAAATAGTGAAAGACGAAGAAAAATAGAGAGAGAGGCCTGGTGTTTATAAATCGAGGCGAGACCCAGAACGAGACATGCATTTACAAATAAACACCATACAGAAGATGATACAGAAACAGATATACCAAGACGAGAAAAACCCCGGTAAACTCGTAAACTAAAGTGGACCGTCACTTGTTTTCCCCTGTCACTTCCAGTTTGCTTATGTTAGAGTTCTCCAGTGTTTCTATTTTACTCTACCTTTCTTCGCTGCCCAAAATATTCTAAAGTTAAATATTTATTACGTCCCTTCCTCTTTCTCTCGTCATTTCTGCTTTGTTTCTTGGCCTCTCTACACTTGTTTC
The DNA here is from genome assembly GCF_977018435.1 of Lepisma saccharinum. NCBI lineage: Eukaryota > Metazoa > Arthropoda > Insecta > Zygentoma > Lepismatidae > Lepisma > Lepisma saccharinum. The sequence goes on from NC_139251.1 coordinate 47,903,816, forward strand.
ATTTGGTGTGTCTGTTTATCTCTCGTCTCAATCTCTCTCTCTCACTCTTTCTTCCTTCATCTCTCGCTATCTTTCTTTCTCTATTAATTTCTCATTCTTTCTGATTCTGTACTTTTTGCCAGTTTCTTCCTATTCTACAATTATTTTTTACCTCTTTTTTCTCTTTCACTCTTTCTCTATCCCTCCTTATCTATCTCTATCTTTCAGTCTTTCCTGTTCTTTTTCTGTAGTTCTTTCTTTTGATTTCTCTCTATTTCACACTCATTCTTCCCTTCTGTCTTTCCCTTCCGCATTTTCTCTATCTTTGAGTCTTCCTCCAGTTTATGTCTTGTTATCATTCTCTAATTCTTTAATTACTTCAATCTTCATATTTCCTTTATTTTCTCTCATTCTCTGGACCTTCTGTCTTATTTTCTTTCTCTATTTCTTTACTTATTTCTATCTTCCTATTTCATGTTTCCTCTCATTCTCTCGCCCTTCTGTCTCTGTCTTATCTTTCTCTATTTCTTTTCAGGCCTCCCGATGGCGCAGTGTTAGCGTCGTCACCTTCTAATCAAGGGGTCCCAGGTTCGATACCCGGTGGAGGCACATAGTGGTTCTGATCCCACTTTAAACTGTAGGTCCAGTCACGATTAGGATTTCTGTGCATAAAGTGAACTGAAAACACCAACTCAATCAATTAATCTGTGCCTTTTCTTACTTCTATCTTACTAGTTCTTTTGCTTCATCTCATTATCTGGGCCTTCTGTTTCTGTCTTCTTATCCAATAAATATATAGCCCCAATCCGACCACTTACTGACATAAATGTTCTCCATGAAGGAAGCCCCGGAGGCAAAAAATGTCCGATTAACCCCCCATGAAATCGTCCCAAAAGGCCGAGAAAATTAAAAAATCGCTCAATCGGCCCTTCCTTAATGGTAAAAATGCCCTTTTCTCACGTCCTTAGCAACCGTTGCCACGGGCATTTCTTTTGCACGCATTGTTTCCTTCAATTCTTAATTGTCTAGATACATTATATTTCTCACAGATCAATAGCACACAGATGAATGAACTCCTGGCTTTGAAAAGGTGGCTCAAACAAGGGTGACATCTACATAATAAGGAGTTTCAGTCCAGATACAATTACGTATATGTTGGTAAACTCGATGCGAAAATATTATCTACATCGTGGTTGTTTTAATTAAATGTTTAGAGGTAAAATAACATACAATTACTTAGAGAGTTTGCGGTGCTTGTTGTTCACCATGGAAACGAACGTTGCTAGGGAACTTAAAGAAAGTTTATTTTCACCCCGAAAACTACTGTAAGTGAATTATGCTAGACTTTTCGAATTTCAAAATATGAGCGTCAGAATTTATTACAGAGGAGAGGTAGGAATTCGTGGGGAATGACGGAAAACAATTATTTTTCAATTTTGTTTAAAAATGCGAAAATGACAAAAGACGTAAATATTGCATTTCCAATTTAGTGTCGCTATTGAATTCGTTTATGAGAAAACATCCAACTAATTATCTTGAAACTGTTATTACTTACTCAGTTTATTATTAGGAAAATAGACAATAATATTTTAAATATTTGTACCTTATTAGAGCCCATACAGACATAACGTTACTTTCTAAACTTTTCAAATTAGCGAACTTATACACTTGTTTGGCTTCATCCAATGCAACATGCAGACATTTTACCCCATCTATAACATGATTACGTGCACAACGTGGCCGAAGATCACGCATGCGAGCGTACAAGACGTGGCCAAAGGCCACGTCGAAAGTACGAGAGTCCAATATATATAAAGCCCCAATCCCACCACTGACTCACAGACATAAATGTTCTCCATGAAGGAAGCCCGGGAGGCGAAAAATGCCCGATTACGACCCACCATGAAATCGTCCCAAAAGGCCGAGAAAATTCAAAAATCGCTCAATCGGCCCTTCCTTAAAGGTGAAAATGCCCTTTCTTCACGTCCTTAGCAACCGTTGCCACGGGCATTTCTTTTGCACGCATTGTTTCCTTCAATTCTTAATTGTCGAGATACATTATATTTCTCACAGATCACACACAGATGAATGAACTCCTGGTTTTGAAAAGGTGCCTGAAACAAGGCTGACATCTACATAAGAAGAAGATTCAGTCCAGATACAATTACGTATATACTGGTATACTCAATGCGAAAATATCTAAATCGTGCTTGTTTTAATTACATGTTTAAAGGCATGACAAACAATTCTTTATTTAGAGATTGCCATGATTGTTTATACGATAATTGAGATGTACTAGACTTTGTATTTGCGTCACAATTTATTACAGAGGTAAAATAAAAACAATGATTTTTCACTTACGTTTACAAATGTGAAAATGAGAAAAGTCGTAAATATTGCTTTTCGAAATTAGTGTAGCTATTGAATTCGTTTACATAAAACATATATAACTGACTATTTTGAAGCTTATTATTAAGAAAATAGACAACAATATTTTGAATATTTGCCCGTACACACATAACATTACGTTCACAACTTTCCAAATTAGGGAACCACTTCAGCCAGAGGCCCTTTTTAAGAGTGAAAATGCTCTTTTTATACGTCCCTATCAACCTCCGTTTCCAGGGGCTAGAAATCCGACATTTTTCACTCAAGGCTTTAACAACATCAACATAAAATAATTAAATTTGAAAATGACATACAGTACCTTCTTTCAATATTTTTCGAATGCGAAACGAATTTACAAAATAAATAATTTCCTAATTTAAAATAACAAGAAATCTCTTCCAGATACTTCGATTCTCGTGAATGGCACTGATTAATGTACGAGCAGATGTTGCAATGCCGGATTACAAACGTACATGGTCAGATTCGATTGTGGCGACACATGGTGTCAAAAAAAGTAAACTAAACTGACACAGTACAAAACAATTGTCATCATTACTAAAACATTATTAACATTCTGAGCTTCTTGGCCTGCCTTGGTTGAGTCTTTAGTGCCTTCCGACATTTTTATTATCCTTGAGATCATGGACGCATATGATTTAAGTCCCAGTTAGAAAACATGCATCACACAAGAGTGACGTCAACATAAAAAGATTCTGTTCAGATATTACATAAACATTTGTATACAACTTACTTCATTGGTATTCTAAATACGAAAATAGCTCTACCATGACTGTTTTCATGAAATGTTTATCGTGTTTGCAATATGTGGGCTGAATCTGCCAATTGAAAGTTACACACACACACACACACACACACACACACACACACACACACACACACATATATATATATATATATATATATATATATATATATCCTGCGTTTTCATTTCTTCTTAAAGTCTGTTGACAAAACAAATGAATAGAAAATGTCAATTGTACATGGATATCTGTTGGATTACAATATTACAGTTTTCCTGTATGACGGTTTGTGCTGCTTCGATGGATAATGTTCTGAAAGTTAGACTAGACTAGAAAAGGCTCCACTGTAAGTTACGATATATGTTTTATACAGTATTTTTTGTTAGTGTGTTGTTTTTTAAATGGATACATCAGATGTCTTTACATGCGTTGCAAGCGGCACAACACATCAAGGAGATTTGAGAATCTTCACAGAGGGAAGAAACGCCCAGTGCGTGGCAAACTCTGCATGTGCTATTGCCTGGTATGTTATTTCGAACAATTCATTTTCTACAGACATTATAGACGCCTTACTACATGAAGGTCATAATGACTTATATTGTCAAATTGTGGGTGATGATATCTTCCTGGAACCAGAGCAGCTGCCGGCAAAGATTGTTGTTCTGTCTCAAAAGATAAACTTGGGAAGAATAGAACCTGTGCTGGACGGGCAATTTCCACTGAGAGAGTCAAATATACCAGATAGCATACAGGAGTTGGCTGCAAACTTGATGACCGTGTGTGAAAATTCTCCAAACAATTGGGGTTATCTGTTCACAGGACAAACATACACTGTCTTATTTTGGTCTTTTGATGGGTGTTTCTATGTATACAATTCGCATGCAGTGAATGAAAGGGGTGTACATGATATTCATTTCGAATATGACAATTTTGAGCGACTTTTTAAATGTGAAAATATTGAGTGCTTAGCGCGGGTTTTGCTAATAAATTCTGCTGTCGATAGCGTATTACGATTTTATGTTGTGCATCGCGTACTAGTTGAACTCCAACTTGGTGTTCGTTCGGAGGCGCAGGTAGAAAATGATTCCGACGTAAGGACAACAGAGCCAATAGAGGTTGCAGGACAGTCAGAATTGTCAATTGGAAATACCGGTCGGAGTAGAAAGTCAGACGTTTATGTTGGAAAGGCCGGGCGCCCTCCAAAGTTAAAGAGAGGACGGCCAAAAACTTCATCTAATACTACAGCGGAACAACATCGCGAAGCAGTTAAACGATACGCTATATCCCATCCAGACATAAACAGAACTGCTGTTCAGCGTTACACGCAGAAACACCCAGAGGTAAACCAGGCAGCTGTTCAGAAGTATGCTGCAGAGAACAAGGACAGAAATAGACAGGCATCTCAGTCCTACGAGAAGCGATCTCCCTAATTCTCTAAGTCATTGCGAAGGTATTGCTTTTTACTCAAAAGAGCAGTTACATGTAATTCAGCCTTACCGCCTGAAAAATCCATCATTACTCTCTCAAAATTGTTACAAGTGTAGCTATTGTAGTGCTCCATTGTTTGAGGAGGAGAGAGGGAAAATCCAATGGTGTTGTGGTCAGGGAAGATACAACGTTGTTAAATTTCCGCAACTTTCAGGTAATTTCTATGAACATCCTGATTTCATCAAAAGGCCTCGAATGTACAATGATTTGTTCGCCTTCAGTGCTCTGGTTATTCCACAAGGTTGGCACCATCTCAAGACTGGGCTTTCCTTCGTAACAATATTAGGCAGGACTTACCATCGGGTCTTTGACCTTGCCTACAGAGGTCCGTACCCAAACCATAACTCAATATATGTAGACGACGGCGAGGAGAGGATTCGTTGGGCAACAAGGGAATTCCTTAATTCAAACGTGGTGAATGCAATATCTGAATATTTGCATGCTCGTAATCCTTTTATAAATATGTTAAAACGGCTAAGTGATGAACCATCGGATGAGGCTCATCTTGTTTTTGAAACAGCCACTAGAAAAACTCACGGTCCAGTGCTTGGTGACAGACCACAGAGCATGGAAATAGCAGCTGTAATTAGAACAGAGTCTGAGGTACTTAATCCTCGTACGATATGCATTTGGAAAATTGGAGAAGCCAAGCCTCGCAAAATAGATTCCAACCACCCACTGTGTGAGTCCTTCCAGTACCCACTGCTGTATCCAGAAGGAACTCCTGGATGGTACATAAACCGATTGGATAATAAAGGTTGCAAACTATCACAGCTTAAATATGTTCGTAGCCTACTAATGTCGGAAAAGCGTTTCACACAATATGGTAGGTTGTCAGAGACTTGGCTCGTCGATATGTACGTAAGGATAGAGGAAGAGAGTCTCAGAAGTGCCCCATAAGATGAGGTGGAATCAAGTGTTACAACCACCAGGAACCAAATGTTGGACTTAGAGATAGAAACATCTGATCAAAGAGAGCATGTAGTGAATACTATCCGCAGAGATGAAACCGTTCTAGGAGAGGGTGGTTTCATACCTGGTCGAATTTACCTCCCTAACACATTCACTGGTGGACCTAGATACATGAAGATGCGTTATTTAGATGAAATGGCATTAGTAGGACGACTTGGTGGCCCTACATATTTTCTGACATTTACAACTTACGGCCAGTGGCCAGAAATCAGGCTATCGACTCACAGAACATGCAAGAGTGAGCCTCAAGTGTGCTGTAGGGTGTTCCATATAAAACTGGAGGAGATACTACGTGACCTTAGGAGTGGTGCTTTTCTTGGGAAAGTAGTATACATTGTGTGGGTGGTAGAGTTCCAAATGAGGGGATTACCGCATGCGCACATATGTTTCAGAATCGAAGGGGGCGGTCCTAGGCAGTCTACGGATGTTGACAGAGTGATACGGGCTGACATTCCAGGATCTGAGGAAGCGGCTGGTAGACAGAGAGTGCTTGTTATTCGTCATATGATTCATGGTCCGTGCGGCCCGCCAAATCGCACAAACGTGCCATGTTGGGATGCTGAGAAACAGCAATGCACAAAATGGTTCCCAAAGCCCCATACACAAGTCACATACATAGACGATAGAGGATTTGTTCATTACCGTAGGAATACTGAAAATACTGCCTTGCTTCAGCAAGGTGGCCGACAGGTAGAAATTAGCGATTCGTGGGTGGTGCCATACAACTCTTCCTTACTGCTGAAATATGAATGTCACATAAATCTTGAGATTGCTTCTGCACGAAGAGTTGTGAAGTATCTTTTCAAATATATATAACCAAAGGAAGTTCATTGAGGCGTGTCGCTGTGGTGCCCGAAGATAAGGTTAATGAAGTTGAGCAGTACGTTACAAAGAGGCATATCGGAGCAAGTGACGCAGCTTGGCGGGTACTGGAGTTTAATATAACGGGCAGGGAACCTACTGTAGAAGTATTACCTGTACATTTAGAAGGAAAGCAGTTACTGATATTCCGACCAGGTGAGGAGGCTGAGGCTGTTCAGCGGTCTTCATCTAAGCTTACCATATATTTAAATCGACCATCTTTGCCAGAGTTCGACAACCTAACGTACATTGATTTTCATGAAAAATATATTGTTCATACTAGGCGACCCAAAACTACAGCAGTCGCCATACACATGCATCCTGATGGGAAACATTTTATAACATTCAGACAACGGGGTACTGTGGTTTCTCGTCCTTTCTGGGTTGCTCCTAACAGAGGAGAATTGTATTATCTTCGTATATTGCTTTCTAGATTCGCTTGTCGTAGTTTTAGAGACCTGATTAGACGAGGAGGGGAGTGTTGCTCCATCTTTCAAGAAGCAGCCCGAGCACTGGGTCTTATCAATAACGAGGAGGAATATAGAAACGCAATGGCTGAAGCATCAGTATTTATGACTGCACACAACTTGCGCTCTTTTTTTGTTTTGCTCTGCAATATTGGTGCTCCAGCTTCAGATTTGTGGCACGAATTTCAACACTGTCTCTCTGAAGATTTCCTGGAAAGCATTCGTAATAATACCCTCCGTGCATACAATTTGGCGTTCATCGAAATTGAACGTGGCATGCGCCGCCACGGGACTTGTTTGAGAGATCATGGTCTTCCAGACGTTGAAGACAATTCTACTGAGCTCGGAAGGGAGAGATTAATGTACAATTCATCTTCGCTAAGGACATTTGTAGAATATTGGAAAGCTAAATTATCGGAAGAACAACGCTGCGTGTTTAATTATGTGGACCATATGGCAAGTCAGACTAGTTCATCATCAAACTACAGTCGTTCACTTTTTATTGATGGCCCAGGAGGTTACGGAAAGACGCTATTGCTACAGGTTATAGCAGCACATATAAGGTCACAAAATGGCATTGTTCTCTGTGTGGCTAGCTCTGGCATTGCAGCATTCAACATGGAGGGAGGTATCACCGCTCACAGCATGTTTCGGATACCTTTAGAACTAGGTGATGGAACGGGTTTTTGGGGTCTCACCAATGGTTCCCAACGTGCAGAGCTTATTCGGGAGTCCACAGTAATCATTTACGATGAGGCTCCCATGTCTCATAGATATGTAATTGAATTAATGGATAGATCTCTCCGTGATCTGATGCAATCGCAGAGGCCATTTGGAAACAAAATCATTATTTTTGCAGGAGATTTTCGTCAAATTCCGCCAGTCTTACCGAATACCCGATCAGAAATTGATATTGTATCGGTATCATAACGGTCTTCGTATGTGTGGGATTTTTTACGTATATTTAGGCTGACTGCACCACAAAGAACTCATGGCGAAGAGGAGTACTCTCAATTTCTGATACAAATTGGGAACGACAGTTTAAGTTATGGTGCCTGCGGTAAAGGTATTCCTATGTATAATATTCAAGTGGAAACCTGTTTGGAAAATCTAATTGAATTTGTTTTCCCCCCTGAAGTATTGGCAAACAAAGATAGATCATCCAATAGAGCTATTCTCTGCACACACAATTCCAATGTGGATGAGATAAATTCAATACTTATGCGTTCACTGGATGGAAACGTCCATGATATGTGCAGTTATGATTACATCGATGAGGATGATGCAGATGGCTTTGATGTAGACGTGGAGATGCTTCACCATGCACGTTGGAAAGGAGTTCCAGATCACATCCTCAGGTTGAAAGTGGGAGCTTTATGTGTGATTACGCGAAACCTAAATTTCGACGATAGACTAATGAACGGTACCAAAGTGTATATTGTGGCCATAAGTCCTCGGCTGATCACGGTGCGGCGACCAGGAGACAACCAACACTTCGGCATACCAAGAATAGTGTTTAGGTTTAGAATTGTGATTGGGAGCCCACTACAGATGTACAGAAGACAGTTTCCTCTTCAGTTGTGCTACGCTATGTCCATACACAAAAGTCAAGGTCAAACCATAGATGTTGTAGGCGTGGATCTTCGTTCAGACTGTTTCGCAAATGGACAACTGTATGTAGCGATGAGCCGTGTTAGATCACCTAGAAATGTTAGAATTCTAGTACCCTCAGAAAAAATCATAGACGGTGTTGCGCACGTAAAAAATATAGTGTACAGAAAACTTATTTGTGATTCTTCACAGTGGGAGAGTTAATGTATGTTACTCGGATACTCCATTAACAAAAATATACATATTGCTTACTTTTAATTAATAAAAAATAATTATCCATGAATGACCTTACAATTTGTTCATGATGTGCTACAACATAAGCAGTAATACATTGTTCTAAATCTCCAAGGTACAATGTGTTAAAAATCAAGGTCTGGAAACAGACTTCAAACAAGTTTGAAATGCATATAGGCAACAGTCCAAACATTTATATTTGCGAGAAGAGTCATTTTTACATTTTCCTCAAGATTAAAATAAATGAATCAAGTATACGTAGTAAAACATACTTCAAAAGAGATGACATCTACATGAGTCAGTCCAAAGATTACATGAACAGTAACAACTTACTACTCAATATAAAAGTATCTCCATCATGGCTGTTTTAAAATTTTTACACATGTAATACTTTAGTTGTTCATTAACCTGGAAACAGACGATGCTGGATAACTTTAAAAGGAGCATCCACGCACACGTACATTAGAGAACGTACTTTTTTAAACAGTAAAAATGACTAAAGAAGTAAATATTGCTTTTTTATTTTATGTCGCTGTTGAATTCGTATGTATAAAACATCTAACTATTTACTTCGAAACAGATATTATTCACCCACCTTACTATTATGAAAATAGACAATAATGTTTTGAATATTCGCAAGATTATTAGAGCCCAGCCACTTACAACGTTACGTTCTAAAAATTTCAAATAAACGATCGTACTCACTCGTTTTCATACTACATTAATACATGCTGACATATTCAACGACATTAGGAGCATGGTGGAACTAAAGAAGTCGCGGAACGTCACATCGGCGAGCGCACAAGACTTGGCCAATAGCCACGTCGAAAGTGTGCGAGGGGAATGACGGAAAACAATTATTTTTCAATGGACATTCCCACTCAATTTTTGCACAACAATATTAAAAACTACACCCTGGAAAAATTACCCCAATCCCACCACTCACTCACTCATGTTCTCCATGAAGGAAGCCCCGGAGGCAAAAAACACCCGATTACGACCCCCCATGAAATTGTCCCAAATGACCGAGAAAATTCAAATATCGCTCAATTAGCCCAGGGGGTGCTCGTTGCTATGTGAAGTACGTATGCATTACGTCATCTGGGAGGATCGGGTTTGACGGTGCTCGTTGCTATGTGCAGTAAGTTTGGTGCGGGGTACATTTAGCTACTACCACCAAACACGTCGCAAAAATCGGAACAAGCAGGTTGTTGATTTTGTGGCGTTCGATTTATTTTTATTGTATTTTTGTACTTCTAGACTGCAATCATGTCTAATTGTGCTGTAGCAAGCTATGAAAACTATAACCAGAAAACTAAAGGAACTGTCATAAAATATCATAGATTTCCAGTCGATAATTGCGTAAGTAAACAGTGGATTCATGCTTGTAGACGAAATGTAAAAAATGCAAGTGTACAGTGCCAATTATTGTGAAGTAGACTATATGTGCGAGATCTAAAAGCAGAATTTCTGTATTTTACACCAAAGAACGTGCTGAAGCCAACTGCAGTACCATCGCTAAAATTACATCCAATTACTTTAGTACCAAATAATCGAATAGTGGCCGCGGTGGCTCAGTTGGTAACGCGTCTGACTACCATGCTCAAGGTCCCGGGTTCGATCCCCGGCCGGTTCAAATCCGGGAACTTTTCTAACGATGGAAGCGGCCCCGGCGCCCACCCAGCGTCGAATAACATGGGTACCTGGGGGAAACCCTGGGGGGTAAAGGCGGTCAGGGGCGTGATGCTGATCACATCACCCCCACTCACGACCGGATCAAGAAAGTGTGGGGCGTTACCCCCACACCCCCTATACGCCTTCATGGCGTGGTGCTATGCACAGGGGTGCTATGCACTTTACCTTTTTACCAAATAATCGAGGAAATGGTGTAGTTCTCCTAAACACTTATCTTCACAATATGCTTCGCTTGTAGGACGTGCTGATAAGGTTTGCAGAGCTGTACGCTACGAAAGACACGCAATAAGGAAACGTGCCCTAAACAGGCTAAAGACTATGCTGCCAAAAAAGTGAAAATATATAGACGTTGGTATATACACAAACTGCAAGCAATGTTTCGTTGTTGGAAAACATATTCGATCTATTACAAAGGAGAAATACACATCTGCATAATGATGCAAATAAATTAAAGATTACAAACAACCTCTTTCAACCGCTTTAACCAAATAAAAAAGTTCAAAATCTAGAACGTAACCTAACCGACAGTACTACAAGAGAAGTCATCAATATCTTGAAAATGTGTTCAACTAGTGCGAAGTACGTAGTGAGCCTAACTGATTTGTTAAGTACATTTTATGTAAGTCGGATTTATAATTATTAACAATTTCATTTAACACAGACCGATGTTGATTGTGATTTGTATGTTCACATTATTGTGAAAAACGTTGTCGGAAATGGGCATTTCGAAGATCGTGTACTAACTTTCACGCTATTCGAAATGAAATTCACTTAGTACATCTTCAATTCGAGTTACATAGCGTTGTATGCACGATGGTAAATATTGCATAAGTGAATATTACACCCATCATTAAAATGTTTGCAACTTTGTTCAATTTTGGTATTTCACAAATATATTGTGAATAATTTTGTACCCTTGTACTCAATATAAACCAATGGATGTTACATTATTTCTTTGTAGTACATTTCTGTCAAAAAGAGCAAGATCTAAGATTAGTGTAATGCAAGTTACATACTTCGTTAATGTACAAATGTGTGTCGCATATCAGCCTTGGAGTATATTTTCCAGTTATACAACTCAGACACACATGGGAATGGAAATGGAAAATCTGCGGACAAAGTCCTTTAACGAATAATAATTCGTACACTTGCACGGTCAATCATTTTGAGTTCATGTAACTTTTCTCCTTTATTGTTTAATTAAACTAATATATTTTCATGGATATTCTCAAAGCGTTTCATTTACCGTGTGATCAAAGATCTATTTCTATAGGCTTGAATTAGTAGGTTAAGACATTTAAGTTTGATGTTCCTAGTACTCATCAAGTATTTCGAGTAGGTTAACTTAGTTAAATTAGGACTTGTACACTTTGACTCATCTTCTGCACGCGTTTGTATGTAAAGTTCTTAATACGAAAAAATACTTTTTAGAACTATGACAACGATAACTTGCAGCCAAATTTGAACCAGAGAAATTAAAAATATCTGCAAATTACAAACTGGAATTGCGTTTTCAAAGTATGAAACTACTATCTTACAAACTATTTCATCATTCTTCCTCCACATAAAACTTTTCAAAAAAATTTTGCATGTGGAACTTTGATCCGTACGTAAATTATTGTACAGTAAATAAATATATGAAGAAGGTTGGGAATTCTTTCGAATTTAGAGTAAGTATCAAATGCAGAGTAAAATTTTATCTAGATTGTATATTGCTTCTTTCACTTGATAACTTCAAAAATAAAGTTACATTATGGTGAATGGTAAAGATTGGATTTTAAGTATATCAGTATAATTTTAATACTTTCTGATGTTATGTAAAATTTGAAATGTTCCTGGAAATGATTGCAACGTTCTGAATGAATAAGAAGGAACTATTTAGTCAGAAAACTAAATATTAGGCATTTGTACTTCGGTGTGTTAAATGTTGTAAATATATTATACCGGACTACTATCGGATTAGAAATTACGGATATTCAAGTTTGGACTCCAATTAAAATTTAATCAGTAGAACCACATAAAAACGAGTTACATCAAAATTCAGCTTATTCAATTCTGTGTCAATCTATAGTTACCAATTTATTTTTTATTATGCCTTCTATTTTTATTATCGTGAGAACAAGATAGGATTATTTTTTAGTTTGGCAAACTATCGCTCTCTTTGAGATTCTATAAATAAAGAACGGGTGTTTTTTATTTATAGATTATATATTATATAATTTATTTATTTATTATCCAAACTCTAATATCCATAATTTATAATCCGATAGTACTCCTCGGACGTTCTGTGAGCCCGTAGTACCTCGGAGGCCTCTGTCGATCTCCTTGGCGTAGTGCTTAGCACATCGTGCTTCGACGCCAGGGGTCCCGGATTCGAATCCAATCGGGCAAGATATTGATTTGTCCTTAATGGGAAAATTGAGAATTTAGTAAATGTGATAGTATATGTGAAAACAAATATTGATTGATTGATTTGCTTCTTGTGCCACTTTTGGCTAATTTGCGAAGATAGGGATGAGTGGTGAAAGGATGAATGAACAAACATCCATGCCCAAGCCAGGATTCGAACCCAAATCTTTGGCGTTGAAGTGCGATGTGCTAACCACCACGCCAAGGAAGCCGGCTTGTGGAAAGAAAGAAAGAGATCCTCTTATGGGTTTTCCTTTCATATTTAAAAAAAAGACAGAAAAGCAAAAATAAACCAAATCTATCAATCAATTCTTTCTTTGTAACTCTTTCACTATGCAATTCTTCTTTATCATGCAGCGTTTCTTATTAAAATCATAATACGATTTATGAAATGATGAAATATGAAATTCTAATTAGAACACGGACAACCTTCTTTGTAATATATCGATCATGTTTCAGAAAAATGAATTTTTACAATACTTTTGCATGTGCAATTTCCCCCTCTTTTAAAAGTAGCATGTTTTAATTATGTTACTAATCATTAAAGGAATACCTCAATACCATCCCGAAGTATGATAATTAATATTTACCCCTCAAAGTAATGAAACACTTTCCCTCTCTGAAACTCGCATAGAAATGATAGCGGCCGTTTGCTTCTGCCAAGCCCCGAACGAACATAACCGAAGGAGCACCGAGCATAACCGATCCTCCCACATGACGTCACGCGTTCGTGCATGATCGGCAATTTTCGGATGGCGCTACCTTATAGTATATTAGGCAATTAGCCCTTCTTTAAGGGTGAAAATGCCGTTTTTTCACGTTCCTAGCAACTGTTTCCAAGGCTTTTCTTTTTCCTCACATTCTTTCCTTCAATTCTTATTTGTCTAGCTACATTATATTTGTCACAGATCTCACACAGATGAATCAACACCTGGTTCAAAAAGATGCCTTAAACAAGGGTGACATCTACATAAGGAGTTTCAGCCCAGATACAATTACTTACTTATATATTGGTAAACTCAATGCGAAAATATTATCTACATCGTGGTTGTTTTAACTAAATGTTTAGAGGTATAATAACAAACAATTATTTAGAGTTTTGCCGTGCTTGTTGTTGTCCATGGAAACGGACGTTGCTAGGGAACTTAAAGAACGTTTATTTTCACCCCGAAAACTACTGTAATGGAATTATGCTAGACTTTTCGTATTTCAAAACATGAGCGTCAGAATTTATTACGGAGGAGAGGTTGGAATTTGATGTGAACGACGGAAAACAATTATTTTTCTATTACGTTTACAAATGTGAAAATGTCAAAAGACGTAAATATTGTTTTCTCAATTTCATGTCGCTCTTGAATTCGTTTATACAAGAAATCTAACTAACTATCTTGAAACAGTTTTGCTTACTCACTTTATTATTAAGAAAATATACAATTTTGAATATTTTGTATATTTGTACCATATTAGAGCCCGTACACACACAGAGTTACGTTCAAAACTTTCCAAATAAGCGAGACGTATATATTGGTAAACTCAATGCGAATATATTTACATCGTGGTTGTTTCAATTAAATGTTTAGAGGTATAATAACAAACAATTATTTAGAGAGTTTGCCGTGCTTGTTGTTCACCACGGAAACGGACGTTGCTAGGGAACTTACAGAAAGTTTATTTTCAACACAATAACTACTGTAAGGGAATTACGCTAGACTTTTCGAATTTCAAAATACGAGCGTCAGAATTTATTACAGAGTCAAGGTAGGAATTCGAGGAGAATGACAGAAAGCAATTATTATCCAATTACGTTTAAAAATGTGAAAATAACAAAATGACAAAAGACGTAAATATTGCATTTCCAATTTAGTGTCGCTATTGAATTCGTTTATGAGAAAACATCCAACTAATTATCTTGAAACTGTTATTACTTACTCAGTTTATTATTAGGAAAATAGACAATAATATTTTAAATATTTGTACCTTATTAGAGCCCATACAGACATAACGTTACTTTCTAAACTCTTCAAATTAGCGAACTTATACACTTGTTTGGCTTCATCCAATGCAACATGCAGACATTTTACCCCATCTATAACATGATTACGCCCACAACGTGGCCAAAGGCCACGTCGAAAGTACGCGAGTCCAATATATATAAAGCCCCAATCTCACCACTGACTCACAGACATAAATGTTCTCCATGAAGGAAGCCCCAGAGGCGAAAAATGCATGATTACGACCCCCCATGAAATCGTCCCAAAAGACTGAGAAAATTAAGAAATTACTCAATTAGCCCTTCCTTAAGGGTGAAAATGCACTTTTTTCACGTCCCTAGGAACCGTTTCCAAGGTCATTTTTTTACAACACCCATTGTTTCCTTCAATTCTTTATTGTCTAGCTACATTATATTTCTCACAGATAAGTAACACACAGATGAATGAACTCCTGGTTTTAAAATGGTGCCTCAAACAAGAGTAACATCTACATAATAAGGAGTTTCAGTCCAGATACAATTACGTATATAGACTATTGGTAAACTCAATGCGAAAATATCTACATCGTGGTTGTTTTAATTAAATGTTTAGAGGTATAATGACAAATAATTATTTCGAGAGTTTGCCGTTATTGTTGTTGTCCATGGAAAAGGACGTTGCTAGGGAACTAAAATTAAGTTTATTTTCACCCGAAAACTACTGTAAGGGAATTATGCTACACTTTTCGAATTTCAAAACATGAGCATCAGAATTTATTACAGAGGAGAGACAGGAATTTGATGGGAATGACGGAAAACAATTATTTTTCAATTAGGTTTACAAATATGAAAATGTCAAAAGACGCAAATATTGCTTTTTCAATTTAATGTCGCTATTGAATTCGTTTATACAAGAAATCTAACTAACTATCTTGAAACGATTATTGGTTACTCACTTTATTATTAAGAAAATAGACAGTTTTGAATATTTTGCATATTTGTACCATATTAGAGCCCGTACACACTACGTTCAAAATTTTCCAAATAAGCGAACCACGTCGGCGAACGCACGAAATAACGGAAAACAATTATATTTAAATTACGTTTAAAAATGTGAAAATGACCAAAGACGTAAATACTGATTTTCCAATATAGTAGCGCTATTCAATTTCTTTATATGAAATATCTAACTATTTTGAAACGAACAATATTTACCCAGTTTATTATTATGAAAATAGAATTAGTGTATTCAATGTGTTGAATATTTGTACAATATTAGAGTACACACATATTGTTATTTTCTAAACTTCTCAAATTAGCTAACTTATACACATGTTCCCCTTCATCCAATACAACATGCAGACCGCATCTATAACTTGATTGCGTCTACAACGTGGCCGAAGGTCACGCATGCGAGCGTACAAGATGTGGCCAAAAGCCACGTCGAAAGTACGCGAGTCTGATAATATTGATGATTGCTGAGCGTATGAACTAATCGTCAATGAATGATATGACATTGATTTTTAAAGAGCTGCATTGCTTTCATAACGCATTATGTAATATCTTTCATGACACAAAGTCGTGTGTATTTTACATGAATATACCTTCTTTGAGTTCTTTTGAACTTTCAAAAATTTCTATTGGGAAAGTGAATGATCAACAAACTATATTCGCAACACGCCATCGTATTTTGTGAATCGGATTGCACAGAATAAAATGTTATTTTCCTGACAATGTACTACACATTATGACTGTTACTTTAACTGGTCTGTGTCCCTATTAAATATGAATGAACACACTACTTAAAGTTACCTATAGAAATCCCCCACACATGATGGCCTAGCATGCAGAGAGAGCATCAGTATAGAAAAGGCAGTTGCCACCATCTGAGACCGTGCCATTGCCAGAAGAAAATTCAAAACAACGGGTGTGTATGGGCTGTGTACAGTACACACGAGTTCATTGATCCTGGCAAGGTGTATAGCCTAGTATTGGGAATTAAACACATTTTAGATTTAAATTAAGGTACTTTATTGCTATATACAAGCGACGTTATGTACAATTACGATTAAGCTTCTTTGCGATGAAATCCATACCTGGTGTTGTTTTCTGTAAAGGAAAAATTATTATAAATAAATTTCATCGATGACCAGAAACTAAATCAATGATCACTGATTGTCAATTACTATACACAATATTACCTGTCATCAGAGTGATGATCATTATACTAGATAATAATACAAAACAATTTGGAACTGAATTTACTGCGTAAGCGTGATATGATCTATGGTTACTAATCCGGGAACAGTACATTTTGTAATTCGCTGACAAACGAGGACAATTTTTATCTTAATGAATTAGCATTTCATAGACACAATTTTCATTTTCTACGCAAAATATCTGCAACGTTCGTAGTAGGATTCTAAAATGCTAAATGTAAGCAATTCTTCTTAAAGCCAACTGGTATCCTATTGCTTTGTAAAACATTATTTACTTTTCAGGATAGTGATAGATTATTCCATGAAATTTTATTATGAAAAAAAAAAACCTTCAGTTTCTTGTACAGAAAAAGGAGCATAGTTAGAATGGTAGTGAGTTGTAGAGACTCAAACTGAAAATTGTGTAATACATAATATTATATAGAAATTGCAATTGTTGAAAGCAGGAAAGTAGATGGAATGGAAATTGGTAATAAGATTCATTGCCCAAGAATATTAAAATGATACATTATTAAATGCATCACGATAAATGTATATGTATTTTCGACAAATATGCACTTACAGTAATTATTACACTGTGGAACAAAAAAAAGATTTTATTTTGTGGCATAAAGTTTAATAACAGTTTCAGCACACAAAACAGCTGAGATTGCCAATTGTATGATTGGTTCAGTTGAATTGACTCTAGTTTAAAATATAAACACACCATGGAAAATGTAGGAGGTAAAATTAGTCCACGCTTTTCTCTGTAATATCAAAATTTGATAATGGGCTGAAATTCCCATTAAGAAACTTATTAATCTATTTTTAAATTGTTGCTGGCAACTTATGAAGCATTGCTAGGCAATATATCTCCTATGTTTGTGGGATAGTCGTGCTAGAGAAAAGCATTGGACGATAAAAGTTTGGCACCCAAGGGAAAATATTACAGTGGGAAAAGCTAATATCATTCATGAACCGCTGATAGATAGGGACAAAATCATCCTTCCGCCATTGCATATTAAACTTGGGTTGATAAAACAGTTTGTCAAGGCCTTAGATACAAGTGTTGATTGTTTCAAATATATATGCCACACTTTTCCAGGACTAAGTATAGAAAAATTGAAGGCAGGAATCTTTGACGGACCACAAATTCGTACACTTATAAATGATGCCAATTTTACAACTTACATGTCTTACATCGAATCTGAGGCCTGGCTGAGCTTTGTGTCCGTCGTCAAAAACTTTTAGGGGAATCACAGAGCAGAAAACTACCGCGATATAGTTGGAAATATGTTGAAATTTTTTTAGAAATTGGGAGCTAATATGGGTGTGAAGATACATTTTCTACATAGCCACATTGACAGATTCCCTGAGAACCTTGGTGATTTTAGTGATGAACAGGGAGAAAGGTTCCACTAGGATATAAGGATAATGGAAGAAAGGTACCAGGGACGGTGGGATCGACACATGATGGCGACTACTGTTGGAGCTTACAGAGGGATTGTCCTGAAAGGCAATACAGCAGGTAATCATATAGAAAACGTTTCACATAGATTGTTACTTCATTGTGTACATATTTTCTTAATTATTATGATCATAGGCCTATATAAATTTATTTTTATAATAATTATTGTAATCACAAAAATAAATATTAAATTGTTGTTGGAAGTTCATTTATATGTATGTCTTATGTTTCCGCCATTTTGATTTAGTTGCATTTATTTCATAAATTAGAGCCAATTCAGGAAATATATTATTATATTATTATTCAGCAGCATGAAATCGCCCTAAATTAGCTCTCAAACACTGTGCCGCAATTTCACTGTTCCCCAGTGTTATCTATGGGTATTATTGAGAGGTTGGGAGTCTATATCAAATGTTATTCATTTTACTTTTATATTTTGTTTATTGTATTTGAATACAGATATACAGTAGAAAAGTATATAATTCACCCTTGCAAGAGGCAAGGGAACCTGTTTAATCTCTAACTTACGCAACGTGTAAGTAATGAGAGAAAATAAGAATGTTTCTACGAGCTCAAATATAGGGATATGCCTTGTATCGTATATGCGATGTAACGCCTGATTCACAATGCAAAATTTGCAAAGAAACAAAATCCTAGAAACTGTGTTGATCAATGGTAGTTTCAAAGGAATATAAGTTAAAGAGTATATGTATGTAAGTGTTTTTACCGGAATATATTGTTCACGTATAGGAGAGGAGGGATTCCCAAAGGCGAAGGGAAGGGACTCTGACAGAGAAGCAAAGGGCAGGAAGGGGTGTAAATTCATAATGAAGACAACCTGCGTGGGGGAGTGAACCCTACACAACTCATGTTCCTATAAATTGGGGGTTAGGCAAGAGGTCAATGATATTTTTCTGTAAAACAAATAGTTACGAGACCTTCAGTGATTCCTGTTGTTAGTGAAAGCGACACAAAACAAAGTAATGGATAAAGGAATGAATATTGGGACTTGGAATATAACATTTTTATCCTCGTAAGAAGTAGAAGAACAAGTAATAAAGTATGGAGTTGAAAATAACAAGAGGCAAGATACTAAGATAAATGAATATTTAGGACAACAAAATATAGCCTCAAGTATAGCGTCAAAGATGATGAAAAACATTGGGCATGAGTAGAGCTTTGTAATTCAAAACATGAGAGAGAACATACTTTTCACCCCATAATTGAAGAATAGCTACAGCCGGAATAAAAATGAGTATTCAGTTTTAATATCATTAATGTATATTCACCAACAGAGGAAGCAGATGAAGAAATCAAGGCTCAATTTAACACATAACTAGAAAGGACGTAATATTCACAAGACCAAATGGAACAAAATTAGTAATGTAATAGTGTACATGAAAAGAAAGACCGAGATACAAGTGGGCTCTATAACCTAAACGAAATTAGTAATTGGTTAGAATAGTTGCTTTGAATTAATTTGCTTCGTTTTCTCGTACTTTTAAGCAATCTCGAAGATGAGGATGGATGAAGACAAAATCGTGTACTGGTGTCTTGAGAATAAGAATGATAGAATTAGGAAGAATAGCATAATGATAGTCTAAATATGTTACCAACAAAAAAATATACACAAAATCACATGAAATTCCGCAGACAGAGAAAGGGAATTTACTCTGTAAGTGATTTTAGAAGATATTGAGGAGCCAATTGTGAATTTTAATTATTTTGTTTAATGTTAAATGTAATTGAAGAATCGCAAAGCGCAACAATAAAAGGCAGAAAGTCAGAAACTATTACACTAACACTAACTAAAAATATTATATAGCACAGAAAAAGACAAATGATACAGATACTAATTTTTAAAATGTAACCAAAGAGAGTACGCATTTATAGACTCAGGGGTAGATGCTAAATGGAAACATGAATAATGTGTAATATACTCTATTAAGCAACAGAATAGACAATGGGATATAAATATAGATAGATAACTTAAAGACTGGTTTTATGAATGATATAAGAGAGAAATGACAGGAAGGAATGAATCCTATTAAAGATACATTAACAGACTCGCAATGAATAAAAACAACAACAAGAGGAACCTACAAATAGAGGAGGATACAGAGGCAGTATTTGATTAATAAACATTCCAAACTAGAGGAACAATTCAAGTTTAGTAATATAATAGAAGCTTACAAAAGAGTGAAGAAATAAAACATGGTCCCAACCTAACAGCAGATTTTCGCTTCGACTTAAAGAACAATGCTAGCAATGAAGACGATATAATTGATTGATTTGCTTTAATTTACTTCGCTTTTTGTGACACTTTTCACTAATTTGCAAAGACGGGGATGAGTGATGATATGATGAAATTCATGAATGAACACTCACAAACATCAATGACCAGGCCGGGATTGGAAACCTTGATCCCTGGCGTCGTAGCGCGATGTGCTCTTCATTCCGCCACGGGGCCCGGCGAAAATGATATAAAAACCATGGGAAAATAATAAGTGCTCCAGGTATCTTCCAAATATTTAATCACAGAACACTTAACCATTAAGCGTGGGGCTACTTTACGACAAGGTGGACTTATTTAAATCAAGTTGATTCAAATCGCGATTTAAATCACTTGAAATAAATAATTATCTCGTCAACATTTAATCATGTTTATTAGGCTCTAAGAAAGGAAAATAAAGGAAACAAAATACATGTACCGATGAGGTGAAGTTCATTCGAAAGGAAATGTAATATGTAAATTGTAAATATCCGTATTTTTCTCTTCATTAAAAAATTAATACTTTATATAGGCAAAAATAGGAAACATATTGTGTAGACAAATATACAAAATCATGTTAAACCGTAAAATAGTGTTATTATCATTAAACTGTAAATACACATGGCAGCTGATATTTTGAAAACTTTAATTAAAAAAATCCAAAATTCAGCTGCAAATAAATACCTTAAGAAGTATTTTAAGTTACAATTATAGAGTACATCCAGAATGTTTTATGTTCATTAGAAGAAAAGTTACTGAAATTATTATAGTTTCATTAACACACTCAACAAATATGTCCATAGTAGATTCATGTAGCTATACAGTATCAGAAACAGAAAAATGAATATTTTCCTATATTTTTTATTTGGTTTAATCAAAGTGTTCGTATATTTTATAGGGACGTTTACTAGATAAGGCCTTTCCATAAAAAATACTATGGTAGTACCAAAAACCATACATGTAATTTTAAGAAAATAAAAAAAAATATATTTCAAAAAAACAAATCCGATTTAAATAAAAAAATCATCTTAAATGAAAATCATGATTTGTATCCACCCTGCTTCGCGATATTCCCTGAATCTCTACACACAGCTCCCTGGAGGTATTAAGGACACTGTCTACGAACCACACTCTCCAACGATTTGCTTGAACTGCGAGATGCTTGGGCACTTAATAAACAGTTTTTGGAGAGGGTAGTATGCTGACTCGAGAAGATAAGCGATATGATCTATTCCAGCGAACGGGTTGCCTTTGTAAGGCAAAGATTCAACTAGGGAAGAGATTCGGTGACCTAGGGTACAGCGTAGAATACGTTGATCAGTGATAGCTGCACGCCCAATGAACACTAACTTCTGGAAATAATCACTGGATTTCACGGGATATTCGATTCTTATAGAGAATTTTATTATCATTCAAATATTTTTTAAAGACTCTGTACTGAGCTTGGGGTTCATATCCCTCCACGGCTTGCAACTACCTCCCAGTTATATCAACAAGTCAATGTTGCGCTGCCACAAGCACAAGAACATGCGATCCTTTCCAATGACGCAGTGGTCGCAATTTTACCAATAGGGCTTGAATTCGATACCAATGGAGGCACATCGCACAATGGTTTAAGTACCACATAAAACTTTTGACCAACCCCCATTACCCATTAGTCTCTCTGAGAAAATGTAAACTTAAAAAACAACAAAGATTGAAGTTAATTATGGTGATTAAAATATACAGTTCGTTTATGTTATGTTAGAATTTTTGTAATCTTCAATCTTTTGAAAATTGCGATAGGCTAATACCTTTTAACGCTTCTTCCATATCTTCTAATTGCCTCAAAAACCAATCATTCTTGAATCCAGGCACTGTTCCTCCGTATGCTTGTGGTAGGCTGTCGTTTAGGATATGGTTGTCGAAATCCTTCATTTCTGATCCATGGATAAACTCCTGTAAAAAAATATTCTAATGCCGATGAAATCAAACAGACTGTGCATACATATATTTAGTAGTATTCATCCGAAACAATATTACACAAAATTGTAACACCTTAGATGTACGTTCGCATATATATTCTAATCATTCGTTTACATTTACATGTCTTATTAAATATGGTACTTGAAACTTAATTATTCAACACTGAAAATTTGTTACAAATTTATGACAATTGTGCTAAAAAAATATTAGTTGCAACATCTATGGTCAGTTAATTAAATATACCAATATATTCATTAATATCGTTCCGTGTTCAAAGAATGATGTTCAGATTTTTATGGTACACACATTAATGATTAATGTAAACCTATATTTTCGTTTTTTTTTATTTAAGCACACATCTCCAATTACTATTATCCTACTATAATCCTATTGCAATGCTTAACAGTGAATTCTCAACATCAACACTTCATTGCAACGATGTGAAATTGGAAAGAAATGGTTGAAAAAACAAAGGAAAAAATATGTAACACTTCCTCCTTTACTTATCTACAAAATTGAGGACTAAAAGTGGTAAACGTTGTAAGTGCCAAAAGCGAAAGTGTTGGGAAATCGCATCGTTCCGCACAACAGCCCGTAAGAACGTGCACACTAGTGACCTCTTTACACGCCCTTTGAACTACTTAGAAGGCTACCAGCCACATTTCACGTTTACCACATTATAAAGCATGACACATTTCACAGTTTAACGTGGAAAACGGTGTTTGAATTATTGTGGAACTTACAGCGTTTATCAATTTTAGTCTTCAATTTGTCATATACTTCAATGAAGAAAATCGTCCGACAAGAGTTAACGTTTGGTGCTATAATATCACCAATTTAATAGTTTTCCCTCGACCTGATATGTTTGTATTTGCAATCAAATTCAGTACGGGAAACCGTTATCTCCACTAATAACTAATCAATAGATATTTTACATGTCCTATAACATATGGTACTTGAAACATATATTATGTACAGAAAAGAGCGTATACAAGATAAATAAGCTTTGTATATGAGATAAGAAAGTACCGTAAGCCATGGCCAACGTGGAAATCAGACGGAAGTGTGAGACGGAAGTGGCTAGCCGCCATCAAACCGGTTGGATGAGAACGAACAGCCATAATATAATCGGCAATTAATAGGTTCTGCCCTTTCAAGATTATCAATATGTTCACGACGAAAGTTTAACTCATAAAAAGTGATCGTACAAAAGTAAAGTATTATATTTTTATTGCATCTTGTGTAATAGATGGTAGTACTGCGTTACGTCGTGCATATTCAAGAAGTTTGACGTTTAATAACAAGATATTGTAATGTGAAAAAATTAAACATGTATTATACGTTTCTTCATTATGACGTCATTGGAGAATGTGACGCATTTAATTTTTCTCAAACTAGGTTATTGACTTACATGTGGTAACCCATAGAGATAAAATAAATCCGCGATGTTAACTTCGAGATGGGAGAAGTGATTGCTTCCTTTTGTTAATATATATTAAATCATGTGATATATTATGTGTTACGTTTTATGACAAGCATACTATAGAAGAAACTCGTAACTGGGTATTCGTGCTCTACGTATACATATTTCTGTACAACAGTTTACGTGATTATTGTATTTTGAGTATCGTGTGGTGTAGAGTGAGAAATTAAATGTTTTCTCTAGTCTGAAAATTAGTGTTTCCTGCATCTTGCAGAAGTAAATAACTATTTCTTTTTGGTTAATGAAATCCTAGACATGTTCCCATAATTTTAAAATAAAGAACATTTTTATACTGTGAGATGTGCAAGTGCAAGACTATGTTATGGCAAATAAAATCCATAACACTTTTATTGTTAACCTTGTAAATTCCTACAATTTGACAATACGAAAGATGATTTTTAAAAAGATCTGTAAGCTATATCCACGGTAACTTGTGCAGCCAAATATTTACCAGACTTCCAGAAAACTTAAAATTAATTAAATTAGACACGGGAATTCGTATCCAAAATTATAAAGCATATTTAATACTAAATTCCAATCTTACAAACTCTCTCCTCGTTCTCCTGCACGTAAACGTTTACAAAACTATCTTACGTACGGAACTCGGTGCCGCGTTGTTTTTACACAGCAATAAAATAGCAATTACGATCACTGATAATTAAGTTTCAAATGTGGGATGAAATTTTCTCTCTTTCGCCTCTTTCAAATACAAAGGTAGATTATGAAGAATGGTAAATATTAGATTTTACTGTCTTCAATATTATTTATGAATTTGCTAATGTTATGTAAAATTTAAAATGTTCTTCGAACTCGCTCCCGCCTGGTAGTACTATTTTTGTGCAGCCAACGGCAAAGATAAATAGTAGGTAAATTATCTATCGCTAATATCATTATACATTTATTTCGCATCCTGTATTGTTTAAAGGAATGCAACTCTGTTGATTCGAAACAAGTGTTGACCTCTGCTTATTAACGTTATTATTTAAACTCTTTATCATCACAGTGTGAAAACAAACGGAATGGAAATACTGTTTGACAATTCGCCTTCTGTTTCTTTTCTGTGAGTGTGTATCATATATACATGTATATATTTCGAGCTGTTTTAAAACACGTTCTGAACACAATAAACGAAAATTGTCAATCGGCCACTACTGTTAATAAACAAGGTGAAAATAGCTGTCCTTTTGCAGTGGCAGCAGTGGCTGGTGGCTCCGAAATAGCTGAAGAGCTAAGAGTAGGAAGAAAATGGGGTAATAGAGAAAATTAGATCAATAGTTACACATATTTATGTGACAATGGGCTTTCTAAAAAAGAAGCACGCACTTATTTACTGTGCGTTTTGTTAGAAACCCAATTTTCTAATAAGTATAGGTATGTATGTGATCTAATTATCTCTATAATCCCATTTTCTTCTCATTATCTCTTCACCTAATTCAGAGCCACCAGCCTCTCCCGTAGACGCCATTTTGAAAAACAAAATGTTTACGCTCTTTGATGTACAGTGGGATGCAGAAGTATTGCTCGGTAAATTGTCCATGACTCTTTTCATTGATTTTTTCTCTTGCTTCCTCGTTGTTTTTAAGAACTGGGTTTTCACGTATGTTAGTGCAGAGGTTGTTAGCAACTTGTTTAGCATTTTGTTACAATTTTCGAAACTCTCATTACGTAAAACAAAGATAATTAACACGGTCGTGGAAAATTTGCTTTGCAATAATTATACACCCCACTGTACTTTGAAATGTGTATATTTTTCAAACATAATATCTGTGTCATTATTTTCTTTAGCACAAGGTATTTAGTTACTAAATTTTCATATTAAGTTATCTTTAAGTAATTTATCATAAAATATTTTGAAAACTGTATCAAAAGGTCACTTTCGTATGCATTCATTACACATTTACTTTTAACAGAAACTGTGTTTTCTATTTAAAATAATCATTCTTGCGTGAAAATACCCACTTTTTCTAACAGTTTCTTCGACAAAAATGGTTTTACCATTCCATGACCAGCATAATAATATATTGGCGGATTTAATACATGGAAGGCTCGAAAATGTACAGGATAAGTGTTCTGTAAGGAAAAAAATAAGAAAAATATTAGTTCCTTTAAACATTATAAAATATTTTGTTCATTAAATTAAAATGTAGCCTATGATTACCGCTACTTGGGACCTTAATGATCCGAAAAAGTTTTAAAGAATAACGAAATAAATGTCTAGGCTGCGTTTTTAAGAAAAGAAAACTGTTTCTTTTTGTGACAATTCATGCATTAATTGGCCAGTAGTGGTAGTTGGCCGGTTCTAAGCCCGAAAGTGGGGCTCGGTGGGGCTCGCAGTGTTGCCAACTGCTTACTCGAAAAAATCACCAAGGTTTTTCTTGGTCTAACCTAACCTAAAGCAAGAAGCTGGCAATCTTGCTTGAGAGTTCACAAACCGGAAGTGGGGCTCAGTGAGGCTTGCAGTGTTGCCAACTTCTTACTCGAAAAAATCACCAAGGTTTTTTTGGTCTAATCTAACCTAAAGCAAGAAGCTGGCAATCTTGTGTGCTCGCAGTATTGCCAACATCTTAGTCGAAAAGTCACCAAGATTTATTTTGGTCTAACTTAACCTAAAGCAAGGAGCTGGCAACCTTGCTTGAGGTTTGCTTTACAGTGCATAAAGCAATTTGCCAACCTACTAGTATTTTTGCCATAGCCTTTTACAAAAAAAAAGAGAGAGGAGAGAGAGAGGGAAAAGTTAAACAACTGACAATGTCGCTAATATTTACCTACAGCTTTTTTTTACTTGGCAAGGGTTTAGCCAATTTATATACTGGCGTAACATACATACACTGGGCAAGGAGAGCCGGCAACAAATATATACTGCCGTAAAAGAGAAAGAGATGGATGGATGGATGGCAACACAGTATGCGTGTGCGTGTGTGTATAATATGTAGCATTATTAACTAGAGTGTGTTGGCAACCCACCTGCAACTAAAAAAAAAAGATAGAGATACCAATTTTGCTGTAAGATGAAAAAAGAGAGACCTAGAGCTGGCAACAGTGGTGAGCGAATGCATCTTATCGTAATTTTCCAAGTCCCCGGGGGACCAAATGTTTATATATTGTGATTTTTGTAAACCTCTCTTGGGGGAATGATGTGCCACACGCGCACGCGCGTGCCTCTTATTATTTCCGTATTGTGATGCAAACCAAACAAATAACATGCTATTTATTATCAATTTAGCTGTGTTCTGTTTGGCGTCTATTTCGAGCAGTTTGCCCGGCGGTAAAGTCTTATTGTAACAATCGGAGGTGTATATTGGCTGCACTGCATTTTGTTTATTGCAAAAATAATCCACAGTGGGTTGGATATTACAAACAATACGAGTTTGAGTTTTGAAAGTGTAATGTCTGGCATCGAATACCCGGTGACTATTTCTGATATATTAAAATTTGAAATATGAGCACGAGATGCAGAAGGAAAACGCTTAATCATCAACGTGTACGTTGGATAAACATGTTGTGCATCCCGTCAGGATAAGCGATGTCGACGATGATGATGCTCGTGTGATTAATTTTTTTCTAATTTCAAACGACAGTGTTCACTATTACTGTCTCAGGAATGTTATGCTTTTTTTTTCTCTATAAAAAAGAGAGATTTGTGTTGATTGTTTGGTTAAAAAGAATTTCCTAATTATTTGTTTTTTTGTCACAAGAATTGTTTGAATTTCAAACATTCCTAAGTGTTTGCTTAAAGATTGATGCATTAACCTGTTAAGAATGTCATATTAATAATACCGGCTCGGAAATGTTATGTCCTCTTCCTCTATAGAAGGTCATATAAATGTGCTAATTGGTTGGTTAGGGGGGATTTTTTGATTAGTAAATTGAGGTTATAAATACGTACGTATAAAGGTTTTGCTAATATGGAATGCTAAAGC
Source organism: Lepisma saccharinum (assembly GCF_977018435.1). NCBI lineage: Eukaryota > Metazoa > Arthropoda > Insecta > Zygentoma > Lepismatidae > Lepisma > Lepisma saccharinum. The sequence goes on from NC_139251.1 coordinate 47,931,956, forward strand.
TTAGTACTTGGCTTTCTCAGAGATTCGAATTCTATTAGGTTAAACAGCATAGAAATTTCACAGCAAGAATTGGCGTATACAATGTATATATTTTGAGAGGGGGGTTATAGCTTTTTATGCTGTACGAATACTGGAAGCTTGACAGTGACAACCAACAGAGTAGGTAAACCTACATCCAGGAACTGGCAACACTAGTTTCTGACAGTGAATTTGAAATAAAATATTAAACAAAATACATGAGTAAGCACTGTGATTACAAATAGTACCAGTGTTATGCCCCCAACTCCAACTGGACAACTGGGGAAAATAATTGTACAACAATTTGTACCTAATTGTACAATACTTGTACCTAATTGTACAACATATACACAGACATAAAAGAGAGAGCCTTCCCGTAACTTACTTCATGTACAATTTATATGATTTTACAACTGTGAAAAGAAAGCATATGTGTTCTGTATGCACACATTTATTCTTATTTTTCGAAGTTGAATGAAAGCACATGTTTTTACGCTCTCGTAATACTAATCTTGCTCCACTGATTTTAAATTGCTTCCATCTGCTTTTTTTTTCTGTGTTATTTCCGCATGCACGCAACATTCGCTTTCAATAGACAGAAGGAATGTTAGTTATAATTAATCACATATTTACCTCATGTTAATTTTGATTATTTTGATTGAAGAAATGATAAGATTTAATATATAAAATAAAACATATTTAATTAGATTTACAAACTTTTATGCTCTCCTCTCCAATCAGCTAGTTCCTCATTTCCATAGCGAACCAGGAGGAGAGGTTTAGGGGGCTCTGGTCCCTTCCGAAATATTCATGAAAGTGAGAAAGAAATCTGTTTTTTTCATGAATTATTTCAAAGGGCTTTCTATATCCCCTTGAATAGGTATGTTTAAATAGAAAAACTTCTATTCTAAAGTGCCTACAGAGAAATTGGAGGTATGAACCTCCGATAACTGACTTAATTAATTTCTTATAATTTGCCTAAATGATATTCTACATGTGATCTATTCGCTATCTATCTGAAAAGGTACAATTTCTGGTTTTTACACAAAATCTATTCGTAATAATATGTTTTGTTTATTTTGTTTACCTGGATTTGTTATTTTATTAAATGTTCCATAAATAGTTTTCTGAAAATTAGTTTTACGAGGATTATTAGTTTTCCACCAATGACACCAGAAAACAATTAATTTCTTCTTCCCCTCCTCAACTCTACTAGAATATTCAAAGGTGATATATTTTTATTATTCACAATTCACAGACAATATCCATATTAATTAGGAAGGTATGTTGTATGCTAGGTTAGCTAATTGTGTCTTCTACAGCTTTACTGTATAGAGGGAAGATGGAAAAAGAGAGCTCTACGGAAACTGACGCTCTTAACAATATTGTACGCCCGTGAAAATTATATATAAATAAGACTTAAGCATATTATCTGCTTTCATGTCAGATTTTCCCAACCTGTGAGCTGTAGTGTTTAGGTGACAAGCGACCTGCTCAAATATAATACTGTTGACAATATTGAACGCCCCGTGAAAATTATATATAAATAAGGCATAAGCGTATTATCTGCTTTCATGTCAGATTTTCCCAACCTGTGAGCTGTAGTGTTTAGGTGACAAGCGACCTGCTCAAATATGATACTGTTGACAATATTGTACGTATATTGTATTGTATAGGAGACTAGAAGCATATAATTTGGCGAAAAAAAAAAACCAAGTAAGATCATAGAGAATAGTTAAAAAAAAAGTGAACAATTATATTTTGCATTGCACAGCATTAGGTATTAAATAACATACCCCCAAAAAATCTCTGCATTATGCGTTCTGTAAAAAATTGCCCTACGTGCCAAACTGCTGTGTCAAGTAAACATTTTCAAAGGCACTGTCGTACTTGTGTGCCGGGAAAGCGAATATGTGCGACCAAACTGTGCTCTAAGTGTGGAAAAAATATTTCTATTGCCAACTTTAAGTTTTTTTTTTTGACACGTATATATATTATTATTTTTTTAACAGAGGAAGAAAGTCCGTGCTTCGGAAAACGCGATGATGTGCGTAATGATATCTTCCGTCTCCTGCATAGACTTGTACCAATCTACTGTGTACCATCTTCTTCCCTGCCTTGCCTCCTCCAGTTCGTCCAACCTCTCGTCCAATTTTTCCCCTGCAGCCGAAAGCAGAATGTTGAGATCACCGCACCTCAGGCCGCTGATCCCCCGAAGACGGTCCTTGAGAACCATTTCACAAGGGATGCGAAATTCCGGCGTTGTTCTTGCTATGATTACAAGTTTCCCTACATCTCCGTTTACTATTTTTTTGAATATTTTAGATAGTAGCTCGGGTGGCAAATCAGTTATACGAGACATGTTGTTATTATTATTATTTTTCACTCTATGTTATTTATATACCCTACCCCAATTTTTGTTTCGTGTTCATGGCGATGGTGGTAGAGTGCCACACACGTAAATTTGCCGTTGCGTAGAAACGAATTTTCGTTTCGTCTCCCTCTCTCTTAGCATCATGTGTTCTACCCTGCTCGATAACCTTCGCTATTGTTGCCATATTGTTATTCTATTCCTGGACACACTCGCGCAAACATTATTGAAAACAATTGAATAGCGCTCCAGCTCGCGGTTCCCACCGTTCGGTAGGGACGCTAATGTGGCAATATAGCACGGCGTAGTGCTTGCTTTTTTTATGCAGTGCATGTTTATTGGCTAGCTAGTAACTAGTGTTGCCAACTGTAATAATGAAGCACTATTTCTGTCATGGAAGGGGAAAAGGCAGGTAAAGTGGCGGTGAGTTTTGTTGGATTGGAAGCACCATATTTTTATTTTATACTAAGTATTTGACCGGTTTGACGTTGTGTGCGTGTATTGCGTGTGTGTATGTAAAAGTGTGTGTTTGCTAATGAACGTTAAATTCCATAATGCCTCCAGTTCTGTCGAAGTTGAAATCAAAAACCTTGCATAGCCAACCTCGGGAAATTCTAAGCAACGTGCACGAGTTCATGAAGGAGGAAGCCAGTCATGGTGTTAGCATCCCAATAAAGCATTTTGGCAAGAGAGCAGCGAACAGCAGCAACAAATTGTTCATATTTCATAATTTTGGAATTATTCAAAATAAATAAATTATGTAGCTCCAACATCATTTCAACTCTGGCTCCGGCACGTGTTCTTGTAGAAATTGCATAGAGGAGGCTGTTATTTTTGCTGCTTAATGCGATACATATTGTTTTCTGTGTTAAAATTGCCATGTTTTGATGGGTGATAAGCCTATTGAAAACTGTGATCGAGCGAGATATTTTTTTGCGCTGAATAGTATTGAAATAGCATAAGAAGTCTTATTATTTATTTTATATTTTGATGTTTTAGTGAGGAATATATTGATTTTCAATTTTCTGTTGCTGCGTAATGACCGGGGGGGTCGAAATAGAGCGGCATCTGCCGCTACCTCCCAGGGAGGCAAAATGACTAGCGCCGGCCCTGGTTCATAACAAAAGAAAAAGCCGCGCAGCTTATCGTCTAGTGGCAGTATATGTACTTGTTATTGTTGTGGAAGCCGGCATTTTTTGTAAATGTACAACAAAGGCAACCGACTGTCGCCGATCTCAGAGAGGAAATAATAATACTGCTTCAGGAGGAGTGTTATGGTGCAATTGTAGCGGTTTAACACGTTGGCATGTTATTATCTGCCGTTGCAGTTCCATACCAGTGTATACGGGTTTTGGAAGTGAAAAGTTAGAACGCCACCAGTGCATTAATGCAATGAAAAATAATATATATATTTTTTTATTTTGTTTGAAATCACTCAAATAAGGAATCGTATGAAGAAGTCTTCTTTGCAGCATTTTTGGTAATTTTACTTATGTGTTAGTTCATATTTTGCGAATTTTTAGTCCATATGTATGTAGCTACATACAAAGTTACTTGTTAGTACATATTAATCCTAGTCCTGGTATAATGCATGACGTTTAAAACTCAACGTTAGATAGACCTGAATTCTCTAATTTTATTGTTGTACGTAACAGCTGTGCATCGGCGCACTACAGCGATTTTTCTATCTGCTCCATTAGCAACACTGCTTCTTTAGTTGTTTCGCGCATCGCACGGCAGAATTATCTGCGCTGGACTCTACCCAGTGCGGCGACCTGTTCACCCAGCGATGCGTCTCTGCTCACGAACTTTTCGAAAGCTGCGTGCTCTAACTTTCTGTCTGCTTCGTGACGTGCATCCAGATCCGTCTGCGTGGTGTTGTAAGCGATGTCGTGATTTTTGCATGCGGCGTCCAACGGATTCACACCCTTGCCCCCTCTCTCCAATTTTTTCTCGAGTTTGGTACCCGGTCCGCAGTACTGGTAGCCAGGTAAATGCATCTGAAAAGATAACTTGTCACCTTTTGAGAACAGGCGCCTGTACGTGTTCTCGAAAAGTTTGGAGCAATCCAAATACCAGCAACTGATGAAACTGTACGATGGTCTGGACATTGCAACGTTCCCCCCTCGGAAATAAAACCACTCGACGATTGTCGTGAAAATTCAGTCGTTGTGTTCGACGACGCCATCCTGGAAAATCAAAATGAAATTCGCAACTTTTTCACGCAAGGTCGTCACAAAAAAAATGGATTGCTTCTACCTAGCTCAAACGTTTTCCAAAATTCCAAAACAGTTACTACGCGACAACGCTAATTTCATATGTTTGTTTCGTCAAGATCATACCAACTTCAAGCACGCGTACGATGACTACGTAGGCGGAGACATGAACTACAATCAATTTTCGGAACGCTGCTGCTCTACTTGCTGGAACGGTGACGAT